>NC_083369.1:15358756-15673756 GCF_030254825.1 Meriones unguiculatus | reverse complement strand
AGCTGAGGTGCTTGGGAACCTGAATTCTGCTCCTTTTCCACTTCTCTTCTGAGCTTCTTGGCTTCTTCTGATGAGTCACAATAGGCAGTAAATCTCTTAAAGAAGATTTATTGGAGGGACAAATCCAGGAGTGTCTGTAGCTGCTTCCAAGTGAAGACAGCAGACAACTGGGCAAACAGCCTTTACAAAGCATTTGGGGTGGGGGCATGGGGAACTTTCTAGAGCAAAGATTTCCAGAGTGAGGATTGGTGAGATTTCAGGTCTTGAGCTTGGGGGAAGCTTAGGGAAAGGTGGGTTTTTGTTTAACTTTTTCACCTTAAATTACCATAAGTATGGGAGGGGTCCCACTGAAGAGATGGAGATGGCTGTTGTAACAGAAGTTGGAACTACCAGGATGACAGAGTTGTGGGGGAGGGGACGATTATGTCATGCCCTAAGGGGTTTATACAGACTTGACCTCTAAGCTAAACAACTTTCCTTAATTAAACAATGAACTTTCATACTAAAGGGTCAGGTTTCTAGTCTGGTTCCTCTAGTCATGGTGTCCGACCATGTAAAGCTCCCTGCCTCAGAAAAATGGCTAGTTTACACACTGTCGCTGTAAAGATGGGACCTGAGCACACAGACTAGCTCCAGTTGAACACTCCTTCCTCCCTCTAAATTCCCTGTCAGCAGCAGGGTAACTGAGGCCTCAGGTGCTGTTGCTTTCTCTGTGGCTTCAGCTTAGTTTCACCAGGCATCTGATCTCAGGTCCCAGGGCTGTGGAGAGTTAGTCTTGGCCACTCTGGAGTCCTGAATTGTTGCTGTCTAGATGTGTCCAGAGGCCAGCAGCGTGAGACCAGCACAACTGAAGAACTGATCACCCCTTCCAGAGACCTTAAGGGGTGACACCCAGGGGAGCTGAAGAGCTGAAAAGGGGTACACAGGGATAGATTAGGGGGAGACCAGAGGCAAAATTTGAATCAGGCCAGCCTGGCTGCTGGAGCTTCTCAGCAGGGGCCCGGGCACTTTACCCACAAAGTATACAAAGTTTACAGAGTATGCAAAGTAAACAAAGGGAGTCTGTCAGGCAAGGCTCTACCTGCCTTGAGTAGCCAACAGGAGGGAGGGAGGAAGAGAAGGAAGTAGGAAGAGAGCGAGGGAAAGAAGTGCTCTTCTTTGAAAGTTTAGAATAGTCAACTATAAAACGATCCACACACTAAGCATTTTGCCAGAGGTGATCCGTAGAAAATGTGTATGCTTTACTTTATATTATCTCAGCACTATATTTCTTGATCAATTTTCATTTTAAATGACATGCATGATATTGAGAGACCAAGAGATAAAGTAGCAGCTATCTTTAAGACCTAGAGTAGGTGCGGTAAAAAAGTTAGTAATGCCCTGAGGGGAGAGCTACCTCACTGCATTCTTTCCCCACCCACTAGAGAAAGGGTTGCTAGGAAACTGGACCCTCCCCCTAGGGAGGGACACCTGGTCGAGGTCAATGGTCTGGGAACCTTCCTATAGCCAATGGATTCAAAATGTAGCATCTTGACCAATAGATGCTTGCCAGGCAGGAATTGCCCCTGGTAGAATTTTTGGGGTCACTCTGGTAGAATTCCTTGGTAGAATTTTTGGGGTCACTCACGTATACTATCATATCATCGGCAAATAGTGATAATTTGACTTCTTCCTTTCCAATTTGTATCCCCTTGATCTCCTTCAACTGTCTTATTGCTCTAGCAAGGACTTCCAGAACTATGTTGAAGAGATATGGGGAGAGTGGGCAGCCTTGTCTTGTCCCTGATTTCAGTGGGATTGCTTAAAGTTTCTCTCCGTTCAGTTTGATGTTGGCTATAGGCTTGCTATATATTGCCTTTACTATGTTTAGATATATGCCTGGTATCCCTGATCTCTCCAATACTTTAAACAGGAATGGATGTTGGATTTCGTCAAATGCTTTTTCAGCATCTAGGGAGATTATCATGTGTTTTTTTTTTTTTTCTTTCAGTTTGTTAATATGGTGGATCACATTGATGGATTTCCGTTTATTGAATCACCCCTGCATACCTGGGATGAAGCCTACTTGGTCATGGTGGATGATATCTTTGATGTGTTCTTGTATTCGGTTTGCGAGTATTTTGTTGAGTATTTTTGCATCAATGTTCATAAGGGAGATTGGCCTGAAGTTCTCTTTTTTTGTTGGGTCTTTGTGAGGTTTAGGTACCAAGGTGACTGTGGCTTCATAGAATGAGTTTGGTAATGTTCCTTCTGTTTCTATTTTGTGGAATAGTTTGAAGAAAATTGGAGTTAGCTCTTTTTTGAATGTCTAGTAGAATTCTGCACTGAAACCATCAGGTCCTGGGCTTTTTTTGGATGGGAGACTTTCGATGACTGCTTCTATTTCCTTGGGGGATATAGGACTATTTAATTGATTTACCTGGTCCTGATTTAGCTTTGGTAAGTGGAACCGATCAAGAAAATTGTCCATTTCATTTAAATTTTCAAATTTTGCTGCGTATAGATTCTTGAAGTAAGACCTACTTATTGTTTGGATTTCCTCAGTGTCTGTAGTTATGTCCCCCTTTTCATTTCTGATTTTGTTTATTTGGATGGTGTCTCTTTGCCTTTTAATTAGCTTGGCTAAGGGTTTGTCTATCTTGTTGATTTTCTCAAAGAACCAGCTCTTGGTTTCATTGATTCTTTGAATTGTTTTATTTGTTTCTAATTGATTGATTTCAGCCCTGAGTTTGATTATTTCCAGCTGTCTACTCCTTTTTGGTGTGTCTGCTTCTTCTTTTTCTAGGGTTTTAAGTGAGCTATTATGTTGCTTGAATGCGCTGTCTCAAATTTCTTCTTGAAGGCACTTAGTGCTATGAACTTTCCTCTTAGCACTGCCTTTATTGTGTCCCACAAGTTTGGGTATGTTGTGTCTTCATTTTCATTGAGTTCTAGGAAGATTTTAATTTCTTTCTTTATTTCTTCCCTGACCCAGCTGTCTTTTAGTAGCAAGATGTTCAGTTTCCATGTATGTGTAGGCTTTTTGCTATTTCTGTTGTTATTGAGGTCCAGCTTTATTCCATGGTGATCAGACAGGATACAAGGGATTATTTCAATCTTCTTGTATCTGTTGAGGCTTGCTTTGTGACCAACTATGTGGTCTATTTTGGAGAAGGTTCCATGAGGTGCTGAGAAGAAGGTAAATTCTTTTGTGTTTGGGTGTAAGGTTCTGTAAATGTCTGTTAGGTCCATTTGATTCATGACCTCTGTTAGAGATATTGTTTGTTTAATTTCTGTTTATTTGACCTTTCTTTGGTGAGAGTGGGGTGTTGAAGTCTCCCACTATTAGTGTGTTGGGATCTATATGTGGTTTAAGTTTTATCAATGTTTCTTTCACAAATGTGGGTGCCCTTGTATTTGGGGCATAGATGTTCAGGATTGTGATGTCTTCTTGGTGGAATTTTCCCTTGATGAGTATGAAGTGTCCTTCCCCATCTCTTTTGATTAATTTTGGTTGAAAGTCTATTTTATCAGATATTAGAATGGCTACTCCTGCTTGATTCTTGCATCCATTTGCTTGAAAAGCCATCTTCCATCCCTTTACCCTCAGGTAATGTCTATCTTTGTGACTTAGGTGTGTTTCTTGTATACAACAGATTGCTGGGTTTTGTTCATGCATCCATTCTGTTAGTCTGTGTCTTTTTATTGGAGAATTAAGTCCATTGATATTGAGAGAGATTAATGACCAGTGGCTGTTAGATCCTTTGAATTTGATGTTGGCTGTGGTCATACGGTTGTGTGCTTGGTTGCTTTTTGTTTTACTGTAGTGGGATTATTTATTTCCTCTGTTTTCTTGAATGTAGCTAGTTTTCTTGGGTTGTATTTTCCCTTCCAGTGTCTTCTGTAATGCTGGATTTGTATGTAGGTATTGTTGAAATTTGTTTTTGTCATTGAATATCTTGTTTTCTCCATCTATGAGGACTGAGAGTTTTGCAGGATATAGTAGCCTGGGCTGACATCTGTGTTCTCTTAGGGCCTGCATGATATCCCTCCAGGCTCTTCTGGCTTTCATAGTCTCTGTTGAAAAGTCAGGTGTGATTCTAATGGGTTTGCCATTATATGTTACTTGGCTTTTTTCTCTTGCAGGTTTTAGTATTTTTTTCTTTGTTCTGTATACTTACGGTTTTGATTATTATGTGGCGGGAGGATTTTCTTTTCTGGTCTAATTTATTGGGTGTTCTATAGGCCTCTTGTATTTTTATTGGCCTCTGCTTTAAGTTGGGGAATTTTTCTTCAATGATTTTGTTGAAGATATTTTCTGGGCCTTGGTGCAGGGAATCTTCTTTTTCCTCTATTCCTATTATTCTTAGGTTTTGTTTTTTTATGTTGTCTTAAATTTCTTGGACGGTCTGTGTCAGGAATTTTTTAGATTTAACATTTTCTTTGACAGATACATCTATTTCTTCCATTATATCTTCCACACCTGAGATTCTTTCTTCCATTTCTTGTAGCCTATTGGTTATGCTAACCTCTGTAGTTCCTGCTTTCTTCCTTAAGTTCTTTCTCTCCACAATTTCTTCCATTTGTGTTTTTTTTTTAATTTTTCCAATTCTATCTTAAGGTCTTGAGCTATTTTGTTGGTTTCCTTCACCTGTTTGACTGTATTTTCATGTTTTCCCATTAATCCCTTCAGCTGTTTGTTTGAACAATCCTCTGTTTCTTTTATTTCATTCAGTGATTTAAGCATTTCCTCTCTAAAGGCCACAAACTGTTTGGCTACAGCTTCCTCTATTTCTTTTCGTATTTTATTTCCTCTGTTATCTTCTTCATGAGCATAGATCTTAGGTCATCTCCTTGAATTTCAATTATGCTGGGGTTTCTAGGGCTATTTGCCCCTGGATAACTGGGTTCTGGAGATGCCATAATGCTCTGGCTTTTGTTGGTTGAACTTTTACACTGTCCTCTACCCATTGGGTTATCTTAGATGTTTGAAGTTAGTTTCTGGTTGTTCCTGGACTCCTGTAGTGGAGAGAATCCCTTTGGCAGGAAGATGGTTTTTCCTGAAGGAAGCCTTCTCAGCTTTTTGAGTATAGTCACTGGATGGCCGGTGTTTTTCAGAAGTTGCTACAGCTCACCTCAGGCATAGAGACCTGGGTGGTAACTGTGGTCCTGATTAGTCAAGAGGGCTCTCCTCTCACCGGGAGAAGTCCTGGAGACAGCTGCCCTCCTTCTGGGTTTCTTGCTGTAAATTTAGTGATCAGCTGCTCTAACCTGTGTGTCCCGTGGTTTGGTCGGTTTTGTCAGGGATAACTGGTTGCCCCTTGAAGCAGTATCTGGGGGTTGATCTCAGGGTTCCTGGTCTTTTTTAGGTCTGAGGTTGAGACTCTGTGCCCCAGAATCCAAGAGGTAATCTGTGGTGGGTGAGTACTGCTCTCCTGGTAACAGCAGGCTATCTGGGGCTCAGCAGTTCCCTGGGTTGGGCCAGTCTGTGGGACCTTTTCCGGGGATGTACTGGGTTGCCTAAGTCTGTCCCCTTTGCTTCGTTCCTTGTTCCTTGTGAGGGTTTCTCCAGACAGTGACTCTAAGACTCTGGTCTCTTGGAGCACACAGTTCTGTCTGTAAGGAGTAGTTGGTACAAAGCAGGCCTCTGGGCTGGCGGAGCATGTGCCCGCCTGCTAGTCTGTGGGAGCTGGGTTCCCAATAACTCTGTGCTCCCTGCTTGGGCCGGGATCTGTGATGGCTGGGCGTACTCGCCTGTTTGCGATCTGCGGTCTGTGAGATTTTCCCCAGGCAAAGCCTAGGTGACCCAAACAGCATGGTTTCTTCCTTCCCTGTGGGGCCCTCTCCGGATGGGGATTCCCAATCTCTGTTGCACTGAGGCTCGCAGCTCGTCTGTACTGGTGAGCTGGGCGCGCAGCCGCTCACAGTGCTGGCAGAGGGAGCTCAGTTGTGATGGAGGCTGGTACCCGCGGTCTGGTCCACGAGATTTTCCAGGGAAAGACTGGGTGACCCGTGATCAGACTCGCAACTTTGCTTGCGACTGGGACTCCCAGTCTCAGGCACCCTTGTGCCCACCGATCAGCCTGGGAAAGTGATTGGAACACGCAGGCGTGTGGCTCTGGCCAGAGACCCAGTGCCCGCATTACCTGGGATTTCTTCCGGGTTCTGGCTGGGCAGCCCTCAAAGTGGACCCAAATGATTCCCACACTGTGGGAGCCTCCCCTCACCTGGGAAACACGATCGATGTAGTTTTAGGGCCCAGAGTTCAGTCTCCTGGTCGCTGCATGGAGAGTGCTGTCCTGCTTCCCAGACGCGCTGTTCTCCTGGCACCGCCATCTTGGCTCCCCCCTCCCTGTTCTGTTTTTTGTTTTCTCCTTCTTCCAATGTCCATCCCATTTGTCTTTCTAAGTGAGGATTGATCATCTTTACCAGGGTCCTCCTTATTGTTTAGCTTCTTTAGGAGTACAGATTTTAGTGGTATATTCTCACTTATAAGTGGATACTAGACCTATAATATAGGAAAAAATATTTTAAACCTCTTACTGAGCTAGTTTATTACTCCTATAGTGATGTAGTGTATTAAAATAGAGGTATAGAAAGCAATACCTTATCAGTATTACTTTGTCCTGGGTTACAAATTTTGTGAACATTGATTTACAGTGTAAACTGTCAGCAGAATTTGCCGTCATTTTCAATATTTGTGCAGGTTTTGGAGGGTGTTTGTACATGTTTACATATTCATGTGGAGACCATAGGTCAACCTCAGGTATTGTGCTTTTTGGTCTTGTGGGGATTTTTGTTTTATTTTGAGATGGGTTCTATCACTGGCCTAGAACTCAAAAAATAGGTTAGACTGGCTTGCCAGTGAGCCTCAGGAATATATCAGTCTCAGCCTCCCCAGTGTTGGGATTTCCAATGATTGTCACCATACCTGACTTTTTTCTTTAAATGTGGGTCTGGAGACCCAACTCAGGTCTTCATGGTTTTGTAGCAAAGACTTTATTAATTGAGCCATCTCTATGAATAGGTAATGTATTTATATATTTCATAATATTAAGATTATTTTTATAACAAGGTCAAAAAACAGACCAGGAGACCATGAAATCCTTTTACATTTATTCAGTGCTTACATTTATTCAGTGCTTACAATATGCTGTGTGCCTCTTAGTAGTTTATATGTAATAGTGCTGTTTAACTTCACAATAACTATATGAAATATTTTTTTCTCTAAAACTTTTCTGATGGAAAAAAAAACTGAATCAAAACTATTATAAATAGCTCTTGTTGTGCAGCCAGCTAGCAAAGAGCAGAACCAGGCCTTGAATCTAGACAGTCTGGTTTCAAACTCTGTCATCTTAGATACTATACCATTGTATACACTGAAGAATCCCAAACTGGTCAGGGGTAAAACACAATATGAAACTTTTAAAATTTGTAACGTTTAAGTACATTAAGCTGTGACATTGTTAATAAAATTACTATTAATAGTAACATGAAAAATAAAAATGATACAGTAGAGACATGACTAAAAGATATAAACAGAAAATTCAGAGGGATAACTGTTGGTATAATGTTCTTGTGGAATGTACATAACTTATCCTTGTTCATTCAAATGCTGATTTCTCTATTCTACTACCTGGTTTCAATCTGGACATTGCATTGTGATGCTTATTCTAAGCATCACCTGTCTCAAGTTTGTGTAAACATGCCACCATTTTCTCTCTGTAATTTCAATAATTCAATCAGCCAGTTCTGAGCAGTGGAGATCCTGGTCTGGGGGGGGGGGGAGAAAGATGCGAGTGGGAGGAGTAGGAGAGGAGAGATCTGCAGGAGAGAACTTGGAACCAGAGGAGAGATGAACTGGAACAGACCTAAGATATGATTAAAATCAAGTGTAATGTGGGAAATCTGAATGGGAGGAAACTATGTGGGCTTGGAGGTTTAGGGTGGAGGTTTAGGATGCTTGGAGGTTTATCCAGAATTGTCCTCTAGGTTAATTCAATAAATCCTAGTCTTTGTGTGGTGATTTGGGTATGCATATGCTGGTGTAGGAATAACCGCTGTTTAACTAAAAGATAAACCAATAAGAAATATTAATACTCAACAGCAGGTAACAGACACTAATGGTGTTTGAAGAAGTCATATGGAAACATATTATTTCATAAGCTTTTAATATATTCATATAAAAGAGTTTTAATTGCAGTCAGCCTACACAGGGGAATATGCTCCTTCGAGAAGCCATAGGTTGCCATATAAAAACCTAGTAACAGGTGAATTATACCTTCAATTGAGTGTTGGTCATGGGTGTCCTAGAGATTCCATAACAAAACAAACTATTTCCAATGTCATTTGTTGCCCACTACAACTTGATGGTAAGGCCTTCCTGCTAAATATACTATACTATTTGGTCACAGGACATGGAAAAATCAAAATAGCACTGGAAGGAAGCTTCTTCACTGTTGGCTAGGTTTCACAGTACCAGAAGATGCTATGTGGACTGCTGGGAGAGAAAAACCATCAAAAGTCTTTTCCAGCTGTGAACTACAATTATGATCAACAAGGAAAGATATGCCCATGTGTGTAATTGTGGAACAAATGATATGGGACTGTGGTAGTTTCAGGGAGAATGTCCTCCATAGACTTGGTGATCCCCTGTTGGTGGTGCTGTTTGGGCAGTTTTAAGGGACATGGCCTTGATGGAAGAAGTATGTTACTGGTTGTGGGCTTTGAGGCTTTAAAGCCTTGTACCATTCTGAGTTCTCTTGACGAGTTAGGGGGAGGTGAGGGAGATGAATATGTCAAAATACATGTAAAACATGTGATACTGAAACAGTCAGACACATACACTACAATACATGTAAAATAGATTTGTAAATCAAAGGGACATATTTTTAGAAATCTTTTAAATAAGCATATATATGTACACAAAGATATAGTTTCAGTGTTTGCTGTTTTGTAAGTGCAAAATAAGACACAAATAACTAAATACTCATTAGTAAGGGACTAATTAAAGTCAAATAAAATGATGGCACGCTATGTGTAAGACTTCTACAAAACTATCCTTTAAAGACGATAGATACACTATACCATCAGTTGCAAACAGCAAAGGTCAGATGTAAAACTGCCTCTTTTTGTGTGCCATCGCTCTGTCTCTATCTCTCAAACACACACTCTAACCATGATGTGGTTAAGAGTTCTAGCCCCAGAGCACATTGCCATGGTTTAAGCGAAGTTTCTCAGTCTCTCCAAGCGTTAGTTGTCTTTCTTGTACATAAAATACAGTAATGGGGCCAAGTTTCTCATAAGATTACTAGTTATCAGTGAAACAATATGGAAATGAGTACATAATGTGTCACACAAGGTAGGACCTTCACTAAACTTAGATATTAGTATCCATAATGAATATAAATATAAAAATTAGTATGGGAAGGAGTAAACAAAGAGTATCTTTCCTTTCTCTCTTCATTGTCTTCATTTCTCTCTGCTTTTCTGTCTTTCATCTTATTTTATTTATATAACATCTGTCCATATTTTCATAGAAAAAAAAACAGAAACAAAAAAGATCTTCCTACCCTACCTGGAACTGAAGAATTCTATTATAGGATCCTTCTAACTTGATGCCTGGAAAGTCTCTGAGTCCTGAACATGTGAAAATTCTATTCTCTGGCTTGTTTCTCAAACATTTCTCGAATAAAAACTCCTTCCTTCCTGTTTGAGGCTTAGTACTCACGTGCAAGTACTTTCATTTCCTACATTGGGTCCTTAATCACTGAGAGCCATTGAAAAAGTTCACATAAACTTATCCTGAAATATCTGTTTCACCCATACATACTGCTCCCTCAAACCCATCCAGGTTCCTTCCTTGCTGTTTTCACCACAAGAGTGTAAAACTTCCACAAAGTACTATAGCAACTCACACCATATTAATTAGGAGTTGGAGTTATTTACTGGAATGGATTTTCAGTTCTCTATCAGTTAGGATGAATGTGGAGCGTATTAAAGAAAAATAATTATCTTTTAGAAGAGGGCAACTGTATAACTCAATCCCCTACCATAGTCTGTTACATTCAGCTTCATCTACAGTAAGTCTATGGGACAGGAGAAATCTCATCAGCTGAACATTTCTCTATTTTTTTCTTCTTTTCTTGGTCCATAGGAATCGGTGGCTTGACTCTGGGACTAAAGATTATACCTTTAACCACAGAGTAATGGATAGGGAAAACCGAGTCTTTACACACTGGTCCGCTGGGTCTGTCAATGTCTACAGATAACATGAGTATGGTCTTCTATCACTAATATTTATCCTCAAAACTCTTTTTCTCTGTGTAGAGAATTTACTTACAGGCAGAAAATGAGCATGCTCAATCCTGTCCATCAGCCTTACAGGGTAATGCACTGGTATGGTTGTCAGGAACACTGAACTCTGTTCCAGCTCTTCTAATAATCAAGAGATTGATTAGGGGATAATCTCTCACCTTTCAGCTCATCCTGTGATTAGGGATAGATCATACAGACAACACACACACACACACACACACACACACACAGGGACGCACACAGAGCCATGTATAAGAGAGAGAGAGAAAGATACAGACAAAGAGAGTGAAAATTTCATCAGTCATAAACAAGAATCATTTTCAGAAAATGAATGCAGCTCCACATCATCCTATTAATTAACATAAACCAGAGTCAAAAGGGCATGTCTGCATGTTTTTATACTGCATGGTTTTCTTTTTTGAGCATTGTGTTGCTTATTTAATGAAACTTTATTTTTTACATATTAATTACAGTTCATTCACTTTGCATCCCAGCTGTAGCCCCCTCCCTTATTTGCTCCCCATCCCACCCTCCCTCTCTCATCTCCTACCATGCCCCTCTTTAAGTCCACTGATAGGGGAGGTCCACCCCCCCCTTCCATCTGACCCTAGCTTATTAGGTCTCATCAGGCCAGGTTGTATTGTCCTCCTCTGTGGCATGGCAAGGCTGCTCCCCCCTTAGAGGGAGGTGATCAAAGAGCCAGCCACTGAGTTCATGTCAGAGACAGTCTGTGTTGCCCTTACTAGAGAACCCACTTGGATACTGAGCTGTCATGGATACATATGAGCAGGGGTTCTAGGTTATGTCCATGTGTGGTCCATGGTTGGAGAATCAGTCTCAAAAAAGACCCCTGTACCCAGATTTTTTGGTTCTGTTGCTCTCCCTGTGGAGCTCCTGCAGGCAAATGGTGGGATCTAGAAAAGATCATCCTGAGTGAGTATCCCAGAAACAGTAAAAAAAAACAAAAAAACAAACAAAAAAAAACCCACCACATGTTATATACTCACTTATAAGTGGCTATTAGATATATAATACAAGATAAATATACTAAAATCTGCACACCTAAAGAGGTTAAGCAAGAAGGAGGACTGTGGGTAGGGTGATGAATCTTCACTCAAAAAGTTAAATGGGATGGACATTGGAAGAATGAGGAGACAGGAAACAAGAAACAGGACAGGAGCCTATCACAGAGGGCCTCTGAAAGACTCTACCCAGCAGTGTATCAAAGCAGATGCTGAGACTCATAACCAAACTTTGGGTAGAGTGCAGGGAATCTTGGGAAAGTAGGGAGAGATAGTAAGCCCTGGAGAGGTGTATATATACATAACACAAGCTAGAGTCAGCTGAGATGCAGGAGATTCGGTTGAGAAAACTCCTGCATAAGAACAGGCTGTTGCTAAGACTTCAGGGAATTTTTTGTAATTAGTGATAAATGGGAAGCTCCTAGCAATTGCAGGCGGTGTTACTCAAAGGCTGGTGGTACTGGTTCTATAAGAAAGCAGGCTGAGCCAGCCAGTAATCAGTACTCCCCAATGGCCTCTGCATCAGCTTCTTCTTCTAGGTTCCTATCCTGAGTTCCTGCCCTGGTATCCCTCAGTGACAGACACAGAAACTAGAAGGTGAAATTAACCCTTCCCTCACAAGGGGTTACATGTGGTCATGGTGTTTTATCACTATAACAGAAACTGTAAGTAATATAGACATCCTAGATATTATGTACCATTAACTTTATCCTGTGACATGAAAGCAGAAATCAGGCTGGAATAAGATTAGGGAAAAGTAAGAGGAAGATGTAGGGTAAATATGGGCAAAGTACAATGTTTGAATGAAAATGAAAGTAAGAAACCAGCACTGTGTCAATGAATACATACCAAGAAAAGAAAATACAAAGGACAATGGATCTTTTGGAAAGAAAGATATTTCTACTGGTTGTGCCAGCACATGCCTGTTATAGACAAGCATCTGAGAAGTGGAAGAAGGAAGATAAGGAGCTTGAGGCCATCCAGGTTAATGCAAGACACTGGGACCAAGCAAAGCAAAGCAAAGCAAAACAAATTAAAAAACCCCGAATAACCATAAAGCACACAGAATGTGTTTTCTATGGCAAGCAGATGTTTTCCAGGGGAAAAAGTGCTTTGGGGATAGGCAGTGGGATTGGGGAGACTCTCTTGTCCCGATCAAGGGCCAGTTCTCTTGCACAGACCAAGAGCTTAATTGTAAGAGAGCTGATAAAGGTTTGCTCAGCCCTGGGGACACATGGCCCATTGTCTCTGTGCACGTGCAGTTGCCTCTCCAACAGCAATGTTTTTGTAGCTATGTCTGTGAACCTCAAAAATCGCCTTTCCTGGCTTTCGCCATTGTGATTATCATTGCCTTCTACTGCAAGATGCAGCAAGAGTTCTCCCTAACAAACAGATCCTCACTTTCTACAGAGACAGGTCTGGGTCACGAGCGCTACTCCCACACTCAGCTTCTTGGTAATGATGTGCACACATGCCCTGTGACCCCACAGCAGATGCTGCTTTCAACTGCAATTTTCTGGTAGACATGGAGATGGAAAATAGAAATGCAGTTCCTCTAGGTGACAGAGGAGGGGCTTGCGTTCTTTCACCGAGCTCTCCCCTGGTCTGTGAGCGATCTTTTGGATGCATCGCAGAGCAGAGGGGCACCCATGGGCTGCCCCATTCTTGCAGCCGGTGGAGCACACACCTGTGGATCTGTGGGACAGGTTTGTCCATGAATTCCCTGGGAGCAGTCAAGATGACTGAAGTAAAACCTATGCCTGGGACTGTCCTCCAGAGAAACACAGACTGCACAAGATCACGCTGAGGGTATTAGGAGGGGGCAGTGCTCCCCAGCCCTGTATGATGGACAGCTGAAGGCTCTTCGGAAAGGGGCAGACTGCCACTGCCACAAGCATCATGCTGGGACAGAGATCTGATTGAGATATTTCACTTTGGATTTTAAAGGACCAGTGGGCTGTCCCTCACATGATCACGTGAAAAGACATGTGGAGACAGGCCGGCACTGACCATGTCAATGTCTTCACCTGTGTAATTAGGGAGAAGATGATGCCCTCCTGTCACGGGTCGTGGAAGTTCCTCCCATGTGACAGGACGCAACTGTGTGATTCTTTTCAAGTACTGAAGGTCAAGGCTATTCAGCTGTGCTCAAGGGGACGAGAGGAGGGCATCTCCAGTCAGTGGTCTAGCTGATGGGCAAACACATCCACAGAGGGGGTGTCATCCTCTCTCTCAGCTGCTAGCTTTGTTATTCACCTGAGGGTAACACCGTGTGGATGTGTGTGCCCACACTGTTAGGACTGTACATCAGCCATAGTTTCACGCTGGGTAGACAGTACAGTATGTCTCCAGCACCACGCTTCTCCTCGTGTGTGTGTGTGTGTGTGTGTGTGTGTGTGTGTGTGTGTGTGTGTAACCTCTGGTGTCTTCCTCAGGCACTCCCCCATTTACTGTTTGTGACTGGGTCTCTCATTGTCTCAACCAAGCAACCAACCAACCAAACAAACAAAGCAGACAAACAAAGGATTCTGCTCTCACTTGCCCTGCCATAGTGAAGACTTCCTAAATCAGGTCTCCTCTTCCCCACATTTCCTTGGTCCACCCAGAAAGTCTCCTCACTCTGACACCACTCCCAAGAATCAAGCAACTCCACATTTTCAAAGGTCAGTCTCAAAGATATCCTGTAATCTTCCCTGCACTTTCTACATAGCAGCTGGTGTGGTATGCTGTCCTTCTAACTCACTGTTGGTTTTAACTCATGCTGTGCTGTTTTTGAACACAGTCACCATTCTCTCCTGGCATCCTGCCAAAGCTTTGGGCTCAGGGTGTGGTGGCTCATACCTGTAATTCCAGAACTTGGGAAGTGGACAAAGGAAGAACGGGACTCCAGAGCCATCCCTCTCTACACAGTGAGTTCAGGGCCAGCTTGGACTACATAAGCCCCTGTTTCAAAGTTAAACTTAAAATAGACTTTGACGGAGAGGTGTGGGAGGACAGTAGTTCACCTGAGACATTAAAGTGAAATGCAGGAATATTGGGGGCAAAGAGGCACAGCAGCGAAAGTGAGAGTCAGGGACGTGGGTGTTCTGAGTCTACAAGGCCAGAGCAGAGTGAACCAAATCAAAGCATGTATGAAAATGGTAGAAAGAAAACTGTGCTCTTAAAGCTGATTAAGAAGAATACACACACGAAACAAAACAAAACAAAAAAAAAGCATCCTGGTTTAGAATCATGCAATGTTTCTCTGTAGTCAGTGGCAGGGACCCAGGTCCCTAGGAAAAGTGCACAGAGTGCCTGGCTCCCATCATGTCCCCTGACACCTAGGCCAGAGCATGTTCCCCAGGGAAGTTTGCTTGAGAAGGGCGGGCATGTGGGAGTGCTCTAACTGCAGCTGTGCACCTGATACACACAGCCCAGAGGCCCTCATCGTGAGACCCTGGGCACCCTCCCTGCTTTGTGAGTACCTGGGAATGATCCCCTCACTGAGAAGTATTCCTTTGCCTTGCAGCAACTGCCAAGCAGCTACCAAAATGCTGCAAATTAGCACCATGTGTCCCCAGGCAAGGTGTCCCAGGGAGCTCCCTGAAAATCATTTCCAGGCACTACTCGGGAAGGAGCTAGTCACAAGGAACTCCCAGCAAACATGTTGGGGTTCTTTCTCCCTTTCCTTTGCTTCTTCACCTCCCTCTGAATGACCGTTATCTCCTTCCAGAACACATAGTCCCTGGGAAACTTTTCATCCTGTCTTTCAAGTCACAAAGATTGTCTCTAAAATCCAGGGATCTGTGCTCCCACAGTCGATCTTGGCCGTGTGTGCCATGCCCTGAGTCTACATCAGCAAGGAAAGCTGCATGGGACCAGGCCTCTTCTCTCCGGCCTTCATGACTATGTGAAATGAGGGACAGGACAAGTGGTCTCATCTGGAGGCTTGATGGGAGCCAGAGTTCTAGCTGGTCAGGAACCCAGAAGTCCACATTGTCCTGCTTCTTTACCAGCAAGCATTTAATTCTAGTCTCTTCAACCCGATGCCTCAGCTTCCCAGCGAATAGTCTGATAAGTGAGGAGTTGTAGAGTCTTCAGGTGAGGTTCTTGACATGTGCCCCTACCTCATGCCCGTGCCTTTCTAAAACCCTTACCGGAGATCCTGAGCAGCTACAGAGAGCCTCTGTCATCCTCTAGACTTCTCCTTGGACGTGTCTTATGCATCCTTTCCCTCTGTGGTGGAGGCTTTTGTGCCCAGGTCAGCCTCCAGGCCCCTTGCCTTGGCCCTGTGGCCTGTGCTCATGGGCTTTTACTCACCAAAGGCTTGTCAATTAGTGTAATCAATACAGTCTCATCTTCAGTCTTGGCCTGTTTTGTTTTCTGTCTCCCTCCCACCTCAGTTCTCTCCTGGCTGCATCACCATGGCAACCAGAAATGAGGGCCAATTAAGCCATGACTGAGCCATTAGACACCTAAGCTGATTATAGAGTCCAAAATATTGGCTGAATGGAGACAAACAAAGCAGGTCCTCACTGCAGATATGTGAGTGGCACAACAGGTGAATGCTGAAAACCTTTCCTAACCTGGGCTCCAAGCAGCTGGGCTGTGGGCCTGTGTGTCAGCTCCATGGCCTTTGTCCTTGACCTCCTGGTCAGGGAAATTCTGTTCTGGTCTCAGGAGTATTATTCTGAATAAGTCCCTCTCAACAGGCCCTGAGAAGCAAGTGTAGTCTGCAGTGTTAAAGGACATTCAGCAGGACAGGCAGGGGCAGTCATCCAGTTCACCTGAGTCCTGCTTTCTTGGTACCTCCTTTACTTTCTGCATTACTGTGTGGCATTTTCTCCAAAGAAGTGTGCCTTTTCCAAACTGCTGATCCCAACCAGGCTCCCCCCCGCCATTGCTCTGGCCTCTGTTTGTGCCTTTTTATTCACATGTGTATCAATTAGTGCAATTAAGACATTCAAATTATAATGGACCCCTTTCCTATGTGCCTAAGCCACCCCCAAGTTTCCTGCTGCCTTTCATTTCATTTACTGAATAAAGCTCTTGCAGAATTGCCATAGCAACAGGCCACTGGGCAGATTAATCCATTACGGGTCTGGACACTGACACTCAAAACTAATTATGGGTCTGGAAACTTGGATGGTTGAGCAAGAATCCTGGAATTTGGGCGAGAAAGCTCCTAGCTGGAGAGAAGGGGCAGCTGAATGGAGCAGGAGTTTGTTCAAACCCTGACTCCTGGCTTCACCCTGTCCCCTGTTTGCTTTGGCAGAGGTGAAGAGTGAGACAACAGGAAGTATAGGTGGGGGTACCTGCTGTTATGTGTGAGTGCCTGAATTTGGATGATGTAGCTTTGAAATAGCCCTGCTAGGAATCGACATCACACCTCTGAGCATGACCTCCCCTTGAATATACCTATTTCTCATGGTGAAGAAGGAGAGTACAGGAACCTTTTGTGGGGGGGGGGGGAGGGTTGAGGCATAACAGACTATTATGGGTGTATATCTGAGTTTGCTCATGCTCCCAACCCTAAACATGCTGTGCCCGTGGGGCATCCCAAGTTCGTAATAAGGTACCTAGGCCGTGTGCTTACCAGGTAGCTGAGCAGGGAAGATTCTGTACGATTCTATCAGATGACCTGAACATGTCCTCAGAACCCTCATCCAGCAGCTCGCATCTACCTGTAACTTTCGTGCAAGAGGGTCCTTACACACACACACACACACACACACACACACACACACACACACTTGTCTGGTATGTGTGGGCCTTGGGGTCTGTCTCTAGTACCACAAAAAAAATTAGATGGACAGTAATAGGAGAGGTTAGATATTTAATAAGTGGGATATCAAAAATTAACTTTAAACAAAATTAATAATGGAAACCTGCTTCATTCCAGAGGTCACCCAGAGGGTTGTTTAGACTTGACCTCTAAATATCTTTAGGTGGTGCTAGGGGATCCTGCTCTGTCCTCCAATTTCCTTAGGCAAAGAAATGTCACACTCCACCACTACCACCACCACCACCACCACCACCACCACCACCACCACCACCACAACCTTTTACAAACCATTTAATAACAAAACAGAAAAAATCTGATATCAACTTATTTAGGATGTCTTACGATTTTGTGGAGTGTTCTGTGATGATTTTGAATAAGGGAAAGAGATAGCACTCAATTCCAAGTACTAAATAAAAAGTAGTAATGATTCTTCTAGGTTCTAGATTCTAGGACCAGGTAGAGTGTGTGCGTGTGTATAACAGAGAAAAACACTAAGAAGATACTTGCTTAAACTTGGCTCTTGAAACACATTTTCAAGTGTGGACCTAATCATTCTCAGAGGAGCCTGACTTTTAATTAAGCAGAGACTCTTTGTTAGTCCCTCTTATTATTGTACAGTGTACGTCCATTTCTTACTGTGTGGCCCTGTTTCACTAAAGAACACCTCAACCACTTCTTGATACTTCATAGTAAAGAGTGTTAGCTGGCATAGAGCTCTGAGGAAGAGCACTTTCCTGGTATGTGTGAGGCATTGGGGCCAGTTCTTAGTAACAACAATAACAACAACAAAAATTAAATAGAAGATAGTGGGAGAAGTCAGTCATTTAATGAGTGGAACATCAAAAATTAACTTAAAGCAAGATTAATAATGGAAATCTGTTTTATTCCAGAGGTCATTCAGAGAGTTGTTTAGACTTGATCTTTAGTTGAGGTCAAGACCAATATCTTTAGTTGGTTGAGTCTCAGTATCTCCTTCCATACCCTAGTGGATAGAGTCTTTCAGAGGTCCCCTAAAGAAGGTTCCTGTCCTGTTCCTTGTCTTCTCCTATTTTCTGATGTTTATCCTGTTTGTCCTTCTGAGTGAGGTGTTGTATGTGGCGATTAATAGTTACTAATAATTATCTTTTGGTAATGCTGCTGTTAATCCTAAACAGCTCTATACCCAAATCACCACTCAGACACTGGGATTAATTTAATTAACCTAGATCACAATGCTGAGCAATAGTTGTTCCATCCTAAACCTCTAAGCCCTCATAGTTTCATACCATTTAGATTTCCCATATTATACTTGCTTTTAGTGAAATCTTAGGTCCGGTCCATCTCTCCATGTCATTCCAAGATCCCTGCCCTGACTCTGTTCTCCCAGCTCTCTACTGCCCTTTCCTCCCACTCTTTCCTGTCCTCTGGCTCCTCAGCTCTCTTCCTGCTTCCTTTCTATTGCTCAACATTGTGGCTGGTTGTTTATTTTGGCATGTTTACACAAAGTTGAGACAGGTGATGCTTAGAACAAGTATCACAATGCAATGTCCAGATTGAAACCAGAGAGTGGGAGAGAGAAATCAGCATTTCAATGAACAAGGGTAAGGTGTATACATTTCAAAAAAACATTATACCAACCCCTTTAAGTCCAATAAAAGGCTCCTTTTCTTTCAATACAATAATAATTATGAAATTATGAAAACTGTTAGGTAAAATCTACATGTGCAATCTCCAGTCCATGTGTATTTAGCAACTTAGGAGAAAGTATCTGATTATCTTATCTATCTTGACAAGTTTAGAGTTCTATACCTAAATTAACTTTTATCCTTATTCGTATTACCTATATGAAAGGATTTCTTAACTTCTAAACAACTTAAGCTTAATTGTGGCACTATAACTATTTGGTCATCAACCCAATCAGAGACTTGAAAAGGAATAAAATTAGTTATCAGAGTAAATAGGAAGTGTATGTTAGCAGCTTCCAAAAAATAAAAAATTGACAGAAACAGTTTGCTGCCTGAAGAGTCACCCATAACTCTCTGTGACGTTGGAGCATCATCTTCAGCCTTCCGGCTCAGAATATTTGACAGATATATTTCAGCCTCTGCCCTAAGGTCCTCCTTGTTGTTTAGCTTCTTTAGGACAATAGATTTTAGTATGTTTATCCTATATTATATGTCTAATATCCACTTATAAGTGAGAATATACCATATGTGTCTTTCTGCTTCTGGATTACCTCACTTGGGATGATCTTTTCTGGTTCCATCCATTTGGCTGCAAATTTCATGATTTCCTTGTTTTTATTGTTGAGTAATATTACCTCCTGTAAATGTACCACACTTTCTGTATCTATTCATTGGTTGAAGGACATTTAGGTTGTTTACTGATTCTGGCCATTACAAATTAAGCTGCTAAGAACCTAGTTGAGGAAATGTCCTTATTGAATGGTGGTGCATCTTTTGGCTATATACCCAGGAGTGGTATAGCTGGATCTTGAGGTAGCTCTATTCTTAATTTTCTGAGAAAGCACCAGATTGATTTCTAAAGTGGTTACACAAGTTTACATTCTCACCAGGAATGGACAAGCGGTACCCTTTATCCACAACCTCTCCAGCATGCATCATTCAAACTTTGGGCAGAATGCAGGAAACCTTATGGAAAAAGGAGATAGAAAGACCTGGAGGAGACAAGAACTCCACAAAAAGACCAACAGAGCCAATAAACCTGGGCCCAGGGGGTACTGCAGAGACTGATACTCCAACCAGGGACCATGCATGGAGAAGACCTATACTCCTTGCTCAGAGGAAGCCCATGGGCTGCTCAGTTCAGATGGGTTCCCTAGTAAAGGGAGCATGGGATACCTCTGACATGAACTCAGTAGCTCTTTTTTAACCTCTCCCTAGTATGCAGCCTTGCCAGACCACAGAGGAAGATGACGCAGCTAGCCCTGATAAGACCTGATAGGCTAGGGTCAGATAAAAGGGGAGGAGGTCCTCCCCTGTCAGAGGACTAGGGAAAGGGAATAGAGGGGGAGAAGAGGGAGGGTTGGTGGGACTAGGAGGAGATGAGGGAGGGGTCTAGAATGAGGATACAAAGCAAATAAATTGTAATAAATAAATAAATGGAGTATTAAAAATATCTTTAGGTGGTGCAGTAAAGCAGTAAGCACAAATGAGGTGATTGCTCAAATTGTAGTTTCGATGTTTTTGGTGATAGGATTCAGTGTTTTATGTTCTTCCTATATTATGAGATAACATCTATTACAGTTCTCTGAAATTTATATTGTTCAATTTTAGCTTGCAGGGTTTTGGTAAAGAGGTCGACTACTGCCAATTCAGGAGATTTTGGAAAATGAAAATATCTGTTTCTAGAACTGCGATCAGAAATTGGAGGAAAGCAGAATTGAGAGGTAATGGGAAGTGCTATAGTTTTCTAAGGAAACATAACATTTTCTCCACAAATGTTCTGCTCTTTTGATCAAAGATGACCAAAGCATTAAACCAGAAATAAATATATATACAGAAAGTAAGTTTGATCAGACTAGTTTTGACTTAAAACATAATATATATGTATGTATGTATAATGTCAGTTGGCCCCAGAGGCTTTTTCAGTTTGTTTTCCTGAAAAGTTTTATGAGTTATATCAGACTAAAAATTTAAAAGCCTCTCAGGGTTAGAGCCAAAGCCAAGCATTCACTAATGGACTTCATTAGCAAAAGCTTTGGTTTGAGTGATTCTCTCCCATCCTACGGTCTCAAAGATGTTGGATACTTTTTTGATTCTGCCGAATTAATTTCATCTTCCTTACTTTTCTGTATGACTGTGCTCCGTGCAAACCAGGGCTATTTTTCTCAGTGGGGTTGGTAAACATTGAATCCATTAAGTCATTTTTAATTCTTTAAATCTGACATTCCAATAAAAACTTTGGTTTTATAACACTTTCAATTATAATGTTATAAGAAGGATAGAGTCTTATTGAACTTTCCCAAATAATTATATTGCAATGCAAATAAGAATATTCAGTATGAGTTTCTAAGTACCAGATACAGAGAAAAGATAGATATTTCATTGATATTTACAAAAGTATAAACTACTAAGCTTCTATAAGTATAAATACTTAAGAGAAAATGAGTGTCCTTATATCCAGAAAAGAACAATTTCCAGACCCAGCAACATTTCAAACAATGCTCTAAGGATCATTCATCAATTGAGCCAGTCCTATGTAATTAATTCTTTTGTTTACAACTTGTTTATTTACTCATCAGAGTTTTAAAAATCATTTCTTGGTCCAGTGGTATGATTACACAGGTATTTCAAGTGATGTAGTCATGAAACAGTCTGGCTGATAGTTGACTACAAATATTTTTAGGTAAAAACTAGAGTGAAAAATAAAAGCTGTTTGTAGACAACAAAATGCTTAAAAGCCAGGTTTTGTGGCATATGCCTATACTCCCAGTATTTTGACATCAGTATCAAATCCAAAGCCATCATGGAATATATAGTGAGGTCCAGCCCAGCTTAATGGTTACACAGCGCGACCTTATGTAAACAAAATAAAAATAAAAATAAATGGTGTGTGTGTGTGTGTGTGTGTGTGTGTGTAGCAGCGACCACTGCTTACCTTTTCTGAAGGGTAGAAGATCTGAAATTCCAAAACTGGTGAGTGGATGGGTGGCTGAAGCCAGAGCATCACCTTTGAGACTTCCCGGGCTTGAGAGGACAACCCGTGAGCTGGGACAGATTGAATGCAGCCTCCTACTTCCCCCCAGGTACAGCTCCAGCCCCATGGACGTCTCTGGCTTCTGAGAGTGGCAAACTATGGGCTGCACCTTCTCCCTGGGAGAGCATAACCCCAGGTACAAGTCGCCTTCCTACTCTAACTGCCAAACATTGGACCCAAATCTGAGAGTAAAACGCTGTGGGATCTCTGAGCTTACCACTTATGCCTTGTGAGACAGTTCACGGGCCCTCTAAGCTCTGCATACCCACCTGTGGGCCCTCTGTGCTTCCCACACACTCCTGCGAGTGAGTTAGTGGACGTCTGCACTTACCACATACACCTGCAAGTAAGTTCACAAGCCTTCAGCACCTTCCACACCAGCCTGCAAATGAGTGCTTCTTGGAGAGAGTGGTAACAGAGCCCTATATCCTAGCATCCAGACATTGGATCCCTCTCACCCACACACCCAGTGGGGGTAACATAGGGATCCCTGGAACAGCATTCTCAACATTGAAGCCCCTGTTCTGTGGGTCTCCCAGTGGAGTCCAACCAAACAATTCCTGGAGCCAAGATGGTGCAACTCAGGCAGATCTGAGCTCTTGGAGCACAATACTAAGGAAGGCCTGTGGGCCACTGAGCTATTCAGGGCACCTGTGCATGTGCACTGCATCCATACAAACCACGCCTGCACCAGAACCTGCACTTTGCTTGTGCTTCTCTCTCACACTCCACCCTTCCAGGCAGGCACACCTCCATGCACACTCTTTAGGACGCATGCTTGTGCCTGGAACCTTCCTTCCTTAGCAGCATCTGAAAAACCAAACCCACTTTCAAATCATTGGACTGCTCTCATCTTCCTGAAGAGTACATCAGACTCCAGAGGCAGAAGGACCCAGTCTGAATTACAGACTCCAGAAACAAACAGCAAAGACTACTGACCTTCGGATGGTTAGAGGCTGGCATAAGATCATACCCAACAAAAATCAGGACATCATGGCTTGCTTCACCAGCAACCCCCAAAGTCAGTGAATATTTTAACTCATCAAAAACACAGGAAATTATTTTAAAGCTGTGCTTATCAAGTTATGAGAAGCACAAAAGGAGGAAATGAACAAAACTCTCAAAAAATTAACCACACAAATAGAGGCACATAAAGAGGAAACAAACAAAAAAAATAGATACCATCATGGAAAGATGGGAATCCACATTTAAACAGATGAAGGGAATGGTGCAAGACATGAAAACAGAATTAGAATCAATAAAGAAAAAGAGAAAACCCTGGAGCTGGAGAACTTAGAGAAAAGATCAGGAACCACAAAGGTAAGCATTGGCTACAGAATACAAGCGATGGCAGAGAGAATCTCAGGCACTGAACACACGATTGCAGGAATTGGTACATCTCTCAAAGAAAAAATGAAATTGGAAAAGTTCCAAAACCAAAACCAAGAATCAAGGAGGCCATGAAAAGAAAAAAAAATCTAAGAATAATAGAAATAGATGGAAAAGAAGATTCTTAGGCTCCAAGGTCCAGAAAATATTTTCAAGAAAATCATACAAGAAATTTTCCCAACTTAAAAAAAGAGATGTCCTTAAACATACAAGAGGCCTACAGAACACCAAATAGATTAGACTAGAAAAGAAATTCCCAACGTCACATAAAGTCAAAACGCTAAATCTACAGAACAAAGAAAAAACATTAGAAGCAGAAAGGAGAAAAGGCCAAGTAACAAACAAAGGTAGACCTATGAGAATCACACCAGACTTCTCAACAGAAACCATGAAAGCCAGAAGGGCGTGGACAGATGTCATGCAGACTCTAAGAGAACACAGATATCAAGCCAGACTATTATATCCAGCATAGCTTTCAATCAACATAGATGGAGCAAACAAAATATTCCATGACAAAACTAAACATAAACAATATCTACACAGCCACCAAGCCTTACAGACAATACTAGAAGGAAAATTCCAATCCAATGAAATCAACTACACCCAAGAAAACACAGAATAGAGATAACATCACAACAAAGAATTAAAAGAAAGCAAGCACTGAAACACAGTAACACCACCAATTCCACAATAAAAAGAACTAACACTCATTGGTCACTATTATCTATCAACGTCAGCAGACTCATCCCTCCAATAAAAAGACAGACTAACAGAATGGTTGAGGAAACAGGATCCAACATTCCCCTGCATCCAAGAAACACACCTTTGCAACTATGACAGACACTACATCACAGTAAGGGGCTGGAAGAATTAGACTTTCAACCAAAATTAATCAAAAAAGATGAGGAAGGGCACTTCATTCTCATCAAAGGAAAAATCCACCAGGAGGACTGCACAATCCAGAACATCTGTGCCCCAAATACAAGCACACCTGCATTTGTAAACTGAACATTATTAAAGCTTAAATCACACCTGAATCCCAACACCTTAATAGTGGAAGACTTCAACACTCTACTCTCACCAAGGGACAGATTATATAGACAGAGGCTAAATAGGGAAATAATGGCACTTACAAACGTCCTAAATCAAATGGACCTAATAGACGTCTACAGAACTTTTCAACCAAACTAAAAAGAGTATACCTTTCAGCGCCTCATGGAACCTTCTCAAAAATTTATCATACAGTCGGGCACAAAGCAAGTTTCAACAGATACAAAAGATCAAAATAATCCCTTGTATCCTATCAGACCACCAGGGCCTAAAATGAGACCTCAACAACAGACATAACAAAAAGCATGCATGCACATGGAAACTGAACAATTCTTTACTCAGTGACAGCTTGGTCAGGGAAGAAATGAAAAAAGAAATTAGGCACAATGAAAATTAAGGCACAACTTACCCAAAATTATGGGACACAGTGAAAGCAGTGCTAAGAGTGTTCATAACACTAAGTGCCTTCAGAAAGTAGTTGGAGACATCTCATACAAGCAACTTAACAGCACAGCAGAAAGCCCTAGGAAAAAAAGAAGCAGACACACCCAAGAGGAGAAGATGTTTGGAAATAATTAAACAAAGGGCTGAAATCAATAAATTAGAAACAAATAAAACAATTCAAAGAATCAATGATACCAAGATCTGGTTCTTTGAGAAAATCAACAAGATAGACAAGCCCTTAGCCAAACTAATGAAAAGGAAGATAGACGCTATACAAATCAGAAAAAAAAGAAAGAAAGAAAAGAAAAGAAAAGGAGGAAATAATGACAGATATTGAGAAAATCCAAACAATCATTACATCTTACTTCACTTCAAAAGATTATACAAAACAAAATTTGAAAATCTAAATGAAATGGACTATTTTCTTGACAGATTCCATTTACCAAAACTGAACCAAAATTAAGTAAATAGAATGAATAGCCCTATATCCCCCAGGGAAATAGAAGCATTCATCAAATTTTCCATGCCAAAAAAAGCACCAGCATGATGGTTTCAGCACAGAATTCTACCAGACCTTCAAACAAGAGCTGATGCCAATATTCTTCAAATTATTAAAAAAAATAGAAACAGAAGCATTACTTCCAAACTCATTCTATGAAGCCACAGTAACATTGATACTTGAACCTCACAAAGACCCAACAAAAAAGGAGAATTTCAAACCTATCTCACATGAACATTGATGCAAATATACTCAAAAACTGAATCCAATAACACATAAAAGACATCATGACCAAGTAGGCTTCATCCCAGGCATGCAGGGGTGGTTCAGTATAAGGAAATCCATCAATGTAATCTACCATATAAACAAACAGAAAGACAAAAACACAAGATCATCTCCTTAGATGCTGAGAAACCATTTGACAAGATCCAACACCCATTCATGTTTAAAGTCTTGGAGAGATCAGGGATACAAGGCACATACCTAAACCTAGTAAAAGTAATGTACAGCAAGCTTATAGCCAACATCAAACTAAATGGAGAGAAACTTAAATCAATCCCACTGAAATCAGGGACGAGGCAAGGCTGCCCACTCTCTCCATATCTCTTCAACATAGTACTTGAAGTCCTAGCTAAAGCAATAAGACAACTAAAGGAAATCAAGTGGATTCAATTCAGAAAGGTAGAAGTCAAAGTATCTCTATTCGCAGATGATATGATAGTATATATGAGTAACCCCAAAAATTCTACTAGAGAATTCTTTCAGCTGATAAATGCCTTAAGCAAAGTGGCTATATACAAAATTAAGTCAAAAAAATCAGTAGCCCTCCTGTTTACAAAAGACAAAAGGCCTGAGAAAGAAATTAATGAAATAACACCCTTTAGAATAGCCACAAATAACATTAAGTACCTTGGTGTGACTCTAACCTAGTATGTGAAAGCCCTGTACGAAAAAAACTTCAAGTCTCTAAACAAAGAAATTAAAGAAGATATCAGAAGATTGAAAGATCTCCCATGCTTACGGATTGGTAAGATTAACATAGTCAAACGGCCATCCTACCAAAAGCAATCTACAGATTCAGTGCAATTCCCATCAAAATAACAACACTATTCTTTACAAAACTTGAAAGAACAATTCTCAATTTCTTATCCAAAAGCAAAACAAAATCCAGAATTGCTAAAACAATCCTGTACAACAACAGACCTTTTGGAGGTATCTCTATCCCTGATATCAAGCTGTGCTATAGAGCAACAGTAATAAAAACTGCATGGTACTGGCATAGAAACGGAATGGTGGATCAATGGAATGGAATAGAACCCCCCCCCCAAAAAAAAACCCCACACACCTACAGATACATGATTTTACACAAAGCAGCCAAAACCATACAATGGAAAAAAGATAGCATCTTCAACAAATGGTGCTGGTCTAACTGGATGTCTACACGTAGAAAAATGTAAATAGAACCATATTTATCACCCTGCACAAAACTAAAGTCCAAGTGGATCAAAGACCTCAACATAAAACAAGACACACTAAACCTGTTAGAAGAAATAGAACTTATTGGCACAGGAGACAACTTCCTGAACAGAACACCAACAGCACAGGCTCTAAGATCAACATTCAATAAATGGGACCTCATGAAATTGAAAAGCTTCTGTAAAGCAAAGGATACTGTCAACAGAACAAAACAACAGCCTACAGACTGGGAAAATATCTTCACCAACCCGACATCTGACTGAGGGCTACTATCCAGAATATATGAAGAACTCAAGAAGTTAAAAAGCAACAAATCAAGTAATCCAATTTAAAAATGGGATACAGAGCCAATCAGAGAATTCTCAATAGAGGAATCTGGAATGGCAGAGAAACACTTAAAGAAAAGCTCAACATCCTTAGTCATCAGGAAAATGCAAATCAAAATGACCCTGAGATTTCACCTTACACCCATCAGAATGGCTAACATCAAAACCTCAAGTGACAACACATGCTGGAGAGGATGTGGAGACTGTGGAACCCTCCTCCATTGCTTGTGGGAGTATAAACTTGTACAACCACTTTTGAAGTCAATCTGGCACTTTTTCAGAAAATTAGGAGTAGTGCTACAACAAGATCTAGCTACACCATTCCAAGGCATATATCCAAATTATGCTCAACTATAATGTACCAGCTCAGATGTACGGCATAGACTCAGTCTCCAAGTGGGTACCCTAGTAAGGGCACCAGGGACTCTCTCTGGCATGAAATCAGTGGCAGGCTCTCTGATCACCTCACCTTGGTGTGTGCAACCTTTCCAACTAGTCCTGATGATACCTGATAGGCTAGGGTCAAATAAAAGGGGAGTAGGACCTCCCCTATCAGTGAACTAGGGGAGGGGCATAAAAGGAGAAGAGGGAGGGAGGGTGGAATTGGGAGGCTAAGAGGGAGGGGCCATAGCCAGGATACAAATTGAATAAATTGTAATAAATGATTTAAAAATGGAAAAAAGCTTAAACATAAAAAAAGATATATCTGGTATCTATCCTGTTTTCCATCCTAAATGAGATTTATACATGCTTTCTAGGGTCCTTTTTAGTGTTTAGCTTCTCTTCTTTAGGTCTGTACATGGCTGTCCTATATTATAAGGCTAATATGTGCTTCGTATCGAGTATATACCATGCCTGTTTTTCTGTTTCTGGGTTACCTCACTCAGGATGATCTCTTCTAGTTCCGTCCATTTGCCTGTCAATTGCTGAGTAGTATTCCATTGTGTAGATGTACCACAATTTCTGTATCCATTCCTCAACTGAGGGGCATCTGGGTTGTTTCCAGATTCTGGCTATTACAAGTGGGAGAGAGGAAACATGATGGGAGTCTACTATAGAGGGTCCTCTGAAAAGATTCATCCAACAGCAGGTTGAAGCAGATGCTGAGACTCAGGAACAAACTGGGCAGAGTGCAGGGAGTCTTATAGAGGAAGAGGGGAGTGAGATTAAAGGAACATGGAGGGGACATGAGCCCCAACAAAACTAAAAGATCTGAGCCCGGAGGGTCTTGCAGGGACTGATGCACCAACAGAGGACCATGCATAGAGAAGACCTAGACCACTGCTCAGATGTGGCCAATTGGCAGCTAGGTCTTCATGTGGATCTCCTAGTTAGGGGATCAGGGGCTGCCTCTATCATGAAATCAGCTGACTGCTCTCTGATCACTCGCCCCTGATAATACAGTCTTTCCAGGCCATGGAGGAAGAGGATCCACACATCTATGGGCAGATGGCAATAGTAGAGAACTCCTTTCAGTGGACTAGGAGAAAGGGTTAAGGGGAAGCGGGAGGGAGGGTAGGACTAGGGGAGTTGAAGGAGGGGGTTTCAACCAGGATATATAATGAATAAATTGTGAAAAAAATTAAAAATAAAATAATAGCCATCAAAAAAAAAGATATATCTGATGAAAGCCAGCATGGAGGCACATGCCTGTCATCTTAGCACTAGGCAAAGGCAGAGAGATTGAAAGTTCTAGGCCAGCTTGGACTCTATGTTACATGTCAAAAGCCTGTTTTGAAGAAGCAAAAATATTTGATGAGAGTCACTTTTACAATGAAAATTTATTTTTCTTTCTGTGCCATATAAAATGATTAAAGTGTAGCTGAGATTATAACTGACAGAATTATACTAACTCTATCACACACAGAATATTGACAAATGCCTATGAACATTTTTTTTTGTAAAAATATGAAGTTATCTCCTTTTAAGTTTTCAGATTCTTGGGAAACTGTTCAGATTCTTGGGAAACTAACTACTTGACAGTTTCTAAAAGAAGTTATTTTCCAAAGTTGGAAGAACTCAAATGTTCTCAGGAGAACATATGAATAAATAGCGAGGGTAAAAAGAAATAAAATTTTAAAAAGATGAGGTCTGATAAGGAAGCAGATAAAAAAAATTAAAAAAAGGAACACTAATTGAAAGTTTATTCTAACTTTAATGCAGGGTTTTCCGACTCTAAATGTTTACCACTCTGGCAGCTGTAGGACCTGGGAGAATGGAGCCAATAAATGAGGCAGACTACAGTCTCGTGCAACAGCCAACTTTATTCAGAGCATCAGCCAATTTATCCTCTGAGAGTCCAGAAGAGTCATTGGAGTCAGGTGGCAAGGACAAGCCACATGTGGCAAAACGTATTTTTCCCTAGTGCCATAAATAACAAGAGCTGAAGTAAACTCACGCCTGTCCACTAAACCTGGGAGGGGCGTGAAAGCATAATCAAAGAAAAAAAGTCCATATTTTTGAAGAAACTGAGAAGGCAAGACTTCTTGTCTTGGTTTCTTGGAGTTTTCTCAAAAGCACTCAGAAAGCTCTTCATATGAGTCTACTCTTGCACCGTTTTCCAAAACTAAAGTGGCATGAGAAAGCATGCTTGTGAATCCACTCTTGGAGTGTTTTGTTGTCTGTAACTGTTTTTTTTTTAAGTTTTTTATAACTTTTTAAAATTTAATTTTATTTTATTAATTACACTTTATCCACTTTGTATCCCCCCATAAACCCCTCCCTCCTCTCCTCCCAGTCTCACCCTTCCTCCCCCTTCTTAACGCATGCTCCTCCCCAAATCCACTGATAGGGGAGGTCCCCCTCTCCTTCCTTCTGATCTTAGTCTATCAGATCTCATCAGGAGTGGCTGCATTGTCATCTTCTGTGGCCTGGTAAGGCTGCTCTCCCCTCAGGGGGAAATGATCAAAGAGCAGGCCTATCAGATTATGTCAGAGGCAGTTCCTCTTCCCATTACTATGGAACCCACTTGGACACTGAACTGCCATGGGCTACATCTGTGCAGGGGTTCTAGGTTATCTTCATGCATAGTACTTGGTTGGAGTATGAGTCTCTGGGAAGGCCCCTGGGTTCAAATTTTCTGGTTCTGTTGCTCTCCTTGTGGAGTGCCTGTCCTCTCCAGATCTTACTATTTCCCACTTCTTACATAAGATTCCATGCACTCTGCCCAATAGTTGGCCATAAGTCTCAGCATCTGCTTTGATAGTCTGCAGGGCAGAGCCTTTCAGAGACCCTCTATGGCAGGTTCCTAGGTTGTTTCCTGTTTTCTTCTTCTTGTGATGCCCACCCTCTTTGCCTTTCGGGATGGAGATTAAACATTTTAGTCAGGGTCCTCTCTCTAGATTAGTTTCTTTACATGTACAGATTTCAGACAACTAGAAAAAGCGCTTCCTCAAGATCCAGCCATACCACTCCTAGGCATATATCCAAAAGAGGCTCAAGTACACAATAAGGACATTTGCTCAACCATGTTTGTAGCAGCTTTATTTGTAATAGCCAGAAGCTGGAAACAGCCCAGATGCCCCTCAACTGAAGAATGGATGCAGAAATTGTGGTACATTTACACAATGGAATATTACTCAGCAATGAAAAAAGGAAATCATGAAATTTGCAGGTAAATGGTGGCACCTGGTAAGGATCATTCTGAGTGAGCTGTCCCAGAAGCAGAAAGACACACATGGTATATACTCACTCATATAGACATATAACATAGGATAAACCTACTAAAACCTGTAACTGTTTTTTATGTCTGCAAAATCTCAGTCATGAGGAAGATCATACCGGTCTGGATCACATAGCAATGAACAAGTAGAACAAAACTCTTCTATCTAGAAGAGTTTTCAGTTTGGGGTGTAAGGGAATTATTATCTCTTGTTTCACACCAGCTCTGTTAGACACAGGTACCTTCCAACTAAAATTAGGAGGCTGGACCTGAAGGGTGGGAAGCAGAGGCAAGTCCTAGACTAGAGGGCTAGAGAGGATAGCCATTTCTTTCTTTCTTTCTTTCTTTCTTTCTTTCTTTCTTTCTTTCTTTCTTTCTTTCTTTCTTTCTTTCTTTCTTTCTCTCTTAAACATCGGGAATGCTTTCAATGCAATTGAGCATATATAACCAATAAAGTATTTTAATACTTGTCTTTTCTTTTAATACTTGTCTTTTCGTGTTTTTGACATCATAAAGTGCTCAGTGTTGTGAACACACCAGACCCTTGTACTGTTTAATGCTTCAACCTCCTGAGAAAATTGCTGCTCTCTCCCTCCCTATCTCATTTTTCCTCTTCCCCTTCCTTTACCTTTTCCCTCCCCTTTCCATCTCCTTCTCCTCCTCTCTTCTGTTTTCTCTTCTCTTCTGACACTTTGATTGGCATTCTGCCTCCAAGTAGGGATGAGGTGCCTTAGGTAGAACTTTGCTTGACAGTTAGTGGGCGTTAGGGCCCAGTGGCACTGTACTTGGGGTGAGTTGCCTCCCTGTCCCTGAGTTCCAGTCACATGACAGTCACAGGGTGATGGGCATGCAAAATATAGAAAAATGAAAAAACCAAACCTGGAAACAAGATATGCAAAATAAATCTCTGGCTTTTTAATGAATATGACTTAATAATAAATAAATACAAATGTGCAAAAAATACTTGTATTTTCACTAGGTGAAGAAAATCAATCTGAGATTTTTGGAGCACTACACTGAGAAATCTTAGGGTCACTTTAAACTCAAGATGAGTCATTTAAGGGTTGATTTATTTATTTATTTGGAAAGCAAATTGTCAAATGAAAACAAAACAAAATATAAAAAGTCTTATCTCCGGAGAGAAACTTAAATCAATCCCACTGAAATCAGGGACAAGACAAGGCCGCCCACTCTCTCCATATCTCTTCAACATAGTGCTGGAAGTCCTTGCTAGAGCAATAAGACAGTTGAAGGAGATCAAGGGGATACAAATTGGAAAGGAAGAAGTCAAATTATCACTATTTGCAGATGATATGATAGTATACGTGAGTAACCCCAAAAACTCTACCAGGGAACTCCTACAGCTGATAAACACCTTCAGCAAAGTGGCCGGATACAAAATTAACTCAAAAAAATCAGTAGCCCTCCTGTATTCAAAAGACAAAAGGGCTGAGAAAGAAATTAGGGAAACAACACCCTTCACAATAGCCACAAATGACATAAGGTACCTCAGAGTAACCCTAACCAAGGAAGTCAAAGACTTGTATGAAAAAAATTTCAAATCTCTGAAGAAAGAATTAGAAGAAGATATGAGAAGATGGAAAGATCTCCCATGCTCATGGCTTGGCAAGATTAACATAGTAAAAATGGCCATCTTACCAAAAGCAATCTACAGATTCAATGCAATGCCCATCAAATTACCAATACAATTCTTTACAGACCTGGAAAGAAAAATTCTCAACTTCATATGGAATAACAAGAAACCCAGAATTGCTAAAACAATCCTCTACAATAAAAAATCTTCCGGAGGTATCTCCATCCCTGATCTTAAGTTGTACTATAGAGCAACAGTTTTAAAAACTGCATGGTACTGGCATAGAAACAGAATGGTGGATCAATGGAACCGAACAGAGGACCCAGAAATAAACCCACACACTTATGGACACCTGATCTTTGACAAAGATGCCAAAACCATACAATGGAAAAAAGATAGCATCTTCAACAAATGGTGCTGGTCTAACTGGATGTCTACATGTAGAAAAATGAAAATAGATCCATACTTGTCACCCTGCACAAAACTGAAGTCCAAGTGGATCAAAGACCTCAACATAAAACCAGACACATTAAATCGGCTTGAAAAAAAAGTGGGAAATACCCTAGACCTCATTGGTACAGGAGAAAACTTCCTGAACAGAACACCAACAGCACAGGCTCTAAAAGAAAAAGTCAATAAATGGGACCTCATGAAACTGAAAAGCTTCTGTAAAGCAAAGGACACCGTCATCAAAACAAAGCGACCACCTACAGATTGGGAAAGAATCTTCACCAACCCTTTATCTGACAGAGGACTCATATCCAGTATATATAAAGAACTAAAGAAGCTGAAAAGCAGCAAACCAAGTAATCCACTTAAAAAATGGGGAACAGAGCTAAACAGAGAATTCTCTGTAGAGGAATACCGAATGGCAGAGAAGCACTTAAAGAAATGCTCAACCTCACTAGCCATTAGGGAAATGCAAATCAAAACAACCCTGAGATTTCACCTTACACCCATGAAAATGGCCAAGATCAAAAACTCAAGTGACAACACATGCTGGAGAGGTTGTGGAGAAAGGGGAACCCTTCTCCACTGCTGGTGGGAATGTAAACTTGTACAACCACTCTGGAAATCAATCTGGCGCTTTCTCAGACAACTAGGAATAGCACTTCCTCAAGATCCAGCCATACCACTCCTGGGCATATATCCAAAAGAGGCTCAAGTACACAAAAAGGACATTTGCTCAACCATGTTTGTAGCAGCTTTATTTGTAATAGCCAGAAGCTGGAAACAACCCAGATGCCCCTCAGGTGAAGAATGGATACAGAAATTGTGGTACATCTACACAATGGAATACTACTCAGCAATAAAAAACAAGGAAATCATGAAATTTGCACGTAAATGGTGGGATCTGGAAAGGATCATCCTGAGTGAGTTGTCCCAGAAGCAAAAAGACACACATGGTATATACTCACTCATATAGACATACAACATAGGACAAACCCACTAAAACCTGTGCATCTAAAGAAACTAAGCAAGAGAGAGGACCCTAACGAAAATGTCCAATCCCCATCCGGAAAGGCAAAGAGGATGGACATCAGAAGAAGAAGAAAACAGGAAACAACCTAGGAACCTACCACAGAGGGCCTCTGAAAGGCTCTGCCCTTCAGACTATCAAAGCAGATTCTGAGCCTGATGGGCAACTGTTGGGCAGAGTGAATGGAATTTTAGGTAAGAAGTGGGAAATAGTAAGAGCTGGAGAGGACAGGGTCTCCACAAGGAGAGCAACAGACAAGAAAATTTGAACACAGGGAACTTCCCAGAGACTCATACTCCAACCAAGGACTATTCATGGAGATAACCCAGAACCCCTGCACAGATGTAGCCAAGGGCAGTTCAGAGTCCAATTGGGTTACATAGTAATGTGAAGAGGGACTGCCTCTGACATAATCTGATTGGCCTGCTCTTTGATCACCTCCCTCTGGGGGGGAGCAGCCTTACCAGGCCATAGTAGAGGACAATGCAGCCACTTTTGTTGTGAACTGACAGACTAAGATCAGAAAGGAGAGGAGAACCTCCCCTATTAGTGGACTTGGGGAGTGGCATGCAAGCAGAGGGAGGAGGGAGGGTGGGATTGGGATGGGAGGAGGGAGGGGCTTATGGGGGGGATGCAGAATGCATAAAGTGCAATTGATGAAAAATTTAAAAAAAAAGGGAAAAATAATTTAAGAAACTTAAATGACATTCAAAAGTGGAGGAAAACATGGAGTTAGTCAATTGGCATGGAGCACGTCTCGCCCCTGGGGGCAATGGTCTCCTGAACCTACTCAGACCTCGGACACCACCACTGCTAGTTCTAGAACTGACACAGGATGTTCAAATGAGGGGGTTAAGGCTTCTCATAATATTTCCTATAAGCCCACACCTGTTTGTCTATATCCCCATTTTTATTCATTATTAGCCAGATAGAGCCAAGTAATTGTGGAAATGATACTTGCTTTTTTGCCCAATGCTGGAATGCTAGTAAATTTAGGTATGCCCTGGTTACTTGCATGCCTCACTGGGTGCCTGTGCCCTTTGATGCCCCTCACGCTATGACTCTCTTCAGACAGAAAAGGGATCTTGGAACTACAGCCACCATTGTTACTACCATCTCATTGGCGGCTGTTGGAGCTACCACCGCGGCATTAGCCATGAGTCATACTGGGCAGACTGCTCAGACCCTGAATAATCATTTAGCCAATGTAGCTCATGCCTTAGTTGTACATAAAGGAATTAATGCTCAACTAAAAGGAAGCTTGATGGTGTTCAATCAGAGGATTGACCTCGTGTAGGAGCAAATTGATACCCTATGGCAAATCGCTCAACTTGGCTGTCAATGAAAATATGCTGGACTTTGAGTCACTAGCATATAACATGAGAATTTTTCCTGTGCTGCAAATCTGTCTAAACAATTGTCGAGCTATATTTTAGGTAATTGGACTGGAGAATTCGATACTACGATGGAGCAGCTGAGAGTGGCCATTGTCACAGTAAATTCTACCAGAGTGGACCCAGGACTAGCCACAGGATTATCATCATGGATTGCTGTAACCATGAATCATCTGAAGGAATGGGCGGGCATGGGAGCGTTAGCAGGCCTTCTGGTGTTGGTCACCTTGGTTTGCCTGTAGTATATATGCAAGATTAGAGTCTCACAACAGTGTGATGCAGCCATGATCATTCAGGCCTTTACAGCCATTGAAGCAGGACAGTCTCCCCAAGCATGGTTGGATACCATAAAAAGCTAAAATGTTACGCTCAGGATGCGAGGCTAAGCACTGCACTCAGGGTCAGCCACTTTGGACCCAGAGAAGAGCATGTCTGATTGCATGCGGTTGATGCTCCAGGTCCCGCCTCTGAGAAAAAGGTATCAGACGGGTCTGATGCTCTTTGGGTGGATGACACCTAAATGAACATCGGTACAAAGTCCCGATTTATTTCTAATATCAGAGATCAGACGTCTACTCTTGCCTGATGCGTCTAAAACCAAAAGGGGGAACTGTAGAGAGCTGCGTAATGCCGCACCTTAAAGATGGAGCTGGTTCCCGCCTTCCACCTTCCCGATGGTGAGTGCTCTCTGTCCCGAACAACTCCACATTTGGCTAAGGCTGAGGATCTGGCTTGCTTCCATGTATGTGGACCTATCTGCATTGCCCACGTGGCACGCCTGGGTTGGATACCCAGAGGCTATTTAAGCTGTGAGCTGGCTTTCCCCAGGGTCCGAGGATTGTTCAAGGTTCCTGAATAAATTGCATTGAAAAAAAATTGATAATCCACTTGGAAAGGTCTTACTGATAAAGCATATTTAAATGAAGCTTATTTTCAGTATATTTAAATTTGGGTGTTTTTGGTATATTTAGTAGTAGTTGAATAGAGCTAACAATATAGCAAAAAAAAAGCCTTATCTCATTTAAAAGTTAAGAAATTTGGGTTTCTATTATTTTGATACAACAGAAAAGTTTAGTTTTCTAGGCAGGTTTTTTTATTTTTTATTTTTTATTGGGGGGGTGGTAGTTGGACTAGTCTTTTTTTTTTAAGATGTAAAACAATTTGTTTTTTATGTTAATTACATTTTATTCTTTTTGTATCCCAAGTGTAGGCCCCTCTCTCATTCCCTCACAACCCCTTCCTCCCTCCCTTATCATCTCCCTGTCCTTTTCTAAGTCCACTGAGAGGGGAGGTCCTCCTTCCCTACCCTCAGACCCTAGCCTATCAGGTCTTATCAGGACTGGCTTCATTATCTTCCTCTGTGGCCTGGTAAGGCAGCTCCCCCCTCAGGGGGAGGTGATAAAAGCGCTAGCCACTGAGTTCATGTCAGAGACAGCTCCTGCTCACCTTATTAGGGAGCCCATTTGAAGACTGAGCTGCCGTGGGCTACATCTGTGCAAGCATTCTAGGTTATCTCCATGAATGGTCGTTGGTTAGAGTATCAGTCTCAGAAAAGGCCCCTGGGCTCGGATTTCTTGGTCCTCTTGCTCTCCTTGTGGAGCACCTGCCCCTTCCAGGTCTTTCTATCTCCCCCTTCTTTCATAAGATTCTCTGCACTCTGCTCAAAGTTTGTCTGTGAGTCTAAGCATCTGTTTTAATACCCTGCTGGGTAGAATCTTTCAGAGGCCCTCTATGGTAGGCTCCTGTCCTGTTTCCTGTTTTCTCCCTCTTCTGATGTCCATCCGTCTGCCTTTCTGAGTGAGGACTGATCATCTTACTCAGGGACCTCCTTCTTGCTTAACTTCTTTAGGTGTACAGATTTCAGTATGTTTATCTTCTATTGTATGTCTAATATCCACTTATAAGTGAGTATATACCATGTGTGTCTTTCTGCTTCTGAGATACCTCACCCAGGATGATCTTTTCTAGTTCCCACCATTTGCCTGCAAATTTCATGATTGCCAGTTGTGGTAGGCAGGTGTTTTAAAAGTAAAGAAAAACCTTTTACAATTACTTTAACAAGCAGACAATAAATCCAAGAAAACCAAATTAAAGTCTTTAGATCAGCACACATAACACATGAAAATTCATAACACATGAAAATTCCATTTATGCAAGGCTTTCATAACTTTCTATATCTATTTAGTTTTATGTAATTTTTTCTCTCTTAGTAGATCTTTATACAACATTACATCTTTTCATTAAGAAAAACACATTTTCTTTCCTTGTGTACATTTCTTTTCCAAAATGCATTTTATTTTCCTTATAAACCTCGTTTATAAAGGTTTTGTTCCTTTACCTTTATTATTCCTAGTGTTAATTTACATATATTGGTTAGAATTATTTCTTAGTGATTTTAATTTCTAGGAAAATGAGAATGTAAGCAATTGTGAGCTGTCATTTCTCAGCATTATATAATACATTAGTAAATTTGTGAAAACACCATTTTGCAATTCTTAGAGATATATTTTTCTTTGTGTTAGGATTGTTAGTGTGAAAAAATAACATGTTACTACCATGCACAGATATACTTAGCTTCTCTATATTATATTAAAATAAATGTCTAAACAAAAATTTATACTTAGTAATATGTGCTTTAATAATCTATCCTACTTTGCAAGTATCAATGATTACTTATTATTTAATATAACTCCAGGATTATAAATTATTGATGAAGACTTTTACAAAGGAAATAGTGACTAAACATGCACATCAATGAAACAAAGTATTTCTGTAGAAAGATGAAACTGATAAACTATTAGGCTAGGAAAATTTGGGTTCAATATATATAAAAGGAATAAATGGGAAAGAAACATTTATACAGATATACAAAAGATCAATACTTATCTGGAGAGAACAGGAACTTCACAAGGAGAGCAACAGAATCAGAAAATTTGAACACAGGGGTCTTCCCAGAGACTCATACTCCAACCAAGTACCATGCATGAAGATAACCTAGAACCCCTGCACAGATGCAGCCCATGGCAGTTCAGTGTCCAAGTGGGTTCCATAGTAATGGGAAGTGGGACTGTCCCTGACATGAACTGATTGGCCTGGTCTTTGATCACCTCTCCCTGAGTGGGGAGCAGCCTTACCAGGCCACAGAAGATGACAATGCAGCCACTCCTGATGAGATCTGATAGACTAAGATCAGAAGGAAGGAAAGGAGGACCTCCCCTATCAGTGGACTTGGGGAGGGGCATTCGTGAAGAAGGGGGAAGGAATGTAGGATTAGGAGGGGAAGAGGGAGAGGTTTATGGGGGGGATACAAAGTGAATAAAGTGTAATTAATAAAAACTAAATAAATAAGTTTAATTAAAAAAGATCAATACTTATTATTATGACTTTATCCCAACAATTTACAAAACTTAGAACAGATAAAGTTCTGGACACATATCGCCTACTGAAACTAAACCATGAAGTCATAGCCTCAAAACAACCAATAAGAAGTGTGCTGTGTCTGAATCATAAACAGTCTCTAAACTTAAAAAAAAGCCAGATTGCATAAATTCTATGTTGAGTTCAATCAAAAATTTAAGGCATGGTACAAGTGATATAACAGGGGAAGTGAGAAAAAGGGGTCTAATTAAGAATGGGAGGGAAATAAATACAGAAGTAGGAGAAAGGTGATAATGTAACAGTAAGGATGTCTGGAAAAGTCATAAGAAATTATACTATTAACTATCTACCTAAAATATATAACATACAATTCTCTAAATAAATATACATATATAACTTAAATGAAAAATTTCCATGTAGGATGACAATATTCCTTCTAAGAGCTAAAGACCATCTAACAAAAACCCCAACACAAGACACAAAAAGTCCATTTTTGAGTTGTTGGTCAACATTGCCCAGCAGACTCCCCAAACATTTCAGGCTATTGCTATTGCCCCTTGGTTGTCTGTCAGAGGAGAAAGGTAAATACCTATTTCTGTAGATACCACATATTTCAGACATAGGCTCCAGAGACTGCTGTGTTGGAACTGAAATGACAGCCTCCTCCTTATTGAATAACTTTCACAGTATTAGAAGGCATCATGCAAACTTCCAAAGGAAGGAAGCAACCAACAGTCTTATCCAGATATGACACCTATGAATCACAATAATGACCAGCATGACACAACAACACTGAGGGTGTAATAGGGGCATACAGAAGTTGGTGGTAACCAACAGCTCTCTAATTGGTCGTAAGACCTGCTCAACAAGAGCGAAACTTTGCCTGATACTGAAAATCTAGCCATCTACCCAGGGCTAGTGAACTCATGGATCTTGGAAGAGAACCAACAACAGTATAATCTTTCACTACATTCTGAATATTTGTGTTTACACCCACAGAGAAGTGTAGTCACCACCCTTCATCTTTCCAACAGACTAAGACTATTATAGAAAATCACAACCAATCAAAATGCAAAGTTGTGGAGCTCGATCCCAATGGATTCATCTACAATACAACTCCTTCCCCTAAGGTTCAGGAAACATTGCAGGAAGAAGGGGCAGAAAGGACAGGAGGGTCCGATAAGGTTGCTGGGAGATTATGTCCCTAGGAATGTCAGAAGCTGTACCCCTAGGGAGTCACCAACATTATTGCCTAACATCAGCTTAACAAGGATAATAACAACAGGTATGCTAAAGTGGACAGGGAAAATAACCAAATACTATACAGAAAATTACAGGCAACTAAGGAATGCCGAAAGTGGGAGAAATAGTATTCTCCAGAGAAAAGCAGACCAATTTGTTATCCAGTACCCAAAGGTCAGCTCTCAAATCATATGAACAACTAACATTATACATACTGGGAAGATTGTATTTATATATTTAGAAATATATATGTATATACATACCTGTGTCTACACACACACACACACACACACACACACACACACACACACATATGAGCAATTAATGAAAACAAAGACCATGGATTTGAAAGAGGATTGTATGGGAAAGTTTGGACGGAGGAAAGGTAGGAGGGAATAACTGTAATGTAATCTTAATAAAAGAAATAATTAAAAAAATAGGGAATGACTAATACTAGTTCTCAAATTATTCCAAAAATTGAAAGAGGGAATTCTTCAAAGCTGAATCTATGAGGCCAGAATTATCCTGATACTGAAACCAGAAAAATATACAGGAAAGAAAGAAAACTATAGGCAGCACAGATGCAAAAAATTCTTGGTAAAATTCTAGCAGATTGAATCAAGTAACATATTAAAAAACATTCATTATGAATAAGTGGGATTTAATTAGGGCCATAAGTGTGGTTCAGTACAGGTAAATCAATAAATGTAATGCGGCACATTAACAACACAAAGGACAAATGTCATGTGATAATCTCAATAAAGGCAGGAAAACATTCAATAAAATTCAGTACTCTTTTGTGAAGAACTCTGAACAAATTATGTATAGGAGGAACATAATAAAGGCTTTATAAACAAACTCTTAGCCAACAGAATATTGAATGTTCATGAATAATAGAAGGACATCGCCTTCATTTAACATAAAACTGAGAGTCTTAGCCAAAGGAATTATACAAAAGAAAGAAAAAAAAGACATGTGAGTAGGAAGCGAGGACGTCAAATTATCCTTGTATGTAGATGACAAGATGAGACTTGCAGAAAAACCCAAAGTCTTTGCTAACAGACTATTAACACTGATAAAAGAATTTAGTAACATTTACACATACAAAATCAAAAACAAAATTTGGTAGCATTTCATTCCGATAGTAAGACTACTAAGAAGGGTAACATGGAAGAAATGCTATTCAAAATAATTACAAAAAAATACATAGGTATAAATTTAAGAAAAGCAGTAAGACAGTTCAACAGTAAAAATCACAAAATTCTACTGCAAAAAAATTGTTGGGTGCATAAAAGAATGGAAAGACTGCTCATACTCATGTCAATGGGTTAAGAGAACTAAATTGCGAATGTCAGGGAGAATTGATCACTCTTCTTTTGTTTTTTAAAATTATATCTTATTTTTATTAACTGCAGTTTATTCACTTTGTATCCCAGCTGTAGCTCCCTCCCTCATTCCTTCCCAGTCCCACCCTCCCTCCCTCTTTTTCACCCATGCCTCTCCTCCCTATCCACTGATAGGGGAGGTCCTACTCCTCTTTCATCCATCTGATCCTACTCTATCAGGTCTCATCAAAATTGTTTGCATTGTCTTCCTCTGTGGCCTGGTAAGGTTGCACCCCCCACAGGGGGATGATCAAAGAGCAGGCCAATCAATTTCTGTCAGAGACAGTCCCTGTTCCCATTGCTAAAGAACCCACTTGGACACTGAGCTGCCAAGGGCTACATCTGTGCAGGAGTTTTAGGTTATCTCCATGAATGGTCTTTGGTTAGAGTATCAGTCTCAGAAAACACCCCTGTGTCCAGATTTTTTGCTTTTGTTGCTATCCTTGTGGAGCTCCTATCCCCTGCAGGTATTCCTATCACCCCCTTCTTTCATAAGATTCCCTGCACTCTGCCCAAAGTTTGGTTATGAGTCTCCGCTTCAGCTTTGATACTTTGCAGGACAGAGTCTTTCAGAGGCCCTCTGTGGTAGGTTCCTGTCCTGTTAACTGTTTTCTCCCTCTTCCCATGTCCATCCTCTTTGCCTTTCTGAATGAGGATTGAGCATATTACCCAGAGTTCTCCTTCTTGCTTAGCTTCTTTAGGTGTACAGATTTTAGTATGTTTATCCTATATTATATGTCTAATGTCCACTTATGAGTAAGAATGCACTACGTGTGTCTTTCTGCTTCTGGGATACCTCACTGAGGATGATCTTTTCTAGTTCCCACCATTTGCCTGCAAATTTCATGATTTCCTTGTTTTTAATTGCTGAGTATTATTTTATTATGTAAATGTACCACAATTTCTGCATCCATTTCTCTGTTGATGGACATCTGGGTTGTTTCCAGTTTCTGACTATTACAAATAAAGCTGCTACGAACATGGTTGAACAAATGTTCTTGCTGTATACTTGAGCATCTTTTGAGTATATGCTTAGGAGTGGTATAGCTGGATCTTAAGGTAGCACTATTCCGAAATGTCTGAAAAAGCGCCAGATTGATTTCCAAAGTGGTTGTATAAGTTTACATTCCCACCAGCAATGGAGGAGGGTTTCCCTTTCTCCACATCCACTCCAGCATGTGTTGTCACTTTAGTTTTTTTAATATAATTTTTATTTTTCATATTAATTACAGGTTATTTACTTTGAATCCCAGCTGTAGCCCCCTCACTCATTCCCTCTCAGTCCCTCCCTCCTTTCCTCCCTCCCTCATCTCCCTGCCCCTCTCTAAGTCCACTGATAGGGGAGGACTTACTCCCCTTCCATCTTACCCTAGTTTATCAGGTCTCATCAGAATTGAATGCAATGTCCTACTCTGTTTTCTAGCAAGGCTGTTCCTCCCTTGGGGGGGCGGTCAAAGAGCCCGCCACTGAGTTCATGTCAGAGAGAGTCCCTATTTCCTGTACTAGGGAAACCCACTTGGATGCTGAGCTGCCAAGTGCTACATCTGACCAGGGGTTCTAGGTTATATCCATGCATGGTCCTTGGTAGGAGAATCAGTCTCAGAAAAGATCCCTGTGCCCAGATATATTTGGTCCTCGTGGAGCTCCTGTCCTCTCCAGGTCTTACTAACTCCCCCTTCATTCATAAGATTCTCTGCACTCTGACCAAGGTTTGGTTATGAGTCTCACTATTTGCTCTGATACACTGCTAGGTAGAGTCTTTCAGAGGTCCTCTATGGTAGGCTCCTGTCCTGTTTCTTGTTTCCTCCTACTTCCGATGTCCATCCCATTTGTCTTTTTAAGTTAGGATTGATCATCTTACCTCGGAACCTCCTTCTTGTTTAGTTTCTTTAGGTGTACAGATTTTAGTATGTTTGTCCTATCTTATAGGTTTAGTACCCACTTATAAGTGAGTATACACCATGTGTGTCTTTCTGTTCCTGTGATACCTCACTCAGGATGATCTTTTCTAGTTCCCACCATTTGCCTGCAAATTTCATGATTTTCTTGTTTTCAATTGCTGAGTAGTATAAAGTTTTGTGTAAAACTACCACAGTTTCTGTATCCATTCCTCTGTTGATGGACATCTGGGTTGTTTCCAGGTTACGAATAAAGCTGCTACAAACATGGTTGTACAAATTTCCTTTTTGTGTGCTTGAGCATCTTTTGGATATATGCCTAGGAGTGGTACAGCTGGATTTTGAGGAAGCACTATTCCTAATTGTCTGAGGAAGCACCAGATTGATTTCCAGAGTGGTTGTACAAGTTTACATTCCCACCAGCAATTGAGGAGGGTTTCCCCTTTCTCCAAAACCTCTCCAGCATGTGTTGTCACTTGAGTTTTTGATCTTAGCCATTCTTATGGGTGTAAGGTGAAATCTCAGGGTTGTTTTGATTTGCATTTCCCTGATGGCTAATGAGGTTGAGCAGCTCTTTAAGTGTTTCTCTGCCATTCGATATTCCTCTACAGACAATTCTCTGTTTAGCTCCATACACTACTTTTTAATTGGATTGCACAACTTGTTGCTGTTTAACTTCTTGAGTTCTTTATATATTCTGGATAGTAGCCCTCTGTCAGATATAGGGTTGGTGAAACTCCTTTCCCAGTCTGTAGGCAGTCATTTTGTTCTGACAACAGTGTCCTTTCTTTACAGAAGCTTTTCAGTTTCATGAGGTCCCATTTATTGATTGTCGCTCTTAAAGCCTGTGCTGTTGGTGTTCTGTTCAGGAAGTTGTCTCCTGTGAAGAGACAACTAGGCTCCTAGGAAGAGTTCTAGGCTCTTCCCCACTTTTTCTTCTAAACTATTTAGTGTCCCTGGTTTTATGTTGAGGTCTTTGATCTACTTGGACTTTAGTTTTGTGCAGGGTGATGACTATGGATCTATTATCATTTTTCTGCATGTGGACATCCAGTTGGACCAGCACTATTTTTTAAAGATGCTGTCTTTTTTCCATTGACTGGTTTTGGCTTCTTTGTTAAAAATCAAGTAAACATAGGTGTGTGGTTTATTTTTGGATCTTCTATTTAATTCCATTGATCCACCATTCTGTTTCTATGCCAGTACCATGCAGTTTTTATTACTATTGCTCTGCAGTACAGCTTGAGATCAGGGATGGAAATACCTCCAGATGATCTGTTATTGTACAGGTTCGTTTTGGAAATTCTGGGTTTTTTTGTTTTTCATATAATGTTGAGAATTTTTCTTTCCAGGTCTGTAAAGTATTGTGTTGGTCACTTGAGTTTTTTATCTTAGCCATTCTGATGGGTGTAAGGTGAAATCTCAGGGTCTTTTTCATTTGCATTTCCCTGGTGACTAAGGATGTTGAGCTTTTCTTTAAGTGTTTCTCTGCCATTTGATATTCCTCTATTGAGAATTCTCTGTTTAGCTCTGTACCCCAGTTTTTAATTGGATTACTTGATTTGTTGCTGTTCAACTTATTTTTTTAAGATTTATTTATTTATTATGTAGACAGTATTCTGCCTCCAAGTACACCTGCAGGCCAGAAGAGGTCACAAGATTATAGATGGTTGTGAGCCACCATGTGGATACTGGAAATTGAATTCAGGACCTTTGGAAGACCAACCAGTTCTCTTCACCTCCGAGCTCTCTCCAGCCTGCTGTTTAACTTCTGAGTTCTTTTATATATTCTGGAGATTAGCCCTCTGTCAGATATAGGGTTGGTGAAGACCCTTTCCCAATCTGAAGGCAGTTGTTTTGTTCTGACGACAGTGTCCTTTGCTTCCCAATTGGGAGACTCAGTCTGTGGTGTTTTGGTGTCCACAGTTCTGTCTGGGATGGTGAGTAGAGCATGCAGGCCGAGTGGCCCCACCTCACTGGAGACTGGGACCTTTTCCGGGGATTGTCTGTGTGACCTGAGGTCAGTCCAATTGTTTCATTCACTGTGGGGTTTTCTCTTGACTGGAAATCCCAGTCTCTGGTGTTGTAGGGCCCACAGTTCAGTCTGGGACGGTGATCAGAGCATGCAGGAGTGTGGCTCTGGGCTGATGACCGAGATCCCACCAGGACAAGGGAACTCTTCTGGAGTTTAGCTGGGTGACCTGAACCTGATTGATTCCCACACCATGGGGTTTTCTCTCACCTGGGAAACAAAATTGCTGGTGTTTTAGGGACCAGAGTTCCTTCTGTTGGTAACTGTGCTGTCCCTGAGGTGTTGCTGGTCAGAAACAGTGTAATCCCAGGACCACCATCTTGGATCCCCCCAATCTTCTTTTTTGTTGTCCTGGAGAGTATATTTGTCACCCTTTAAAGCTCTTTTCTATATTCACAGACTCTCCATTTATTTGCATAAAAAGAGAGGAGATCCTGAACTCATGTCATAGAAACCAGAAACCAATCAGAATAGGAAGAATTGCTGAAGTCCCTGGACCCCAAAGCTTATTGAAAAATATGTTGCAGAAGTACTACCTTCGGGAAGGGAAATGTTCTTTGCTGGAGACAAGTGGTTCACTAGGGCCTGCATGATAGTTGATATTGTTTATCAACTTGACACGAACTAGAATAACTTAGTAAACAAACCCCTTAGAGTGCTTGTGAGGGTTCAGAAAGGTTTATCCGAGAAGAGAAGATTCACTTTGATTGGGTGGCTCCGTTTCATGGTCTATGGTCCTATCCATAAAGCAAGCAGAGAAACAATTACTCTGCATCTGGGAGGTGCAGGAAATGTGACCAGCCACTTCCTGCTCTGCTGCAATGGCCAGTGGCTTCATTGCCATGACTGACTGTTTTCCACTGAACTCTAAGCCAAAATAAGCCTTTCTCCCTTTAGTATTTGATTACATCAATGAGAGAAATAACTAACGCAGGCCTTTTGTTCTTAACATATAACCTATTTCATCTTTCATCACATGCCTCAAGGTGAGAAAAGCAAATGAGGGGATATTTCGTTTTGGGTAGAACCAATCAATGTCTATGTTTCCAGCAGAACATGGTTCTTTTCCTCACATTTGGGCAGGGACAAGAAGCAGAAGTTGTCTCTCCATTCCATTCTGCTACCAAACATACACAAATGAACATAGACACCATGAATGTATTTCCTGCATCTCCTTGACCTACAATGGTCAGAAATCCGGTATGTGTCTTCAGCTACACCATAATGCTCTTCTCCATTTCACTCTACCATATCCATCATAGTTTACTTGTTATCCTATCTCTACAAAACTGTACCAACTACTAAAATGTCAAAAATATTAATTGATGACACCTAGAATGTGGAAGTAAGGGAAATGTTACAAAATGTTTCCAAATACTCCCACCCACCTCTACCTGTGAGTACCTATCTCCCCTAACTTCTTGTCACTGTGTATGAACTGTTCATATTGCAATCAAAACCAGGTCTTGTGCTTTTATATCCCTGGGGGCCTCTCCTTTATCATGTTTACCTTTGATCTCCTTTCAATTGTCTTATTGCTCTAACAAGGACTTACGGAACTATGTTGAAAAGATATGGAGAGAGTGAGCAGCCTTGTCATGTCCATGATTTCAGTGGGATTGCTTTAAGTTTTTTTCCATTTAGTTTGATGTTGGCTATAGGCTTGCTGTATATTGCCTTTACTATGTTTAATTTCTGTTTTGTTGACCTGTCTTTTGTTGAGAGTGGGGTGTTGAAGTCTCCCACTATTAATGTGTGGGGATATAAGTGTGTTTTAAGTTTTATCAATGTTTCTTTCACAAATGCGGGTGCCCTTGTATTTGGGGCATAGATGTTCAGGATTGTGATGTCTTCCTGGTGGAATTTTCCCTTGATGAGTATGAAATGTCCTTCCCCATCTCTTTTTATTAATTTTGGTTGAAAGTGTATTTTATCAGATATTAGAATGGCTACTCCTGCTTGCTTCTTGGGTCTATTTGAGTGCAAAACTGTCTTCCAGCCCTTTACCCTCAGGTAATGTCTATCTTTGTGACTTAGGTTTGTTTCTTGTATGCAACAGATTGCTGGGTCTTGTTTCCACATCTATTCTGTTAGTCTGTGTCTTTTTATTGGATAATTGAGTCCATTGATGTTGAAAAAAATTAATGACCAGTGGCTGTTAGATCCTTTGATTTTGATGTTGGCTGTGGTATATGTTACTTGTTCTTTTTCCCTTGCAGTTTTTAGTATTTTTTTCCTTTATTCTATATACTTACTGTTTTGATTATTATATGGCAGGAGGATTTTCTTTTCTGGTCTAATTTATTGGGTGTTCTGACTGTATTTTCTTGTTTTTCCTTCAATTCCTTCAGCTGTTTGTTTGAATAATCCTCTGTTTCTTTTCTTTTCTTTTTCAGTGATTTAAATATTTCCTCTCTAAAGTCTATAAACTGTTTGGCTGCAACTTCCTGTATTTCTTTATGGATAGCCATAATCTGTTTGTCTTTATCTTCCTCTGGTTCTTTATGCATTTTATTTGTTTCCTCTATTATCCTCTTCATCAGCATAGAGGTTAGGTCATCTTTTTGAATTTCAATTATGCTGTGGTGTCCAGGGCTGCTTGCCCCTGGATAACTGGGTTCTGGAGGTGCCATATTGCTCTGTCTTTTGTTGGTTGAGCTTTGACTTTGGCCTCTACCCGTTGGGGTATCTTAGGTGTTGGCTGTTAGTTTCTGGTGGTTCCTGAATTCCTGTGTTGGAGAGAATCCCCTTGGCAGGAAGATGATTTTTCCTGAAGGAAGCCTCCTCAGCTTTTTGTGTATGGTCACCAAATGGCCAGTGTTTTTCAGGAATTGCCACAGTTCACCTCAGGCATACAAACCTGAGTGGTAACTGTGGTCCTTTCTGGTCAAGAGGGTTCTCCTCTTACCCAGAGAAGTCCTGAAGGCAGCTGCCCTGCTTCTGGGTTTCTGGTTGTAAATTTAGTGAGCTGTTGCTGTAACCTGGGTGCCCTGTGTTTTGTTCAGTTTAATTAGGGATAACTGGTTGCCTCTTGGAAAAGTATCTGGGGGTTGATCTCAGGGATCCCAGGCTTCTGTAGGTCTGAGGTTGGGGCTCTGTGCCCCAGTACCCAAGTGGTAGTCAGTAGCAGGTGAGCTCTGTTCTCATGCATGCAGCTGGAGGCTATAGTCAGAAGCCTGTGGATAGCCAGAAACTTTTCCGGAGCTAGGTGTGCTAATGTAGGGCCAGGTGTTTCCCCACCATGGGGTTTTCTCCCAATAGGAAGGCCCAGTCTGTGGTGTTTGAGTTGGTGCACAGAACATGCAGGTGTTGGCGGGTCGTGGCTCCAAGCTGGTGACTGGGCAGGAACCTGAGACCTTTTCCGGGGAACTTTTCGTATGTGCTGTGGGCGGGGGGGGGGGGGGGGGGGGGAGGGTTGTCTGAGTGCTCTAAGATGTCTCCCTCCGTGTGGGGTTTTCTCCTGACAGGGACTCCCAGTATCTGATGCCCTGGGGCTCACAGTTCTGTCTGTGATGGAGAGTTGGGTACAGCAGGTCTCTGGGCTGGCAGGTGCACCCGCCCACCGGTCTGCAGTACCTTTTCCAAGGATATATTGGGTGACCTTGAGTCAGTCCCCGTTTGTTTCCTTCCCTGTGGGGTTTTTTCCTGACAAGGAAACTCAGTCTCTGGTGCCCTAGGGCGCACAATTCTGTCTCTGATTGAGAGTTGGGGCCCCAGCAAGTCTCTGTGCTCACGGCTGGAGCCCCGTTCAGGGTTGGCGGCATGTGCCCACCATTCTTCGGGACCTTTTCCAGGGAAAGACTGGGTGACCCATGGCCAGTCCCGTTTCCTTCCTTCCCTGTGGGTTTTTCTAGGGACTGGGACTCCCCGTCTCTGGTGTTTTGTGCCCACCATTCAGCCTGGGAAGGTGATCAGGTCACGCAGGCATGTGGCTCTGTTCTGGAGACCTAGTGCCTGCAGGACCCGGGATCTCTTCAGGGTTCTGGCTGGGCGACCCGAGAGTGGACCCAACTGATTCCCACGCCGTGGAGTTTCCTCTCACCTAGGAAACACAATCGCTGTTGTTTTAGTGCCCAGAGTTCAGTCTCTTGGTCTCTGTACCGAAAATGCTGTCCTGCTCCTCAGATGCACTGTCCTCCTGGTGCCGCCATCTTCTCGGTGTCTTTATCTTCTGGATTCTTAATGATACAAAACAGCCTAAAAACATTGTCTCAATAAAGAAGGAGGAGGAGAAAAAAAGCAGAGGAGCCCTGGAGAGATAGCTTCACAGTTATAGCACCTGCTGCTCTTACAGAAGGTCTTCAACCTCACAAATACTGCAATTATAAATGTGCACTACTGCTCCCAACTACATGGTTGTTTGTCCACACTGTGACTCTATCACTTCTCTCTGTTCTTACTTTCAAAATTCTCTCCTTATCATCTGTAACTCTTGGCATGTAATAAAGTGCTCCTGTGAAGATTTTAAATGCAGTTACTTTGGGACTCTTTAGGCTTCATGGTGATGGATGTTAGTTTCTTATCTCAGTTTTAGGTGGGTTACAGGTAGTATTTTCTTAGATACGCTGCTTTAGCTATTTTTCTATCAATGCGATAAGATACAATGATCAAGGAAACTTATAAAGAAAGCATTTAATTGGTGCATAATGTTTCAGAGGATTAGAGTTCTTGACTCCCATGGAAGAGCAAGATAGCAGGCAGGAAGGCAAGCATGACAATAGAACAGTGGCTGAGATCTTACATCTTAATCCACATGGATGAAACAGAGAGAGCTAATTGGGAAAGGATTGGGCTTTTGAAGACTAAAAAGTCCACCCTCTATGACATACCTCTTCCATCAAGACCATATCTCTGAATTCTTCCTGAAAAGTTCGGCTAACTGGGGCCAATTACTCAAACATAGAAGCTTGTGGGAGCCATTTCTATCCACAACACCACATTGTACTCCATGGCAGCCATAGGTTTATGGCAATACAAACACATTCAGTTGAAATTCAAAAGTTCCAATAGTATTTCAGTCTCAGGTTATTTAAAATTACAAAGTAAAAGTCTCTTCTGAGACTCAAGGCAATCGCTTAAGAAAATTATCCATTTCATTTAAATTTTCAAATTTTGTGGCCTATAGGTTTTTGAAGTAAGTCCTAATGACTGTTTGGATTTCTTCAGTGTCTGTTGTTATGTCCCCCTTTTCATTTCTGATTTTGTTGATTTGGATGGTGTCTCTCTGCCTTTTAGTTAGCTTGGCTAAGGGTTTGTCTATCTTGTTGATTTTCTCAAAGAACCAGCTCTTAGTTTCATTGATTCTTTGAATTGTTCTTTTTGTTTCTAATGCATTGATTTCTGCTCTGAGTTTGATTATTTCCAGCCATCTACTCCTCTTGGGTGTGTCTGCTTCTTCTTTTTTTTTTTTTCCTAGTGATTTCAGGTGTGCTTGAAATTTAAGTTGTTTGTATGAGATGCCTTGAATTTCTTTATGAAGTTACTTAGTGCTATGAACTTCCCTCTTAGCACTGCTTTCATTGTGTCCCATAAGTTAATGTAAGTTGTACCTTCATTTTCATTAAGTTCTAAAAAGTCTTTAATTTTTTTTGTTTATTTCATCCCTGACCAGGTCTTATTAAGTAGAGAGTTCTTCAGTTTCCAAGATATATATTTTTTTTTATTTTTGTTATTGTTGAGATCTGGTTTTAGGCCATGATGGTCTGATAGGATACAGGGGATTATTTTGATCTTTTTGTATCTGTTGAGGTTTGCTTTGTGCCCAAATATTTGATCAATTTTTGAAAAGGTTCTGTGAGGTGCTGAAAAGAAGGTATACTCTTTTCAGTTTAAGTGAGAAGTTCTGTAGACATCTATTAGGTACATTTGATTTAGGACCTCTGTAAGTGTCATTATTTCCTTATTTAGCTTCTGTCTATATAGTCTGTCCCTTGGTGAGAGTGGAATGTTGAAGTCTCCCACTATTAAAGTGTTGGGATGTGTGATTTGAGCTTTAATAATGTTTAATTTACAAATGCAGTTGTTCCTGTATTTGGGGCATAGATGTTCAGAATTGTGAGCTCCTCCTGGTGGATTTTCCAGTTGATGAGACTTAAATGCTCTTTTTTTTTGATTAATTTTGGTTGAAAGTCTATTTTATTAGATATTAGGGTGGCTACTCCAGCTTGTTTTCTGGGTCCATTTGCTTGAAAAGCGTTTTTCTAGCCCTTTACTCTGAGGTAGTATTTATCTTTGTTGCAGAGGTGTGTTTCTTGGATGCAGCAGAATGTTAGATCCTGTTTCTGCAACCATTCTGTTAGTCTGTGTCTTTTTATTGGAGAGTTGAGTCCATTGATGTTGATAGATAATAGTGACCAATGAATGTTAGTTCCTTTTGTTGTTGGTGGTAGTGTGTTTCTGTGCTTCTTTTCTTTTAAGTTTTTGTTGTGAGGTTATCTATAATCTGTGTTTTCTAGGGTTTAGTTGATTTTGTTAGATTGAATTTTCCTCCTAGTATTTTTTGTAGGGCTGGGTTGTTGTGTAGACATTGTTTAAGTTTAGTTTTGTCATGGAATATTTTGTTTTATTCATCTTTATTGATTGAAAACTTTGCTGGTATAGTAGTCTGGGTTGGCATCTGTGGTCTCATAGAGTCTGCATGACATCTACCCAGGCACTTCTGGCTTTCATAGTTTCTATTGAGAAGTCTGGTGTGATTCTGATAGGTCTACCTTTATATGATACTTGGCCTTTTTTTTCCTTTCTGATTTTAATATTTTTTCTTTGTTCTGTAGATTCAGTGTTTTGATTATGTGATGTGAGGAGTTTCTTTTCTGGTCTAGTCTATTTGGTGTTCTGTAGGCCTCCTGTATGTTTATGGACATCTCTTTCTTTAAGTTTGGAAAAAATTTTTTTCTCTGATTTTCCTGAAAATGTTTGCTGGACCTTGGACCCTGGAATTTTCTTTTTCATCTATTTCTATTATTCTTAGGTTTTGTCTTTTCATCGGGTCCTTGATTTCCTGGATGTTTTGTGTCAGGACCTTTTCTTAGTTTTATGTTTTGTTGCTGTTGTTGTTGTTCTTTGAGAGAAGTATTGATTTCTTCAATTGTGTTTTCAATGCTGGAGATTCTCTCCTCCATATCTTGAATTCTGTTGGTGATGCTTACCTCTGTAGTTTATGATCCCTTCTCTAAGTTTTCCAACTCCAGGAATTTCTCTGTGTGTGTTTTCTTTATTGTTTCTAATTCCATTTTCATGTCTTTCACCATTTCCTTCATCTGTTCGTATTTGGATTTCTTTTTGTCCATGATGGCCTCTATTTTTTGTTTGTTTCCTCTCTATACGCTTTTATTTGTGTGTGCCTCAGTATGTTCCTCTCTTTGTTTGGCTGTATTTCTTTGAGAGCTTTGTTCATTTTCTCTTTATGTGTTTCTAATAACTGGATAAGCATAGATATGAGATCATTTTCTTGTGTTTCTGATGAATTAATATATCAATTGGTTTGGGGGGGTTGCTGGTGAAGCCATAATGCTCTGATTTTTGTTGGATGTGTTCTTATGCTGGTCTCTAGCCATTTGATTGTCTGTAGCCTTCACTGTTTGTTCCTGGAGCCTGTACTGCAGACTTTGTCCATCTGTCTCTGGAGTCTGGAATATTCTTCAGGAAGATGAGAGAAGTCCACTGATAGGAGAGTGGGTGTTGGTGTTTCAGATGTAGCTACTAGAAAGTTGTAGTTGCATGTTTACAAGTGTGGGAGTATGCGTCCAAGTGTGGCTTGAAGGACCGGTGCTAGTGTATGTAGATGCTTGGAAGGATGGAACACAAGTACAGGTGGGGGTGCTTGTGTGGGTATTGGGCACAGTGCACATGCTTAGTTTTCCTGAATGGCTCAGTGGCCCACAGGCCTGTCGTATTGTACTCTAGGCACTCTGATCTGTCTGAGTTGCACCATCTTGGTTCCAGGAATTGTTTGGCTGGATTCCACCGGGAGACCCACAGAACAGAGGCTTCAGTGTTGAGAACACTCTTCCAGGGATTTCTATGTGCCTACAGTGGGGATGTGGGTGGGAAAGATCCAATGCCTGGCTGCTGGTATAGAGAGACCCCGGATCTGGGGCTCTGCATTCACTCCCAGGTGTATGTGGAAAGCACAGGGGGCCCTCAGTTCTCTACTCTCAGATTTGGGCCCACAGGGGCAAATGAAAGTGTAGGAGATCTGTCAGTGGTGTCTGCTCTTTGGCCACTGGGTAGGGAGGCCTGTATTTGGGGCAGCCTCAGCTGTCTCAGTCAAGGAGCTGGGAGGCCCGTAATAAGGGCAGCCACTGCTGCTGCTGGAGCAAGGGAAAGTGCAAGGAGTCAAAAGTTCACCACTCTCAGACCCCAGAGACGTTCACAGTCTAATCTCTCCCAGTTCATGGGTTGTCCCCTCTAGCCAGGAAAGCCTCAACGTAGATGTTCTGGGTTCATCTGGCCCTCCATTCACCAGTCTCAGAGTTTTGGCCCCTCTGCCCCTCAGATAAGGTGCACACTGGTCACTGCCATCTTGGAGCCCACCATTTTACGACTTTGAAACTTGCTTGAGCATCCCTCACAATGTCCAGCAGCAGCTCTCAGATCTCATCACACGGGACCATTTGATCCTCAATTAATCCATTATTTTCAACTTTGCCTCAGGCAAAATTTTAGGACTAGGGTAGGAAGTAGCCATATTCTTTCTTAAAATATCACAAGAATGGCTCTAGCATAATTGCTGCAATTGTTAGCCTCTAGAACCTCTTGAGCTGGGCCTTCATACTACACATTTCTCTCAACACTACTGTCCTCCAAGCCTTTACGAGGATAGCCTGTTAAGCCCTGCTTACAGTGTTCAAGTGCTTTTCTAGTCCAAAGTCCCCTACAGCATTGTCAGATCTATCATAGAAATACCCCAGTCCTGGTACTAGTTTCTGTCTTAGCTATTTTTCTATTGTTAGGGTAATGCACCATTATCAACACAACTTACACAAGAAAACATTTAATTTCAGGCTTGCTTACTATTTCAGAGGGCGAGTCCATGATCACCATGGCATAGTATCAGGCAAGCAGGCATGGTCCTGGAACAGTACCTGAGAACTTGTATCTGACCTACAAGCAAGAGGCAGAGAGAGAGAGAGAGAGAGAGAAAGAGAGAGAGAGAGAGAGAGAGAGAGCGCTAATTGGGAATGGCACGGATTTTTGAAACCTCAAAGCCAACCCCAGTGACACATCTCATCAAACAAGGCCACACCTCATAATCCTTCCCAAAGTTTTACCAACTGGGGCACCAAATATTCAAACATATGGACCCATGGAGACCATTCTCATTCAAACAACTACATAGGCTTTCTGTCCCTCACTATCTCTAATCTCCTTAATATTCAGTGCCATAATGGACAGTATGGTTGACTGATAAATTTTCAGAAGTCCTTCAGAAATACCCCAGTACAATTCATTTTATTGTCTTTTTGATCTTTTAACTTGGTATTTTCAACTGAATTGACTGAACTTCCTGACTGCTTATTCTGTTATACCAGTTCTATTATTGCACCTGTGTAGTGAAATTTTCATTTTAGTTATATGATTTAACTTCAGAAATTTTCTTCTGTATAATTTCTAAGTATTGATATTCTTATTTTGTTCAAATAATTTTAATGAATTTATTTTGATGCACTATCTGTTCTTTTAGCTCACTGAGCTTTAAGAAGATTATTTTAAATTATTTGTCAGGCAATTAGTAGATCTATGTTTTTTGACCTTTGCATGCTCCATATTTTAGTGATTCTCACATTTCTTGTAGCTTTATATTGGAGCCTTTGTATTTAAAGAAACAACACATTCTCTCAGTCTTTACAAACTGGTTTTGACTGAGAAAGTAATATACTGATCATCCCCACTAGATATCTTGAATTTCCTTAGATGCTTAAACATATAGTCTTAGATGCTTCAAACATATAGTCTTTCTATTATAGGATCCTGAAATCTTTTGTGTCCAATTATGCCATTTTTCCTTTAGTTTGGCTTGAGGTAAGATGACAACTGGACCCTGTAAAATGCAGTGAATGTTTATCTAGTTGAATGCACTTTTCCTCACTCCCGAGGACAAACTTTAGTTTTGTACAATTTACTAGTCTTGCATTACTGTAATGTTTACAATTAGCTAACCTCCCTTCCATCTTCATATCTGCCTAGACTTCTAGTTGTATTGGTTCTATCAGTGATTGTTGTGAGATAAAGAAAAAAAAAGTTTCTGTGAAATGTATCATATAGATTACTCACACACCTTCAAAATGCCATTTATCTGCTAAAGGTCTTCCATGGTGGAACAATTTGTGCACATGCTCATCCACAGCCTAAGAAGTTATCTTTCAATCTGACCCACATCAGAACACTGTCCATGAACTGAGTTGCATGAAAATTCTGAGAGTATATGACAGCTCTCCAAGAAAACAAGACAAGAGTCTTGTGACCTGTTTTCTCAAAAAGAACTGTTCTTGGAATATGTTTTTATGTGCCCCTTCTGGGTATGGTGGATAGGTGTGAGTTTACTTCAGACTATTAGGTATTGCTTGATACTATTAGTCAATTAAACATTTATATGCTTCTTTGGAAAAAAGTGTTTTTTTTCCACGTGTGGCTTGGTCTGGTGATTGTACAGAGTTTGAACTCATGAGAACTTTCCTTGTGTGACCTGACTAAAGTTGGCTATTACATGAGACTTTAAACTGCCTCATTTATTGGCTCCATTCTCCCAGGACCCACCGCCTCTAGAGTGGTCACAACTAGAGTGTTGGGATTCTTTCTTCACTCTTTAAAAGAAATGGTGTCATCACGGTTTGTCCTTGTTTATATCTTCAAGTCACTAGAATGACTGTCATTTCACTGTGAGTATTAAGGAAGTGCAAATGAAAATATAAAATCAACAGTAAGCATCTGTAAAACCACTAATGAAAAAAAAGGTTATAATGTGGCTTTAAATATTTTTTGTGCATTAATACTTTTTAATTTTTTACATATTTTTCCAGAAAATTTGTAACAAAAAAAAATACATGAAATTGGAATTTGAGTCACAGTACATTTTGTGATTACATAATCTAAACAATGAAGTTTATTCTTTTCTTCTCATAAGGGCAAAAACATTGCATTCCAGTAAAAGAATTACAACATGTTTAGGAAGTTACCCTACAGTACCTGTTGTTCTAATCTCAGATAATGGCAGAGTTGGAAGAAAAACAAAAGATGAAGAAAAAAAAAAACCTGAACACAGACAGCTCCATCAGCTGCCCTGTACCTTTACCTCTTCCCATGGTTTCACATAAGCTGGTGAGATGAGGGTTGGAGGGAGCCTTGTAGGGCAGAGTAGGTGCTGCTGGCTGAATGCCAGGGAGACACATGTTCCCTGAGGTGAAGCTTACTGTGAAAACATCAGTCATTACGGCAGGGGGAGACAGGTAGAGAAGCGGGCAAGAAAAGGAGCTATAGGACCAGGGCAGGTGATCTGATGGCTCAAAGACCACTATGTAGAGTGGGAAAGATGCTCTTAACACAGTCCTCAGCCAGTATGTTTACAGAGAAACATGCAACCCAGTGGCTAAGACCACATTTCAAAACACAATTGCAATGCTGGCAGAGCATTGGCCCTTCTACCAGGCTTCATTCAGCAGCAAAGGGAAAATATATTTGGTTTTTCAGTGAAGATACTTCACATCTAGTATGATTATGATTACGGTTATTATTATTATTAACAACTTCCTTACAAAAGTAATTACTTCAGAAAAATTTATGTGCTACATGTGGAAAGATCTACTTGCCTATGAACGTTTTATGGAGAGGACAGAAACTTAAAGCTAAATTCACCTTAAAAAAACTACAAGTTTAAAGCAAATTAAGCCTTTTCCATTGCAGATAATCTTAAGTCAATCAGACCAACAGACAATCTAAATCATGTAAGACAGTTGCTGTTCATCAAAGTATATTTTTTCTTTTTAACTCATTCTTAGAAGCTGAGGCATTGTTGATAACTCAGCGATAAAGTGTTTGCCTGGCATGCTCTGGATTCTATCCCCCAATGCCATAAAAATGGAACTGCCATGTGCTGTGGAATAATTTAAATATTCTATATTTAATATATCCTACTTCACATAACAAAACCTACATGTAAGCTTATTTCTTCCAGCACTTAATTACCTTGGTTGTTATAATACTCCTATATTTTTACTGCTTTAAGATTACACTAGAGTTTAATTATTATAGACAGATTCTGCTGCCTTAAATATGGAATTTTATTCATCTAAGTGTTGATTTCTTTTCTGGAAAGAGTAGAAATTTGAATCACTTAATTCTGTTTTTTTTTTTTTTTTTTTTTTTAGCCCTGAGATAAACACTCGTATTAACTTCCTATTGCTAATGTAACAACTACAGACTTAATGGATTATAACAAGAAAGATGTATTATCATTTCTCAGATCAGAAGCCTAAAATCAGCTTCACAAGACTGAAATCAGGCTGTCATAAGGGTTGATGAAGTTCTACGGAGATAATCCACTTCATTGGCCTTTTCTACATATATCCCAAATTGTTCAGTTTGTGACCCTTTGTCACATTTTGTGACCCATTTCTACCTCTTGTTTCCAGTACTCTGTTTCCTACTGCTAATTATTGATCAGGATACTTACCTTTTTAGTATCTTTATGATTTAAATGTTGTTAAATTTTGTTCATTTAAATCAAACCAGGGTCATCTGCAAGAGGCTGTTATTCTGCCTGCAAATAACACTATTTGAAGCACCTGCAGAATATACATATATATATGTGTGTGTGTGTGTGTGTATGTGTGTGTGTATTATATATATATATATATACATCTGCATTACCTTTACAATTTTACAAAGCAGTACTGATAGTGTATTCTTGTCTGCAGCTTAATTGCTTGTCTTAACAATATACATTGACCATCGTTTGTTGTTTATAATACTCTTGTATTGCCACCATGACCAATGATTCTGTTTCACTGGAAGTAGGGTCATAAGTTCCACAAATAAGTAAAACCAAAATTATTGATATGAAAATTTGGGTTGATTTTAACTTACCTATTAAAATAAATGTTGTGTGTCAGTTAAGACATCGAATGATGCCTCTATTATTTCTTTCTTTCCCAAACCCCATTGATATGACACTAAACATTTATTTTTTCAATGATTTATTTTATTTTTTTGTTTTATGTGCATTGGTGTTTTGCCTGTATGTATATCTGTGTGAGGGTGTCTGATTCCCTGGAACTGGAGTTACAAACAGTTGTGAGCTGTCATATGGGTGCTGGGAATTGAACCCAGGTCCTCTGGATGAGCAGCCAGTGCTCTCAACCGATATTTATAATGAGGAGTAAACACGATTTTTGACCACATATCCTTCCATCTTCCTCCTATACCAGAGGGAGAGAATGGCAGCAGAGGTACTTTCGGAGCTTTCGAAGACAACTCCTGCTAAAGAGTATCCCACAAATTCTTTAAGTCTCTCTCTGTGTGTGTGTGTGTATGTGTGTTTGTGTGTTTATAAAAAATACTATTAGATATGGAGCAAATTCAACAAATGGGAGAATTTACAAGTAAAATAAAGGATAATAGAAGACTAGCAGACAAAAAATGAAAGCTATTTAAAAATAAGTCTACTTTAAATTTGAAAGGGATGAAAATAGACTGATAAAATGTTTGACAGTGTCTTAATTTGGGTTTCTATTGCTGTGATAAAACACCATGACCAAAAGTAACTTGGGGAAGAGTTTATTTGACTCTTACAGCTTATAGTTCAGCATTAGGGAAGTCAAGAGAGCTCAAGGTAAGAAGCTGTAGGCAAGAACTGAAGCAGAAATCATGTAGTAATGCTGCTTACTGAGTTGCTACACTTACTTGGCTTGCTCAGGTTGCTTTCTTATATACCCCAGAACAGCCTGCCTATGTGTAGCATCTTCCACAGTGGCCCTCTCACATTAATCATGAATCAGTAAAATGCCCACACAGGCTTGCTTACAGTACAAATGGATAGAAGCAGCTTTTTTCAATTGAGGTTTTTCTTATGGTTCATATTGCTGTGACAAAACATTATGACCAAAAGTAAGTTGGAGAAAAAAGGGTTTATTGTGCTTACACCTCCACATTGTAATCCATCACTGAGGGAAGCCAGGACAGGAGCTCAAACAGGGCTAGAGCCTGGAAGCAGGAACTGATGTACAGGGCTGTAGAGGGGTGCTGCTTATTGGCTTGATCATCTTGGCTTACTGAGTGTGCTTTCATATAGAACACAGGACCAGGGAGTGGTCCTGAGTCCAGCGTTGGCCTCACCCACAATGGGCTGGGCCTTCACCTATCAATCACTAATTTAAAAAATGCTCTACAGTCTGGCCCAATGCTCAGTCTTATGGGGGCATTTTCTCAACAAGGTTTCTTTCTTCTCAAGTGATATTAGCATGTATTAAGTTGACATAAGGGACTCCAAGATGGCGGCGAGCAGAGCGCACCGTTTTGGAGAGGCAGAAGACATGAATCTCCGGAATTGGTGAGTGGAGAGTCAATCGAAGCTAGAATTTGGACTGTGGGGCTTTCTAAAGGAGAGGGGCCACCACAGAAGTGTGGAGTGTTAGTAGATTTAGATTGGGCGCGGACTTCTCCGGGAAGGAAATAGGGCGCTTCCCTTGTCCGGGCCTCCCTCGGGGAAACCCGCAGACAGCACCAGGCAGCTGAGGGCAAAGCTCACATCCAGGAGATCAAGGCAGCAGAGACAGTGCTCGGGGCCCCTTACAGCAGTGGTCTGCTGTAACCACCCGTTGAACACTCGTCCCCTCCTTGGACACACGTCCCACTCAGGGCCCTCCGGACCCGCGGAGCGTCCCCTCCCCCATCCCGCTGACGAGATCCCGAGCTAGACCTCAGCAGGAAGTGCAGTGGAGCTCACGCCCCAAGCAGCCAGAGCGCAATAACCCCAGAAACCTCCTCACAGGAGGAGCACAGGCCCAATCACAGAGCTCCAACCACTGAGCGCTAACCACAGAGACTCAGATCCACAATACAATTCTTCCTGGATACCAAAGCGGCAAAGCTCAGTGTTTGGGACCCAAGACGGGCAGAGGCAGGGAGGCAGGGCTCCAGACCCCGCAGCCGCAGCGGAGAGCAGTAACGACCTGCTGAATGCCACCACTCAGAGGAGAACACACCCCACCAGGGGCCCTCTTGCCAAGCTCTTGACCCACGGAACACACTCCCCACTACCACCACCGTTCGGCTCTGCAGGAGTGCACGCACAGCCAAAACTCCACCCTGCCAGAGCACACGCCCAATACAGTGCTAGCCACAGAGACTCAGACCCACAGTACAACCCTTCCCAGATCCCAAGCCTGCAAGTGGCAGCACGGACTACACAGGGCTGCCCAGCCAGTGATTGTATGGGCCATCCAACCCCTCAGTTGCAGAAAACCAGCTGAATAGACACCCGAGACCAGCAGACCTGTAAAATCAATACGCGTGCACGCATTCTTCAACAGCGCTTGTGATCCCTTAGCGCCTGTAACAACTTCAGTGCCTGCAAAGCACCCCTCTCACACACTGAAGGCCTTTTCATTCACCAACACCCTGTCCCTTAGGACACACCCACAAGCACATGCTCAAACACATCCTACCCCGCATTTGCCCTTCTGCGCCTGCGAACTTTCCTTCTACAGGTATAGCTGAATAACCAACGCACACACTGAAACCACTAGACCTCACCAGACCTTCATTTTCCTGAAGAATTCTCCAGATACCAGAGAAAAACCAGTCTGACCTGCAGAATCCAGGAACAGACAGTGAACACGACAGATAACCAAATGGCCAGAGGTCGGCAAAAAAACACAACCAACGCAAATGAAGATTTCATGGCTTCACCGGCAACCTCCAAAATTATTGGACACTCCAACTCAGCAGAAACAGAAAAAGAAAATGATTTTAAAGCTATGATTATCCAGTTATTTGAGGCATATAAAGAGGAAACCAACAAATCTCTCAGAGAAATAGTCATAGAGATTCAAACAGTTAAAGAGGATACAAAAAAAAAAAATCCCTTAAAGATTTGGCCTCCCAAATAGAAACAAAGAAAAACGATATGAACGAAGAAGCTCTTAAAACAAAACAAAACAACAACAAAAAAAAAACGCATGCAAATATAGCCAAACAATTGGAGGCAGAAGCAGAGGCACTAAGAGAGGAAACAAACAAAAAAATAGAGACCATCTTGGAGACACAGGAATCCACACTCAAATAGATGAAGGAAATGTTGCAAGACATGAAAACAGAATTAGAATCAATAAAGAAAACACAAACTGAGAAAACCCTGGAACTGAAGAACTTAGAGAAAAGAGAAGGAATCACAAAGGTAAGCATCACTAATAGAATACCAGAGATGGAAGAGAGAATCTCGGGTGCTGAAGATACACTCACAGAAATTGATACTTCTCTCAAAGCAAAAATAAAATCAGAAAAATCCCAATCACAAACCATCCAAGAAATCAAGGACGCCATGAAAAGGCAAAATATAAGAATAATAGGAATTGAAGAAGAAGAGGAGTCCAGGTTATAAGGTCCAGAAAATATTTTCAAGAAAATCATAGAAGAAGATTTTCCCAACCTAAAGAAAGAGATGTCCACAAACATACAAGAGGCCTACAGAACACCAAATAGACTAGACCAGAGAAGAAACTCCTCATACCACATCATAGTCAAAACACTTAATCTACAGAACAAAGAAAAGATACTAAAAGCAGCAAGGCAAAAAGGCCAAGTAACATATAAAGGCAAACCTATCAGAATCACACCGGTCTTCTCATCAGAAACTATGAAAGACAGAAGGGCCTGGGGAGATATCATGCAGGTCCTAAGGGACCACAGATGCCAACGTAGACTACTTTACCCAGCAAATCTTTCAATCAATATAGATGGAGAAAATAAAATATTCCACGACAAAACTAAATTTAAGCAATATTTGAACAGCAACCCAGCCCTACAGAAGATACTAGAAGGAAAATTCCAATCCAATGAAAACAAATACACCCAAGAAAACATAGGTTAAAGATAATATCCAACAAAATCAAAAGCAAACAAACAATGATTCACAGTAACATCGCCAACTCCACAATAATATGAAATAACATTCAATGGTCATTACTATCTATCAACATCAATGGACTCAACTCTCCAATAAAAAGACACAGACTAACAGAATGGGTACGGAAACAGGAACCAACATTCTGCTGCATCCAAGAAACACACCTACGTAACAAAGATAAACATTACCTCAGAGTAAAAGGCTGGAAAACAGTTTTTCAAGCAAATGGACCCAAAAAACAAGCAGGAGTGGCTATCCTAATATCTAATAAAATAGATTTTCAACCAAAACTAATCAAAAAAGACATAGAGGGGCACTACATTTTCATCAAAGGAAAAATTCACCAAGAAGACATCACAATTCTAAACATCTATGCCCCAAATACAAGAGTATCCACATTCATAAATGAAACAGTATTAAAGCTTAAACCACACATTGATTGCAATATCCTAATAGTGGGTGACTTCAACACCCCACTCTCACCAAGGGACAGATCAACTAGACAGAAACCAAATAGGGAAATAAAAGCACTTACAGAGTCCCTAAATCAAATGGACCTAATAGACGTCTACAGATCTTTCCACCCAAACTCAAAAGAGTATACTTTCTTTTCAGCACTGCATGGAACCTTCTCCAAAATAGACCATATAGTTGGTCACAAAGCAAGCCTCAACAGATATAAAAAGATTGAGATAACCCCTTGTATTCTATCAGACCACCATGGACTAAAGCTAGACATCAACAACAACAGAAACAACAAAAAGCTGCCACGCACATGGAAACTGAACAACTTACTACTCAATGACATCTGGGTTAAGGAAGAAATAAAGAAAGAAATTAAAGACTTCCTAGAATTCAATGAAAATGAAGGCACAACATACCCAAATTTATGGAACACGTTGAAAGCAGTGCTCAGAGGAAAATTTATAGCACTAAGTGCCTTCAAGAAGAAATTTATAACATCACATACAAATAACTTAATGGCCCAACTGAAAACCCTAGAAAAAAAAGAAGCAGATACACCCAAGAGGAGCAGAAGGCTGGAAATAATCAAACTCAGGGCTGAAATCAATCAATTAGAAACAAATAAAACTATTCAAAGAATCAATGAAACAAAAAGCTGGTTCTTTGAGAAAATCAACAAGATAGACAAACCCTTAGCCAAGCTAACTAAAAAGCAGAGAGAATCTACCCAAATCAGCAAAATCAGAAATGAAAAGAGGGACATAACTACAGTCAATGAAGAAATCCAAACAATCATTAGGTCATACTACAAAAGCCTATACGCCACAAAATTTGAAAATTTAAACGAAATGGACAATTTTCTTGATAGATTCCATCTACCAACATTAAGTCAAGATCAGATAGAAAGACTGAATAGCCCTATATCCCCCAAGGAAATTGAAGCAGTCATTAACAGTCTCCCCTCCAAAAAAAAGCCCTGGGCCCAATGGTTTCAGCGCAGAATTCTACAGACCTTCAAAGAAGTGCTAATACTAATTCTCCTCAAACTATTCCACAAAATAGAAAGAGAAGGAACATTACCAAACTCATTCTATGAAGCGACTGTCACCTTGATACCCAAACCACACAAAGACCCAACAAAAAAAGAGAACTCCAGACCTATTTCTCTTATGAATATTGATGCAAAAATACTCAATAAAATACTTGCAAACTGAATACAAGAACACATCAAAGATATCATCCACCATGACCAAGTAGGCTTCATCCCAGGCATGCAAGGGTGGTTCAACATACGGAAATCCATCAATGTAATCCACCACATAAACAAACTGAAGGAGGAAAACCACATGATCATCTCCTTGAACGCCGAAAAAGCATTTGACAAAGTCTAACATCCATTCATGTTTAAAGTATTGGAGAGATCAGGGATACAAGGCACATACTTAAACATAGTAAAGGCAATATACAGCAAGCCTACAGCCAACATTAAACTCAAAGGAGAGAGACTTAAATCAATCCCACTGAAATCAGGGACAAGACAAGGCTGCCCACTCTCTCCATATCTCTTCAACATAGTACTTGAAGTCCTAGCCAGAGCAATAAGACAACTAAAGGAGATCAAGGGGATACAAATTTGAAAGGAAGAGATCAAAGTGTCACTATTCGCAGAAGATATGATAGTATACATGAGCGACCCCAAAAATTCAACCAGAGAACTCCTTCAGCTGATAGACACCTTCAGCAAAGTGGCTGGATACAAAATCAACTCAAAAAAATCAGAAGCCCTCCTGTATACCAAAGACAAAAGGGCCTAGAAAGAAATTAGGGAAACAACACCCTTCACAATAGCCACTAATAACATAAAGTACCTTGGGGTGACACTAACCAAGCAAGTGAAAGACCTGTTTGAGAAAAACTTCAAGTCTCTGAAGAATGAAATTGAAGGAGATCTCAGAAGATGGAAAGATCTCCCATGCTCATGGATTGGTAGGATTAGCATTGTGAAAATGGCCATCCTGCCAAAAGCAATCTACAGATTCAACGCAATTCCCATCAAAATACCAACTCAATTCTTTTCAGACCTTGAAAAAAAGATTCTCAGCTTCATATGGAGAAACAAAATACCTAGAATCTCCAAAACAACCCTGTACAACAACAGATCATCTGGAGGTATCTCCATTCCCGATCTCAAGCTGTACTACAGAGCAATAGTAATAAAAACTGCATGGTATTGGCATAGAAACAGAAAGGAGGATCAATGGAACTGAATAGAAGACCCAGAAATAAACCCATGTACCTATGAATACTCAATTTTTGACAAAGCAGCCAAAACCATTCAATGGAAAAAAGATAGCATCTTCAACAGATGGTGCTGGTCTAATTGGATGTCTACATGCAGAAAAATGAAAATAGATCCACATTTATCACCCTGCACAAAACTAAAGTCTAAGTGGATCAAAGACCTCAACATAAAACCAGATATGCTAAACCTGTTAGAAGAAAAAGTGGGGAAAAGCTTAGAACTCATTGGCACATTAGACAACTTCCTGAACAGAACTCCAACAGCACAGGCTCTAAGAGCAACAATCAATAAATGGGACCTCATGAAACTGAAAAGCTTCTGTAAAGCAAAGGACACCGTCATCAAAACAAAACGACTGCCTACAGATTGGGAAAGAATCTTCACCAACCCTTTATCTGACAGAGGGCTAATATCCAGTATATAAAAAGAACTAAAGAAGCTGAAAAGCAACAAACCAAGTAATCCAATTAAAAAATGGGGAACGGAGCTAAACAGAGAATTCTCTGTAGAGGAATATGGAATGGCAGAGAAACACTTAAAGAAATGCTCAACGTCATTAGTCATTAGAGAAATGCAAATCAAAACAACCCTGAGATTTCACCTTACACCCATCAGAATGGTCAAGATGAAAAACTCAAATGACAACACATGTCGGAGAGGTTGTGGAGAAAGGGGAACCCTCCTCCATTGCTGGTGGGAATTTAAACTGGTACAACCACTTTGGAAGTCAATCTGGCACTTTCTAAGACAATTAGGAATAGTGCTTCCTCAAGACCCAGTTATACCACTCCTAGGCATATACCCAAAATTTACTCAAGTACACAATAAGGACATTTGCTCAATCATGTTTGTAGCAGCTTTATTTGTAATAGCCAGAACCTGGAAACAACCCAGATGTCCATCAACGGAGGAATGGATACAGAAATTGTGGTATTTTTACACAATGGAATACTACTCAGCAATCAAAAAGGATGAAATCATGAAATTTGCAGGCAAATGGTGGGATCTAGAAAAGATCATTCTGAGTGAAGTATCCCAGAAGGAGAAAGACAAACATGGAATATACTCGCTTATATAGACCTAAAAGATAGGATAAACATAATGAAATCTATACACCTAAAGAAGATAATCAAGAAAGCGGACACGGGTTATGATGATCTATCCTCATTTAGAAAGACAAATGGGATATGCATTGAACGTATGACAGGGGTCTACTGCAGAAAGCATCTGAAAGACTCTACCTAGCAGTGTTCCAAAGTAGATACTAAGACTCATAACCAAACCTTCGGCAGAATGCAGGGAATCATATAAAAGAAGGGGAGTTTGATGTGGAAAGGATAGGAGCTCCACAAGGACCAAACATATCTGGGCACAGGGTCTTTTCTGAGATGGACACTCAACCAAAGACCATGAGAGGATAAAACCTAGAACCTCTGCTCGGATGTGACCTGTGATAGCTCAGTAATCAATTGGTTTCCCATAGTAAGGGGAACAAGGACTATTAGTAACAGGAACTCAATGACTGGCTCTTTGACCTACCCACCTCCCAAGGGAGGAGTAGTACTGTTAGGCCACAGAGGAGGACTTTGCAGCCAGTCCTGAAAATACCTGACAAAAGGGAGTCATATGAAAGGGGAGGAGGTCCTCCCCTATCAGTGGACTTGGAAAGGGGCAGGGAGGAGATGAGGGAGGGAGGGTGGGATTGGGGAGGGAATGAGAGATACAGCTGGGATACAGAATTAACAAAATGTAACTAATGAGAAAAATAAAATTAAAAAAAACTAAATAAAAAATAAATAAATTAATTAATGAAAAAATAAAAAAAAGATCTGTTGCATAAAGAGATCTTGTGTATACATAATAAATAAATATTTTTTTAAAAGAAAAGTTGGCATAAAACTGGCCAGCACAAGGTTTCTCTTCCATAATAACAACTACAGCTTGTGTCAAAGTTGGGGGGGTGGTGACTAATCAGTACTGGTAACATTGAGCTTTAGCAGGAAGTGATTTTTTCATTGAAGAATTAATTTATTTACTCTATATCCCAGTGGGAAGCTCTCCTCCCTCCTCTTCCCTCAGTCCCTCCCTCATTTCTCCCCATTACTCCCTACCTCTCTTTTCAAAGAAGGGAAGACCTCTCATGGATATCAACCCACCTTAGTATGTCAAGTAGGTCTGGGTGCAACATCTTCTATGGAGGCTAGACAAGACATCCCAGTAAGCGAAAAGGGTTCCCAAGGCAGGAAACAGTCAGAGACAGCCCCTGGTCCTGCTGTTGGAGGTCTCACATGAGGAACAAGTTGTACATCTGTTGCATATATGTGGGGGGACGAACCATCCCATGGATGCTCTCTGGTTGGTGGTTCCGTCTCTATGAGCTCCTATGGGCCCAGCTTTGTTGATTCTGTAAGTTTTCTTGTGGTGCCCATGACCTCTCTGTTCTTTCAATTCTTCCCCCCGCCCTTCTTCCATAAGATTCCCGGAGCTCCAACTAATGTTTGGCTGTGGGTCTCTGCATCTGTTTTCATCAAAGGCTGTATTAAGCCACTCAGGTGACTGTTATGCTAGCCTCCTGTCTGCAAGCATTGCAGAATATTATTAATAGTGTCAGGGATGAGCTCTCTTTCATGGCATGAGAGACTGTAGTTGGGCCAGTCACTGGTTGGCTGGATTGAAGATTTTGTGTGTGGGTTAGTGTCCTCCTTCCTCCAGTGGAAATCTCACCTGGCTACAGGAGATGGCCACTTAAGGTTGCATATCCCCCACTGCTAGTAGTCTTAGCTAGGGTCACCACCATAGACTCCCCAGAGTCTCCCCCGTCTCACAGATGTCTCCCCACAGGTGCCTTCCCACCGATTTCAGTTCTCCCAGCCCTCTCCCCTTTCCCTACACCTGATCCTCACCTCTGCTCCTCTCCCCACTTCCTCTCTTATCCAGTTTCCTCCCTCCATATACTTCGGTTGTTTATTTTATTTCCCCTTCTGAGTGAGATTTAACCATCCTCCTTTGAGCTTCTTTTGGTCTGTGAGTTGGAGGATGGCTATCTTGTACTCCCACCAGCAACGGAGGAGAGTTCCCATTTCTCCACATCCTTGCTACCATGTGCTGTCAATTGAGGTTTTTATTTTAGCCATTCTGACTGATATAAGATGGAATCTCAGAGTCATTCTGATTTGCATTTCCCTGATGACTAAGGATGTTGAGCATTTTTTAAGTGCTTCTCAGCCACTAGAGATTCCTCTGTTGAGAACTCTGTTTACTTCAATATCCCATTTTAAATTGGATTACTTGGTTTGTTGGTGTTTGACTTCTTGAGTTTAATTTCTTTATTTTGGATATTAGCCCTCTGTGGGAAGTAGGGTTGATGAAGATCTTTTCCTAGTCTGTAGGCTCATGTTTTGTCCTATTGATGGTGTCCTTTGCATTACAGATTTTTAGTTTCATGAGGTCCCATTTATTAATTGTTGATCTTAAAGCCTGAGCTGTTGGAAGTTCAGGAAGTTGTCTTAAACCAATGAAGGCTATTCCCTACTTTCTCTTCTATTAGAGTGAGTATATCTGGTTTTATGTTGAGGTCTTTGATCAACTTCCTGGCCTGAAACTCAGAGAGATGTACTCTCTGCCTACAAAGTGTTAGAATTAAAGGTATGCACCACCATGCTCGTCCTCCATTGGTCTCTTCAAAATAGCTTCAAGTAGTTGAGAAAAGGTTGTTACCCAAGGACATATGGCAACTACATGATAGTCAGGTTTGTATAGATCCAGACTTTGTAACTGTTCCAATTCATTTCTCCTTCAGTACCATGTGCTTGATTATTGCTATATAGTCTAGAATGAAAGAGCTGGGTTTCCCTGTCTTTTTCAATGTCCATCATAACTAGCCTCTTAGTCCTGCCTGCAGGAAATTCCTTAACATATCACTGATTACTCAATGAGCAGGAATAGCTCTGTTCAGCCAGAAATTTCACTGTCTAGAGTTTGCCTGTAAAAAGACAGACATTGGTACCAGGGATTGGGGTATTGCTGTAATCGGCCTGACCATGTTTGGAGGAATGTGGACTTTGGGACTCTGAATTAGGAAAACAGTTGACTGCTTCAATTGGGGGTTAATGGGCCTTAATAATAGGAGAACGGGAGAGTGATGGCAGAGAAGATTTCCAGACAGCCTAGTATTGATTGTGTTAAATGGTTATTAGTGGCCAGTCTTATGTAGATCTATGATGAAAAGGTTCAAACTAAGCAAGAAAAAATACAAAATGTACAATTTGAGAAGAAAAGGGGCACCAAGAAGTATAATACAGCTAAGTACTGTATTCAAGTACGTAAACAGATTAAAGTAAAACTGGATCCTAAATTGAATAAAGGGAGTGGTGACATCAGGGCAAGCCCCCCCTCCCCCCCGCTAAGCTTCTAACTTGGAGAAAGGGACGAAAGAAAAACTTAGAGCTGGACATGGTGGAACTCACTTTTAATTCAGCACTGGAGGCAGAAGCTGGCAGACTGCAGAGTTCAAGGCCAGCCTGGTGTACAGAGAGAGCTCCACCAAGTTTAGGCAGTGAAGGAAACCATAACAAATAGAAAGCTAGTGAAAATGTATTTGAATGAGGGAAGTGTTCCAACTCCTGAAAGGATTGTTCTACCACATGGTTCTTCATGGTTTTAGAGTCAAGGATACAAGACAGGGGTTATAGAATCTGCCTCCAAGAGTAAGGAAAGCCACTGAGGCCAGGCATATCAGGGGTGTTGCTGCATAGAGGCCTAGAGAGGCCATTGGGTAAAGCAATGACGGTGAAGCCTAGATTGACCTGGAGACCTCAAGAGGTTGAAGAGAACAGAAATGTGAGAGATGTGCTGAGGAAAGCTGCTAACAGAGAGTGGTACCAGCCCAATAGAAAGAAATGTGTTGTAGTCAACAAAGCTGGAAAAAGTTGGAGATCTGAAGAGCTCTATGACATCAGACATGAAGATATGGAGTTTGGAGTTGGCCCAACTGGGTTTCAGCCTTCTTTTGGTCCATTATTTCCTCACTACACTCCCCTTCTTTCTCTTTGGAAGGGTAATGTATATCCTGTGCCATTATATGTTGGAAGTAAGTCATCTGATTTTTCTTTTTGATTTTACAGGGAGTTACAGGTAAAAGATTGTCATGAGTCTCAAAACAGATTTTGAACTTCATACTTTTTTCCATTTTAATATAATTTTTTATTTATTATAATTTATTCACTTTGTATCCCAGTTGTAGCCCTACCTTTGTTCCCTCCCAATCCCGCCCTCCCTCCCTCATCTCCTTCCATGCCCCTTCCCCAGTCCACTGATAGTGCAGGACCTCCTCCCCTTCGATCTAACCCTAGCTTATCAGATCTCATTAGGACTGTTTTTCATAGTCTTCCTCTGTGACCTGCTCAGGCTGCTGCCCCCTCAGGTGGAGGTGATCAAAGAGCCAGCAACTGAGTTCATGTCAGAGACAGTGCCTGCTCACCTTATTAGGGAACCTATTTGGAGACTGTGCTGCCACAGGCTACTTCTGTGCAGGGGGTCCAGGTTATCTCCATGCATGGTCCTTTGTTGGAGTATCAGTCTCAGAAAAAAACATCTAGACCCATTTTTTTTTGGTTCTGTTGTTCTCCTTATGGAGCTCCAGACCCTTCCAGGTCTTTACCCCTTCTTTCATAAGATTCCCTGCGCTCCGCCCAAAGTTTGGCTATGAGTCTCAGCATCTGCTTTAAAATCCTTCGGGGTAGAGTGTTTCAAAGGCCCTCTGTGGTAGGATCCTGTCTTGTTCCTTATTTTCACCTTCTTCCGATGTCTATCCCATTTGCCTTTCTCAATGAAGAGACCCAGGGTCCTCCTTCTTGCTTAGCTTCTTTAGGTGTACAGATTTTAGTATGTTTATCCTATATTATGTCTATTATCCACTTATAAGTGAGTATATACCATGTGTGTCTTTCTGCTTCAAGGATACCTCACTCAGGATGATGTTTTCTAGCTCCCGCCAGAAATTGTGGTCCATTTACACAAAGGAATACTACTCAGCAATTAAAAACAAGGAAATCATGAAATTTACAGGCAAACTTTTAAACAGAGTCGAGATTGTGATTGATAGACTGTGGATGGGTGCTTCTGAAGTTAGACTGAAGGCAATTTTGCACTCTGATAAGCCTACAAGCCTATGGGACCAGGGAGTAGAATGTGGTTGTTTGAATGAAAATGGACCACACAGGCTCATAGGGAGTGGCACTATTAGGAGTAGATCTGGCCTTGTTGGAGGAATTCTGTCACTGACAGTGAGCTTTGAGGTTTCAAAAACTCAAACCAGGCCCACTATCTCTCTCTTTCTTCCTGCTGCCTGATTATCTGGATGTAGATCTCATGGCTCCATCTCCAGCACTAGGTCTGCCTGCACGTGCCATGATGACAATGGGCCAACCCTCTGAAACTGTAAGCCAGCCTCAATTAAATCCTTTTTTTAAAGGTAGATCTTTGTTTGTTTTGTGTTTTATTTTGGAGAAAGGATCTCTCTGTGTGTAGCCTTGGCTGCCCTGGACTCGTTTTGTAGACTAGGCTGGCTCCGAAGTAACAGAGATCCACCTGCCTATACCTCCCCTAGTGCTGTAATTACAGGTGTGTGCCAACATGTCCAGCTGCTTTTCTTTATAATAAGTTTCCATGGCCATGGCTTCTCTTCACAGCAATAGAAACCTAGAAAAAGATAACAGAGTAGGGTGTCCTTGCCTGAATCTGAAAGGTGTTTATGGGCTACTTCATAGCCCAGATTTTTAAACTTTGAGATGAGACCCTGTAATTGAATATATGGGTTTCTAAAAGTTGGGCATGGTGAAACACGTATGTAATCCTAGCACACCAGAAGTGGAGGCAGGAAAATCTCAAGTTCAGGTCTGCTCTTTGAGGCCAGCCCTGGGTGACTAAAACTGAAAAAAAGAATAAATGTGAAGTGTTTCTGGTATGTTCATGTTTCACCACACGATGTCAGATTTGTTTCTGAACACACAACATGGACTTTGCACTGTGCATACCGTTACAACATGCGATGATCAGGAATGCATCCTGAAAACACTTCAACTAAGATTTGAGATTACTGTACGAACTCATAGAGTTTTTTGCTCTTATAGAAATATAATACAGTAAAAAAGACTTTTAATATTAATATTTCCCTGCCATTATACCTTAGTATGTATGTATCAAGCTAGTATATCTTTGGATTATATTATATTAGAATGTTTTATTTCATTTTTTAAAATATTTTAATTTTATTTTTAAAATTATAGTGTGTGTGTGTGTGTGTGTGTGTGTGTGTGTGTGTGTGTGTGAGTGAATGCACATGAGCACAGGTACCCATGGAAACAAGAGACACTGGATAACCTGGAGCTGGAGTTACCTGACATGGGTCCTGGGAACTGAACTCTGGTCCTCTGCAAAACCAGTACACACTCTTAACTACTGAGCCATCTCTCCAGCCACAGAGTGTCTGAGTTTAAAGGGTGCTGGTTGCATTTCTGAGTTGAGTTTTTTAAAAATGAAACCATTAAATGAAAGTCAGCTTGATATTAGGACAGGGTCCCAAACAATTTGTAAAATGGCCCCAGACACATTTTGTGTGTGTATACATAAATGGTTCTGGTGTGCATGTATGTCTGTGTGTGTGAGAGAGAGTGAGTGAGTGTGTGTGTGTGTGTGTGTGTGTGTGTGTGTGTGTGTGTAGTAGGAGGGGCAGAGTTTGACAGCAGTTGTTTTTCTCTATTGCTTTCCATTGTATCATCATTATTTTTGAAACAGAATCTCTAACTGATCCTGAAGTTTATTAGTTCAGCTAGACTGGTTGGCCAAAAAGCCCCATTATTTCTGTCTCAAACTGTCCAATGCTGGGATTTCAGATGCATGCTGTTGTACTTGGCTTTTTTTTTTTTTTTTTTATGTGGGTGCTGAGGTTCTGACATCAAGTCCTCATGCTTGCATTGCAAGTACTTTTGTGACTAAGCCACTTGCCTATAGCCCTGTTAAAACATACTTCAGCAGGGCAGGTAGATCTCTGTGAGTTTGAGGCCATCCTGGTCTTTAAAGCAAGTATGGGACAGCCAGGACTACACAAAAAAAACCCTGCATCAAAAAAAGTGGTATTCTGACTATTCATGATTACCAAAATCAAAGTATTCAACAGCTCTTAAAAATGTTGAAGAATGCTCTGTGCCTTATAATATCACATATTTGGTCAATATTTTCATTTTTCAGACAGAATCTCATGTAACCCTGGCTGGCCTTGAATTTCCTACTTGAACTTCTGGCCCTCCTGCCTCTACCTCCAAAGTGCTAGAATTATAGGCACACACCATCCGTAACTTGATTTATACGGTGTTACAAATAGGACCAAGCTCTCCATGAATGCTAGGTAGGCACGCTATTAACTGATCTACATTTCCAACTCTCAACAAGGATTTCTTTATGTAAAAATAGACAATCACACCTATCTTACTAGTATACAAATCTACTTTTGCCTTTAGTGGTAAAATTATAGGTATATCAATAAATTTATTTTAAAAGAAATTTTCATTATCAATAAAAGTTTGATTTGTATATACCTATATATCTTATATACTTAGATAATCGGAGTCATGTAGAACTTTCTTGGCCCATAGACAGTCATGAGTGGAAAGAGTTTACGAAGCCCTGCTTGGACTTATAGCAGCTTACAGGAACTGGAGAGACAACCAGTAAGCCTGCGTAAGTCTGTACTAAGTCCTCAGCAACTATATTATGATTATTAGCTTGTTGTTTTTGTAAGGGTATCTCTGACTCTTTGCCTGCCCTTAGGACCTGTTTCCTCCTACTGAGTTGCGTTGCCAGGCCTGATATGAGGGTTTGTGCCTAGTCTTCTTATGCTGTTCTCAGTTGACATCCTTGGGAGGCCTGCTCTTTTCTGAAGGGAGGAACAGTGTATCTGGAGGGGAGGAGAAATGGAAGGTGGGAACGAGGAAGACTGGAGGGAGGGAAAACTGAAGTTGGTATGTATTGTATAAGAAAATTTTAAAAAATCGAGGGAGTAGTGGTGCATGCCTTTAATCCCAGCACTTAGGAGGCAGAGGCAGGCTGATCTCTGTGAGTTCAAGTCCAGCCTGGTCTACAGAGTGAGTTCCAGGACAGCCAGGGCACACAGAGAAACCTGTCTTCAAAACAAAACAACTCCTCCTAAAATATTCTGCTGTAGAACATCATTATCAGCAGCAGGCTTAGAAACAACAGTTCAGAGACCTAAAATAATTGTCTTGAAATCCACATATGCCAGTCCAACTCAGATGGATGGCTTGTGTTTACAGAAGCTGGTAAGTATTTTAAAATGTGGGGAATGGCTTCCTTAATCTAAAAAAGTATACTGTTAGGCCTCAATTACTGAAAGTGAATATTTTCACAAAGTTGTCTTCTTAGGACAGGTCCCAGTTTTAAGTCAAAGGGGAATCTGGATGGCAAGTGTATATACAGGACAATGATTAAGTCCATTCAGTAAGTCATAACTTGGCAAAAAACATCAGCAGTAGCATTCGATGGTATTCAATAACAAGATTTCCCATTTTTTCGTGACATGTGTGTCCGTGTGTGTGGTATTCATGTGCTTGTATGTGTTTGGCTGCACATGAGCACATGCTTGGGGAAGCCCAAGGACAACCTTCAGTGTCATCCTCAGAAACACTATCCACCTCCCTTGAGACAGAGTTTCCTTAGCCTAGAGCTCCCCGATCAGGCTAGGATGGTTGGCTTGCCAGTGCCAGGGATCCTCCTGTTTCTTCCTCCCCAGTACTGAGATTAGGAACATGGCTTTTCACATTGGTGTTGGGGAATCTAACTCAGGCCCTCCTACCTGCAAAACAAGCAGTTTACCAATTTAGCTTTCTCATGTTGCCCGGTTTATGAAATCAATTAATATGGATGACAAGGACACTTGAGTTGAGGTTTTGAGGCCTGATAGGCTGATGTCCTTTGCGGTAATTCTTGCGGTGCCTTCTGTAACTCTTGTTTACCAGCTATCCTTTTCCACTGCTAAAGTGTTTCTCCTACTGGTATCAATTCTAACTTGGTGCCCAAAAGAGGGAAAATCCTGGTTATCTCTTGGCTTGCAAAGGAAGAGTTGTGACCACAGAGATACATCTTTTCCTTCATCATAGGCACCTGCTCTATAAATGTCACATTTACCATTTCTAGAAAGTTGCATGTGGCTTCCGTGACATATGGCTATTTTCCACTTCTATTCTTGTATTTTGAGCAGGTTAGGACAAGTTAGAGGTTCTGTCAGGTTATTGTTCTTTCAGAGTTGAAAAAAAAATCACTAAATAGTTCTGAAGGTTCAGAAATGGTGATTCTTGACTCTTCTGAGTGAAAACCAGAGGATAAGGCTAGGGCTTACAGAGGACAGAATAGAAAGAGTATACAGAAATGCATGTTCTGTTTCCAAACAGCTCAGTGAAAGCCTAGTAAGAGCACAAGAATGAGCCTGAAAAAATTCCAGCCTCCTGCTTTCACACACACACACACACACACACACACACACACACACACACACCACCACCACCACCACCACCACCACCACAACCCTCACATGCCTTCCCCCGCCACTTTGCCTCCACACCCTGGCCAGGGTAACTTTTTTTGTGTCTTGGGAGTCTGCAAATTTGAGTGACAGAATAGGTCACAGGTAATGGAGAGGGATCGTCGGACAGGAAGCCGAGGTCTTCCTGGTGGCTGTATGACCTTGGGAATATTAAATACCCTGAGAATATTACTGAAACCTCAGTCTACTTTAGTGTCAAATGGGAAAATTAAAATGCTCTTGAAGAACCGAGGAAAGAGTTAAGCACGTGACAAGTCCAGCAGTTTCTGGCACATATTTAGTACTAAAACAAACGGAGCTTTAATTTAATGATTATTGGTCTGTTCAGATACCACAACTTTCCCTTGGCAGGTTTCTATCCTGAAGATACCTGAAAAGCTGATGTGTCTGAAGACCCGGCACCAATCCAAAATGTCACAGGTAACGCTTGGCACCTTGGTCGACTTGCCTCCCTCACTCCCTTCACTCTGTAAGCAGAAACGGGAGTAGGGTTCAAGAAAGCTGAAGAGATCTTTGCAGTTTATTACATAGGTAGGACCATTGGCCCCAAATTCTCTGAGTCGGATACTCTCCATTCCCCTACCGCTCCGAGTATAGTCACCCCATTTCCCCGAATTTCATCAGCTCAGGCTCTCCAGGTATTAATTTTTTCATCACCAGGAATCCCACACTGGACCCCTGCCACTTAGCCTGTAATTCCTGGAATGCTACTCTAGCGAACATTAGTGACACCCGGCGGGGGTTATATCACCCTGGCAACTGCAGAATGCTCCTGCGAAGACACTTTTCTCAGCCAGACTGCTCTTAATTGGGTTCCTGCATGGCCGCAGGTCAGACCTGGGAACCAAAAGGCAGAATCTCTCCTCACACTGTCCAATTCCGGGCTTAGAAACTGTACTCTTATCTCTCCGGGACAAAGCAAAATGTGAGGAATATCTGCTTACTCTCTACCATCTGCTCGGAGGTGGCAGTTCGGAGAATTTTCTGATAATTGAAAGGGTGCCCCAGATGAGGCAGCCTACAGCATGCTATAGTAGAAGACATCACCATCTTTCCCTGGTCAGAGGAGACTTCCTGCATGATAGTCACCCCGGTACCAGGGATGCTTCTCAGAAACTGTTACCTGCAGGCTCTCTAGGGAAGGCTTGTGAGCTGGATTAGAAACTGTAAGAGGACTCAGAATGAAGAGACTTAAAAAGGCTAACTTTTAGCTTAACAGTTTGAGTGTTGAAATAAGCAGTGCTAGCAAGATCCCAGTCAGATTTTTTAATTTTTATTTTTTCATATTCATTACAGTTTATTCACTTGGCGTCCCAGCTGTAGCCCCCTCCCTCATTCTCTCCCCATCCCGCCTTCCCTATCCCAGTAAGATCTGAGGAGCTTATTGTTTCCTAAGAGCCTCTCTTATTAGATAGGGCTTTTATTAGCCCCTGCCACAGATTTCTCTCTCCCGCTTCATCTCTGAACTCAGGATTGTTTTTTCACCAGTTCCTCCTTTTGCCCTGTCACTTCAGTCTCAGGCATCACTCCTGAGATACCATTAAAGCATACCAGTCTTTCATTACACCTTGTTTTTCCCTTCATCTCTCTTGACTATACTATGCCTTCCCCCATCTTCTGCTTCATACTCCTGATCCTTTCTCAGCTTCCCTTGTCTGGCATTGCCTTCTCCACTGCCCTTCCCCCCATCATGTAGTTGAAAGTTATACTTGTGGACTCCCATAGTACACCTCACCCCAGTCCTTTTTTTTTTTTTTTTTATAACACTTGTCACAGCACAATATAATTGCTGGTTCACTTCCATGACTTTCCTCTTTTAGGGGGAAGTTCTGAAGCCCAGCTGAGGCTTATTTACTCTTATATCCCTATCACATGGCCTTATTCTCAGCACACATGCCTAAAGAATGTTTATAGAATAAATGAGCACTTAAGCATGATATCTAATTCATTATACTTTTATTATTATTATTTTTACTATACTCTGTTTTTGTTAGTTTGTTAGCGCAGCAGACTCAAAAGGAAGGCAACCACAAATGAGTGGCTTTATATGTGGGGTGTGTTTATGTATGTGCATGTGTGTGTATTTTTACTGTTATTTAGCTTATTTTATTTTAAATACATAAATATTACCAATTCATTTTACACAGTTTTATGAACTTTTAGACTGAAACTGGACAGGAAAAGAAAATGAGCAATTTCATTTCTATACACTGATCATGAAGACAATTGAAGACTCTCTTAGAAGGGAAAAAAATAATGTTAGAATTGGAACACAATAAGCACAAGGTGTATTGTTTACCCCAACCCTTCCAACTTCTGATTTGGGATACTAGTGTTTAATTCCCAAAAGCCCTTTTAACTGATGCACTCAACTAAAGTGAAAACATCAGACTTCACATGGAACCAAAAAAGAACATAGTAGTTGCCTCAGATCTGGCCCTGGCCTCCTTATCTTCTACTGCCTCCCTGTATTGCTCTGGCCAGTCCTGTGGCCGCTTTCTATAGAGCCTAGCCATGTATTCCAAGGCTTTCATTTTGCTGTTTTCAAGGTGGGCCTGAGGACCCCAAAGCAGCTCATATTCAACTGGATTAGAGGAAGAGATGATCTTTTCCAGATCCCACCATTTACCTGCAAATTTCATGATTTCTTTATTTTTCATTGCAGAGTAATACTCCATTGTATAGATATACCACAATTTCTGCATCCATTCTTCAGCTGAGGGGCATCTGGGCTGTTTCCAGCTTCTGGCTATTATAAATAAGGCTGCATTCCAGGAGTAAGTTCCAGATGTTGGCCTCCTTGACACGGTTGCCCATCAGGAAGAGCAAACCCAGTATCGGCATCACATATTCTTGGGTGGGTCTGCCCAGGCTCTCTAGCGTTACTTTTTCTTCTTCTGATTCTGGTTGTTGGACAAGGAGGTAGATGTGCTCACTGGTATCAACCTCGATCCGAGAGAACCTGTAAAACAGATCAAGGATTAGAGTGGCCCGGCTGAGGATATTTGGGAACGCATCCTCGAATTCTTTGCCAGTGTGAGCCAGTAGCTCATCCTGATGTATAGGCAGCAGCTCCTCGGTGACATTCATGGCCCAAATGCACCAAATCATTTGCTTTATCATTCATAGTGTCCTCCGACCAGAACTCTAAGCCAGCAGCCTGGCTTCTCTCTTTAGCTTTAGTCAGCTTCCAGGGCCTTGTTCTCTTCTTCTGGCCAGCTCCAGGGTTCTTCGTCATGGGCCTCTGCTACAGACGTCAGGGCTTCCATCTTTGTGACTACTGTGTGGGCTCTAGAGAATAAAGGTATCACATTCGAGGGGATTAGTGCCATATTCTGTCCTCTTGAATGGCAACAGGGGAAGAGAGGCCTCCATTGGGGACCTGCTGTTAAAAGGTAGATGTGATGGATGAGCCTCAGAGGATCAACAACAGAAATCACAAAGATGGCTGCTGGCTTAGAGTTCTGGTCAGAGGACGCTATGAATGATAAGGCAAATGATTTTGTTGAGCGTTTTGTAATTGTGTCCAGGGTCTCTGCTAGCCTTTCGGTGGTCTGGGGACCAGGTGTGCCGATTAGGTTGGAAGTGTCAGTCTGAGGATCAAGAACTCTCAGACTCAAGCCAAAGACCCGATTCAGGTGAGCTGAGGCTCGTCTGAGGATCTCGGGGAACTGATCTGAGTATTCTTTGAGAAACTCCAGCATGTCTGCTGGATAGAGCCCTCGCTTTGACTTTTCATGTGCATGAAATTCACCAAAGCAACCGACCTGTCTTCTAGAGGGTCGTGGACCCTGAGAGCCCCCAAACGTTGGGACTGCTCTTCAATGAGAACCTCCATGTCATTCAGGTTCCTGGGCAGCCTGGGGACCCTTGGCACCCTGCGGATCGTTTGGGATCTCAAGGCTCTGGAGAGCCTCAGGAACTAGCATGGAGGTGGGGGGCCTCGAGGCTTTAGTATCCTGCCTTTCACTCAGGCCATCGCTGTAATCTGCAGTGGTCTCCGCGTTGCCATGGCGTGCCTTCTGGCTTACCAGAGACGTGGTTCCAGGAGACAGGAACGTGAACGCGGAGGTCAGTGATCCGTTGGAGAGAGGATCTGAGGTGTGTTGGTGCCTCGGCACAGAGCCGAAGCCTGTGCTTGATACTCAGAAAGTTGTGCGGCTCAAAAGTGAGAGCCGATAGGAAAGGCGATCTTTTTACACAAGCAGTAGCCAGCCTTGAGCAAAAGCCTAAGAGCAGTTAGCTTTGCCGCAGGCTACGCAGGGCAGGTGCACTCGGGCTCTAGAGTGGTGACCACGCCTCTCTAAGGATTCCACTCCAGCTCCTCCCCCTCTGACTGGCAAGCGGTTTGCCGTGGGGTTCGAACTTATTAGGGCAGAGAATTAGCCAAAAGGAACTACGGAGATGAAGCAGAAGAATTAAGGGATAGGGAATGTAGTGATGCTGCATTTGAAGTTTTTCTAGGGTTTCCGTGAGCTGTTAAGAACCTTGGTAAGGCTTAATAGAGGATTCGAGATGAGGGGCGGTATTTATGATAATTTTGTAGGGTTATTAAGGCCTTCACCAACTGAACAGATTCTTTCTTGAGCACATGCTCATCCCAGGCACAGTGCTGAGATATTTGTGACTTTCATTAGAGATCGCGGTGAGGAATAATTCCCTTTCATACAGAGCATGCAGTACTAGAACATACTAGTTGGTTGGTTCAGTCAGTGGTAATGAGCACCAATCCTTTAACAAGCACTTATTGGGTGACAGGCAATGTTTCTGGTGTTTCACTTTTCTCATACTAAAATCACTTAATCTTAGCTAGTCTGAATAGTATTCATCTTAAAGGTGAGAAAACTGACTCAAGGAGGTGAGTTTGCCTGTACAAACTCAGGCAGCTACAAGTGAAAGAGGTCAGGCTTTGGATCCTTTTATCAGAGTCCAGAACATAAACATGTCCTATCACACCATCTGACTTTCAAGGAGGTCTTAGCTCTGTTTCATAAAAATGGCTCAGATAAAATTGATGGAAATCAGTATGAGTTAATTTCCATAGAGTATAAACACAGAAAGTAGTGAGTGACACTTTTGTTCCAAGTATCTTAGTTTGGAGATAGTTGCTGAAAAAGAGTCAAAGGAGTTGTGTTCTCAGTGGTCAAAGTGAAGGAAAGAGTTCATGGTTTACAAGGGCATTTTAGCCTTAGGGACCATCAACAGGAAAGGTCCAGAAGTATGAGAGTAAAGATAAGTTTTTGTAACTGAAAGTTATCCATATTGCCTAGAGGCAGAATATGGGTGGGAGACAAGGACAGAGATGGCTAAACAGGAAGGACTGAATTTTCTCCTCCATGACAGAACTGTTTAGGGCTGCACAGCAGAGTAGGTTTGTACATGAGCATTTGAGGATGCATGCATAGTCTAAACACTCTGTCCAGGAAGAAAGGTCAGTTGCTCTATTTTCTAGGAGTGGTGCCACAGTAGTTGGGCTAAAGTTTAGCCGTAATCCAGGAATGTAATGGAGCATTGTAAAGGAAGAAAAATACGTCAGCTTGTCATCTGTAGCCACAATTGAAATTCTTCCAAGATCTTGATGGTAATGATTACTGGTTTACATTCACTGATCCATTGCCCTGAAATTCCTTAAGAGGCCACTCACTCTGACATGGCAATTTTCACAACCTTGTTTTCAAAATGCTCATGCTATTACAATAGAAAAATAAGACGTTCAGGTCCAAGTATTTGGCCAAACTGGGCAAAAGCGACCTGTGTTTACTACACAGATGAGTGTGCAGGCTTCATAAGACAGACTGTGGACTGTTTTGTGTTGATCTGTGGATCATGCCTTAGGAGAGCCTTGTGAGAAACAGTGCCCTTTCTCAGCTCCTGTGATAGTATTACATTGGAGGAGGGCTTTTACGCCAGTGTCTCCCATTCTCTAGAACGGTAATATTAGATTGGTGTTCCTACAAGTAAAACTAAACTTAATTTGTTTCTTTTTAAACCCTCCTTACTTATTATGAATAAAACCCACTCACAGTTTGAGTTGGACTTCTTATTCTCATCTAGTAGGAGAACATCAAGTGAAAAAAAAAAAAAAAAAAAAAAAAACACCTTACCTCTGAAATGACATATCAGTCTCATTCCATGGTAATCAATTCCTTAAGAAGTTCATCCTTACTTGGTTCTCTATCTTCCTCATTGTTCACAGCACATTTTTCCAGGAAGTCATCTCCTGAACACACTGAGCTGCATTTTCTATTCATGCCAACTATTTTTGTATTCTACAAACCAAGGAAGATTTCAAGTTGTTGTTAAATGAACAACAAAGGAGCTTGTCTGTGATTCACATATGTCAATATAAATGCAAAAAGGTGGGCTCACAGTCTTTATCTCAAACTTCTTTAGAGACTTTGTTAAATTTTATTACACATTTTAAAAGGATGAATATTTTGCATACTATTTTATCTTTAATATAATTTTAATAAAGCATTTCATTTAACTACTAGAAAATGCACATAATAAAGTCCACAAAACACAAATATAGTGCTTGATAAGGTATGACACATTGAATACACCATGTGATCAGGATGCCACTTAATATCATTTCTAGCATCTTGAAAGTATTTGTGGCACTTTATCCTAATACTTTCCTTCTCACTTGTCCTTAGAGAATATTGGCATACTGGGTTCTGATATTTTAAATTAGTCTCTATATATTTTAATTTATAATTCTATATATTTTAATTTATTTAGATATATTATTTATATAGTAAAATGCTATATATTTTATAAATTATGTATAATTTAAATAATAGATTTTTACAGGAAATATTTTTCTCTTTTCCCGAGAGCTGCCCAAACTCTATTGCAGTTTTGTTGTTGTTTGTTGTTGTTTACATTTTGCTTTTCAAGACAGAATTTCCCTGTGTAGCCTTGGCTGTCCTGGACTCACTTTGTATACCAGGCTGGCCCTGAACTCAAAGAGCTGTGCCTGCTTCTGTCTCCCTGAGTGCTGTGATTACAAGTGTGAGCCACCTCTATTGCAGGTTTATATGTGTTGTTAATAACAATTGTCTGTTGATTTTCACTATTGTAGAATTTATAATTCTGTGCATATGAACTTCTATTTAAGAAGACAGAACATCTATTATATGATTATGAATTCAGAATATGCATAGCATGTTTTTTCAAAGGGCTGTTAGTCGAAGGAATAATATAATTATGCAAAACCCTATAAAAATCTCATAAAATATAACATTGTGGTGGTTACATCCTGAGTTTGTGAAGTGATAATGGTTGATTATACTTGAAGCATTCTGATACTTCTATAGTCAGAGGCTAGAAGTACAATTTGATGGAGAATCTAAAGGAAGTAGGTATTCATTATAGATTGGATCTTAATGGAAAGTGGGGACAATTCAATGTTCTAGGGTCACAGTAAATCGTATACAGAAAGAGGGAAGACTTGAATATGTCTAAGAGTACAAACTGGCAAAGTAATGGCAGTTACTCATATAGCTAGAGTAGCAGGATGTTTTTTAATCATTGTTGCTAAATATCTCCATGTTTGTTTGTTTCTTCCTGTTAAGTTGTGATGACAGAGCCATCATGTTTTTGTTCAGCTCAACTCTCATAACAGAATATTCTAATTTTAAGCTGATAACCTGTGAAATTGTTCCTGAAACAGGAGAGCATTAATATTTTTCTAATACCAATAATAGCATCAATTGGATACCAGGAACTGCCTTTCTCTTTTAGAATACCCTATTTCACTTAAAGAAACACTCAACATCCTTAGCCATCAGGGAGATGCAAATCAAAACGACCCTGAGATTTCACCTTACACCCATCAGAATGGCTAAGATCAAAAACTCAAGTGACAACACATGCTGGAGAGGTTGTGGAGAAAGGGGAACCCTTCTACATTGCTGGTGGGAATGCAAACTTGTACAACCACTTGGAAATCAATCTGGTGCTTTCTCAGACAAATAGGAATAGTGATTCCTCAAGATCCAGTTACACCACTCCTAGGCGTATATCCAAAAGATGCTCAAGTACACAAGGACATTTGCTCAACCACGTTTATAGTAGCTTTATTCGTAATAGCCAGAACCTGGAAACAACCTAGATGTCCCTCAGTTGATGAATGGATACAGAAATTGTGGTATTTTTACACAATGGAATACTACTCAGCAATTAAAAATGAGGAAATCATGAAATTTGCAGGCAAATGGAGGGACCTAAAATAGATCATCCTGAGTGAGGTATCCCAGAAGCAGAAAGACACACATGGTATATACTCACTTATATAGACCTATAAGATAGGACAAATATACTGAAATCTATACACCTAAAGAAGATAAACAAGAAAGAGGACTCAGGGTAAGATGACCAATCCTCACTTAGAAAGACAAATGGGATAGACATTGGATGTAGGAGAAAACAAGTAACAGGACAGGAGCCTACAGCACAGGGCCTCTGAAAGACTCTACCCAGCAGTGTATCAAAGCAGATATTAAGACTCATAACCAAACCTTCAGCAGAGTGCAGGGAATCATGTCAAAGAAGGGGGAGTTAGTAAGACCTGGAGAAGACAGGAGCGCCACAAGGACCAAATATATCAGGGCACAGGGGTCTTTCATGAGACTATTTCTCCAACCAAAGACCATGTATGGATATAACCTAGAACCCCTGTTCCGATATAGCCCATGATAGCTCAGTGTCCAAATGGGTTCTCTAATAAGGGGAACAGGGACTATTCTTGACATGAACTCAAAGGTGAGCCCTTCACACACACACACCCCCCACAAGGAAGGAACAGCCTTCCTAGGCCACAGTAGAAGACATTGCAGCCAGGCCTGAAGAGACTTGATAAGCTAGGGTCAGATGGAAGGGGAGGAGGTCCTCCCCTATTAGTGGACTTGGAAAGGGACAGGGAGAAGATGAGGGAGGGAAGGTGGGATTAGGAGGGAATGAGGGAGGGGGCCTATGGCTGGGATACAAAGTAAATAACCTGTGATTAATATAAAAATAAATTAATTAAAAAAACAATATCCTGTTTCATCCAAGGGCAGAAAGCATCAACTCATAGGAAATAATTCTACAACATTTAAATTACTTCCATTATTGCTTTGGTGAAATACCCAGCACAGGAACTACATAAAAGGGGTTTATTTTTGGCACACAGTTTGAGGGTACAGTCCATCATGGAAGGGGAATCCTGGTTGCAAGCCCTTGAAGCAGCTGTTCACATTGCATCTGCAGTCAGGAAATAGAACTACCTGCTCACTTTTTTTCTTTTTATTAATCTCAGGACCTCAGTCCTCAGAAGGCTGTCATCTAAAGTCAGGGCATGGCTATACAGTCACTCCAAATAACCAAAATCCAGAAATTCTCTAGGACATGCCCAGATTAGAGAGTTTAGTCTGAGATAGATCCTGGTTAGTCTCCCTTGCTCTATTTATTCCAAAGTCAATTGAATTCTCTGCTGTGAGATAAGCTAAGCAGTCGTTTCTAACCGTCTGGACAAGATCAACTGCAACAAAGAAAATTTTAGAAATTAATTATTAGTCCTTAAACTCTTTTAGGAGTTTAAGAGTTATAAAATCTAATCAATAAAGCTAGCTGGCTATAGTTAGAAAACTACGTAATCATGGTCTTTGTCCTTTTTTGTAGGTTATAGGTACAACAAAATGAATCTGCACGGCCATCACTGGCTCTATATACCTCAGCAGAATCAGGTGAAGGATAGCATATGTAGAAATTGATTAAATTTAGAGTGGCAACGGTTTGGAAAGACATTACATGAAAGTATTGCATTTCCTTAAGTGACAAGAGACTGTATGGAATAAAATAACAATGTGAAGATGAATGAGAGTACTATTAGTACCAAAGCAAATACTCCAAAGAGTGTTAAATTAATCTTGTTACATTGTCTAATGTGGAAGCTGCTCATTTTTGATGGTGGAAGCTTACCCCATTGTTTGGAAAATGTTACTTCTGTAACCAAAGGCTTCTGAAAGATTCATAAGAACCCTCAATTTAAAGTTGTAGTTAATTTTCCAGGAATCATGAGGAAGTGATACACATCTCTTAAGTTAAGAAGAGAATAAAGGTATCAAAACTTCTGAGTATTATTGTTAAGAGTTCCTGATAAGGTAGGTTTCAATTAGTATTAAATTCAACAGTTCTCTGATATCTAATTGAGAATATATTTACAGATTGTAGATTACGTAGGCTGTATTTTTCTGAGCGTTTTGTAAATGTTCATCATACCTCATAGTGTTAAACCTCAAACTATTGTATAACTATTTAATGACTAAACCGGTAATTTGATCCAATCTTGAGCTGTGAAATTTCATAGTTCGGGAGACAACATTATTAACCCATAAGAGCTAACCTGTGGGTCCCATGGGGTTTATCTCATTCTCATTAAGCTAGTGGCACTATTTGGGACTTTGAAAAATTTCTAAAGATGGTTTTAGTTTTAGAAATTCCAGTAGTTCTCTCTACATTTCCTGAAGCCTATGGGCAGTAAACAAAGTCAAGTTTCTCATCAAAAGGTAAAAATTTACAATATGTTAATTAAAATTCTAATAATGTAAGTGCCTCTGTTACTACAGAAAAGGGCATTTTTCTGTCTTAAATATGCTTAGGGTTCCAATGAGGAAAAGCTTCATTCCACCTTGACACTATTAATGCAAACAAACACACTCTCACCTTAAAGGGAATACGAAATAGTTTATTCTTGAGCTATTTTGGGTAACCATCACCTAGTAACACAGACTTGGGTTACCCCAAACTCCATGTTCCTACGTGGAAGCAGTTTCATGAAGTTTTATAACATTATAAAACAATGAAAATAATAAATCAAGGCAAGATTAGAATACATTGGTGGATACAAAAGAGAGGCAGTTGCAGCAAGATGGAGGAAGCTTTCCTATAGGCCAAAGATGCTACCTGATCGCATTGTTAGCTTTTGGTTTGGTGGAAGCTAGTAGTTTGCTAAGTTAATAGATTCAGAAAAGATTTTACTCTATTAGTCACAAGGTGTTAGTTCCTATACCTAGGTGGGCAAGGAATGGTTCTGTTCCAGAGGGCTAGAATTAGCCCAGGAATAGCCTTTGGACATGCAATATTTCAACCACAGTGCTGAAATCCCAATCAGCCAGTCAGTTTCTGCAAACACAGCTTCATTTAGGGAGTTTGATTCACATACTACACAAATAATTACAAGAATGCATGCATAGCTCTTTGTGAAAAGTATTTGGGTAAACTGGGTAAAGTCCATTTGGAAGTTTTCAGAGCAAAAGACTTGTTGGAATCTGTCCACATCATCCTTCCACGATGTTATCAAGACTTAGTTGCTGACAAGATGAATGTATTTTTGGAATTTTCATAAGCAATACCTTTAAAATGAACCTACTAGTGTTCATTTAATGGTATAACCAATTGGTATTAACAGTTTTAAATATCATCATGAAGGTTTTTCAAGATATAATTTTGCCAAATTATATTATAAATGTTATGGTGCTGCCACTCAGACAAGGTCTTAAATGCTCCTCTTTAAAAAATGGAATACTATTTAGCAATTAAAAACAATAAAATCATGAAATTTGCAGGCAAAAAGTGAGAACTAGAAAAGATCATCCTGAGTGAGGAATCCTGGAAGCAGAAAGATATATATGGTGTATACTCACTTATAAGTGGATATTGGACATATAATATCTGATTATCATACTAAAATCTGTATACCTAAAGAAGCTAAGCAAGAAGGAGGACCCTACATAAGATTCTCAATCCTCATTCAGAAAGGCAAACAGGATAGACCTCAGAAGATGGAGAAAACAGGGAACAGGACAGGAGCCTATCACAGAGGGCCTCTGAAAGGGTCTACCCATCAGGATATTAAAGCAGATGCTGAGACTCATAGCCAAACTTTGGGCAGAGTGCAAGGAATCTTATAAAAGAAAGGGAAGCTAGAAAGACCTGGAGGGGACTGGAGCACCACATGGAAAGCAACTGAACCAAAAAATCTGGGCACAGGGATTTTTTTTCTGAGACTGATACTCCAACCAAGGACCATTCATGGAGATAACCTAGAACCCCTGCACACATGTAGCCTATGGCAGCTCAGTGTCCAAGTGGGTTTCCTAGTAAGGGGAACAGGGACTGTCTCTGACATGAACTCAGTGGCTAGCTCTTTGATCACCTCCACCTGAGGGGGGGGAGGCAGCCTTACCAGGTCACAGAGGAAGACAATGCAGCCAGTCCTGACAAGACCTGATAGGCTATGTTCAGATGGAAGGGGAGGAGGACCTCCTCCATTTTCAGTTGACTGGGGAAGAGGCACAGGAGAAGAAGAGGGAGGGATGGAGGGATTGGGAGGGAATGAGAGAGGGGGCTATAGCTGGTATACAAAGTAAATAAATTGTAATAAATTAAAAAAACTAACAGATACAGAAAATATATAAACTATACATAGACACTGGATGTTCTCTATAGTTTTGATATATTTGTTCACTACATGAAGTTTAAATCACACACACACACACAAAATACAAGAGCTTATGGCAGTTAGTATTAGCTTCTTTTAAGTCATCTAATTTGGCTTTGGGGGTTTTCACAGTTAGAGCAACTGTATTAGTTATGTTCTTATTGCTGTAAATAAATGCACTACAAGAGGCAATTTAAAGAATAAAAGTTTATTTCGGCCCAAGCAGCTGGTCAACATAATATTTGCTTATCTTTTTGTTAGTTGGTATATTCAGATAGGGGCAATTAATATAGTGATATAAACAAGTTAGTTTCTATGAAAACTATCTCATTATAATTATTTAATAACATTAATTGTGTAAATTAATTCATTTCACTGTGAATTTCCTTCCATGTGTGCTTATATTGTGCTTTGTTCTTACGCATTCTCCCTGCCATCTTCTCTTGTCCTCCTCTCTTTTCTCCCCCATTCACCTTCTCTAAACATCAATCTTCTGTTTGCAGGTTATCTGTTTTTGTTTGTTTGTTCGGTTGTTTGTTTGTTTGGTTGGTTGGTTTTTGCTTGCTTTTATATATGAGAAAAATCATTATACTTTCTGTACTATCTGGTTTTATGTGCGCACTTGACACAAGTTAGAGTCATCAGAAAGGAAGTTGCCTCAGCTATGAAAATGCCTCCATGAGATCCAGGTGTAAGACATTTTCTCAATTAATGATCAATAGGTGGAGGAGAGCCCAGCCCATGGTGGGTGGTGTCATTTTTGAGCTGATGGTCCTGGGTTCCTTAAGAGAGCAGGCTGAGCAAGCCACGTGAAGCAAGCCAGTAAGGAGCACCCTTCCATGGTCTCTGCTTTAGTTCCTGCCTCCAGGTTCTAGCCCTGCTTGAGTTCCTGTCCTGAGTTTCTCCAATCATGGATTATGATCTGGAAGTGTAAGCCAAATAAACCCTTTCCTCCCCAACTTGCTCTTGGGTCATGGTATTTCATCATAGTATTAAAAACTCTTACTAAAACACTTTCTGTGTCTGGTTAATTTTGCCTAAATTCTAGTTCTACCCAAATTTCTTGCTCATGATATAATTTAATTCTTTATCTGTAAACAAAACTTTATACATACACATACACACATTCAGTGTTTTATTATGTTCATCTATTGATAGACATCTAGGCTGATTCTCTATTTTAGCTACTGTGAATAGTATCATAATGAACATGTGTATTAAAGTATCTCCATTGTACGATAATTTTATTTTCTTTGGCTATATACACACAGGAGTGGCCTAGCTTGGATGTATGGTTGATCTATTGTTAGTTTTAAAAGAAATCTCCATACTAATTTCCATAGAGGCTGGACTAATTTACAATTCCACCAGCAGAATAAAAGAATTTCCTCCAATTCTTGCTAGCATTAAAAAAAAAAAAAAAAAAAGAATAGCTATTCTGACCGGGATGAAATGGAATCTCAATGAAGTTTTGATTTGCATTTCCCTGATGGCTAAAGATATCAAACACTTTTCCATATATTTATTGAGAAGTGTCTCTTCAGATCACATGCCCATTTACTGAATGGATTGACCCGTTCTTTCTGTGTTTGCATTGTAGAGTTTTAAAATACATTCTGGATAGTATTCTTCTGTCAATATCTAGCAGAAATTTTCTCCCATTCCGTAGGCCATTTCTTATTTTTTTTTTTTTTTTTGCTGATTATTTCCTTTGCTGTGTAGAAGCTTCTTAATTTTGTGTAATCACATTGATCTGTTATTGCTTTCTTTTTTGCTTTTTAGCTTTCATTTTATTTATTTTTTAGCTTTTTCTCATACATTGCATCTTGACCACAATTTCCCCTCCCTCCACTACTCCCAGTTCCCTCCTTACATTTTCCCCAGATCCACTCCTCTTCTGCAGAGGAGAGAGAGAGAGAGAGAGAGAGAGAGAGAGAGAGAGAGAGAGAGAGAGGAAGAGGGAGAGAGAGAGCAAGCCTCCAAGAGATATCAACCAAACATTGCATAACAACTTATAATAAGAGTAAGCAAAAAGCCTCGTATCAAGACTGGATGAGGCAACCCAGTAGGAGGAAAATGATTCCAAGCATAGACAAAAGAGTCAGAGACACCCCCACTCCCACTTTTCGTAGTCCCGCAAGAACATCAAGCTATGCAACTATAACATCCTTGCAGAGGACCTAGCTCAGACCCATAAGGGACCTGTGTTTGTCACTTCAGGCTCTGCAAGCCCCTTAAGTGAGCCCCTCTCTGAGCCCTGTTTAAGTGATTTGGTAGGTGGAGAGCTCATGGTATACTCAACCCCTCTGGTTCCTACAATCACTCAGTCTTCCTCCTCTCTGGGGTTCCCCTGGCTCTGCCTGGTATTTGGTCTCCACAGATGATCCCATCACATGCTGGGTAATGCCTCTTTGATGACAATTGGCTTAGGCACCACTCTATAAGTATAGCAAAATATCATTGACTTTTTTTTTCTTTTCTTTTCTTTTTTTTTTTTTTTTTTGGCCAATCATGTTTGGTTCTACCCTGGGTCTCTGGGCTGTCCGGTCTCTGTATCCTGGCCATCCAGGCAGTGTCAGGAATAGGATCCCTCTCATGATGTGGGCTCAAGTTGAAGCAGTTATTGGTTGGCCACTCCCACAGGTTCTGTGCCACCACACCTCAGCACATCTTGCAGGCAGGACAGAGAGTATGTCAAAGGTTGTGTGAGCAGGTTGATATCCCCTCCACAGTCCCACTCCTGGGAGCCTTGCCTGGTTATAGAAGATGGCCAGTTCAAGTTCTATATCCCCCACTACTAGGAGTTTTTGCCAGGGTCACTCTTAATAGAGTCCAGGGAGTTTCCACTGCAATAGGTTTCTACATCACTACCCAAATGCCCTCCAATTCCACTTGTCTCTACTCTCTCCTTCCATTTCTCCCCAACCTGATCCCTCCTGTTTCCATCCCACTCACCCCAATCCACCCACAAATTCTATTCTATTTCCCCTTCCCATGGTGTTACATGCATCCTTGTTGAGCCCTCTTTGTTACTTAGCCTATCTAGGTCTGTGCACTGTAGTATAATTATCCTTTACTAAATAGCCAATGTCCACTTATGAGTGTGTACATACCATGTTTGTCTTTCTGGGTCTGGGTTACCTCTCTCAGGATGACTTTTTTTTCTAGTTCCATCCATTTGCCTGTAAAATTCATAAGGTTGTGAAGTTTTTGTTTTTGTTTTTGTTTTGAGACAGGGTAGCTTTGGCTGTTCTGTACTCACTTAGTAAACCAGGCTAGCCTCAAAGTCACAGAGAACTGCCTGCCTCTGCCACTCTGAGTGCTGGGTTACAGGCATCCTCCACTGTGCCAGCCTAAGGGTTTTTTGTTATTGTTGTTGTTCTTTAAAAAAAAAAAAAACAAACAAACCATGGAATCTTATGTAAGAAGTGGGAAATAGTAAGATCTGGAGAGGACAGGAGGTCCACAAGGAGAGCAACAGAACCAGAAATTTGAACACAGGGGTCTTCCCAGAGACTCATACTCCAACCAAGTACCAGGCATGGAGATAACCTAGAACCCTTGCACAGATGTAGCCCATGGCAGTTTAGTGTCCAAGTGGGTTACATAGTAATGGGAAGAGGGACTGCCTCTGACATAATCTGATTGGCCTGCTCTTTGTTCACCTCCCCCTGAGGGGGGAGCAGCCTTACCAGGCCACTGGTAAGATGACAGTGTAGCCACTCCTGATGTGATCTGGATACCTCACTCAGGAAGAACTTTTCTAGATCCCACCATTTGCTTGAAAATTTCATGATTTCCTTGTTTTTAATTGCTGAGTAGTATTCCTTTGTGTAAATGGACCACAATTTCTGGTAGGAACTAGAAAAGGTCATCCTGAGTGAGGTATCCCTGAAACAGAAAGACACACATGGTATATACTCACTTATAAGTGGATACTAGACATAATATAGGATAAACATACGAAAATATGTACACCTAAAGAAGCTAAGCAAGAAGGAGGTCCCTGGGTAAGACGATCACTCTTCATTCAGAAAGGCAAATGGGATAGACATCGGAAGAAGGTGAAAATAAGGAACAAGACAGGATCCTACCACAGAGGGACTCTGAAAGATTCTACCCAACAGGGTTTTAAAGCAGATGCTGAGACTCATAGCCAAACTTTGGGCAGAGTGCAGGGAATCTTATGAAAGAAGGGGGAGATAGAAAGACCTGCAGGGGGACAGGAGCTCCACAAGGAGAGAAAAGAACCAAGAAATATGGCCACAGGGATCTTTTCTTAGACTGATACTCCAACCAAGGACCATGGATGGAGATAACCTAGAACTCCTGCAGAGATGTAGCCCATGGCAGCTTAGTCTCCAAGTGGGTTCCCTAGTAATGTGAACAGGAACTGTCTCTGGTATCAACTCAGTGGCTGCCTCTTTGATTACCTCCCCCTGATGGGAAAGCAGCCTTACCAGGCAACAGAGGAAGACAATCCTGATGAGACCTGATAGGCTAGGGTCAGAGGGAAGGGGAGGAGGACCTCCCCTATCAGTGGACTTGGGGAGGGGCATAGGAGGAGATGAGGGAAGGAGGGTGGGAGGAGATGAGGGAAGGAGGGTGGGCTTGGGAGGGGATGAGGGAGGGGCTGCAGCTGGGATACAAAGTGAATAAACTGTTATTAATAAAAATAAATTAATTAAATTCAAAAATAAATAAAAATAAAAACCTTGCACAATGTAGGTTTGATTAAAATCTAAGGTTACAAGAAATGTTAGAATTAACTGATGTTATAAACCAAATGGACCTACTAGATAGTCACAGAACATGTCATGTCACCCAAACACGTTTCACCTTGTTCTCAGTGCCTCATGGAATTTCCTTAAAAATTGACCACATACTCAAACAAGCAAATCTCAACAGATACAAGAAAATTGAAATAATGTCTTGCATCCTATCTGACCACCATGAATATCAACAACCACCACCACAACAAAAGAAACAACAGAAAGCTTCCAAACTCATAGAAATGAAACCACTCTATTGAATGATGAGGAGGTAAAGGCAGAAATGAAGGAAGAAAATAAAGACTTTCTAGACAAGAAGTAAAATGACTTTACAACATACCCAAATTTATAGGGCCCAGTAAAAGTGGTTCTATGAGGCAAGTTCATACCACTAAGTGTCTACCTTAAAAAAAAACTGAATAGCTTTCATATTAGTAATTTAATAGCATACCTGAAAGCTCTAGAACAGAAAAAAAGGAAAAGAAAAGCAATCACACCCGGTAGGATTAGAAAGGGAAGAACAAACCAACAATAACAATAACAAGCTGAAAGCAGTAAAATAGAAACAAAAGCAAAACAAAGCACCAACAAAACCAAGAGTTGCTTCTTTGAGAAAATCAATAAAATCATCAAGCCTCTAACCAAATTAACTAAAAGGTATAGAGAGAATATCCAAATCACCAAAATCAGAAATGAAAAGTGAGATATAACAGAGAGTGAGGAAATCCAGAGAATCATGAGGGCATATTTTAAAGACCTGCATTCCACCAAAAATTGGAAAAATCTAAAAATAAATGGATACATTTCTCAAGAGATACTACTTCCCAGCATTAAAACAAGATAATCAAGATCAGATAACCAATTTGAAGACACCTATAACCCCTAAGGATATGGAAGCAGTCCTTAAAGTCTCCCATTTCTGCCCCCCCCCAAAATAAGTAAAGGTCTAAGGCCTGATGGCTTTAGCACAGACTTGTAGCAGACTTTCCAAGAAGACTTAATACCAATACTCCTCAAATTATTCCACAAAATAGAAACAGAAGGAACATTGCCAAATTCATTTTCTGAGGTCACAGTCACCCTGATACCCAAACCACAAACAAAGAACCAACAAGGAATGAGAATTACAGAACAATTTCCCTTCTGAATATACATGCAAAAATACTCAATAAAATACTTGCAAACCAAATCCAAGAAGACATCAAAAAGCTCATCCACTTCAATAAAGTAGGCTTCATTCCAGAGATGCTGGGATATTTCAACATACCAATATCTGTCAATGCAATCCACCATATAAACACACTAAAAGGAAAAACCATATGATTATCTCATTAGATCCTGAAAAAGGCTTTGACAAAATCCAATGCCTCTTCATATTAAAAGTCTTAGAGAGACCAGGGATACAAGGGAGATCCCTAAACACAATAAAATCAGTTTACAGCAAACCCATAAATACATTGATGAAGAGAAAGTCAAAGTAATTCCATTAAAATCAGGAACAGGAACAGGTTGTCCACTCTCTCCATCTCTATTCAATATAGTACTTGAAGTGTTAGCATGGGCAATGAGACAACTGTAGGAGATGAAGGGGATACAAATTGGAAATGAAAAAGTCAGAGTACTGCTTTGCAGATGATATGATAGTATACATAAGTGAACCTGAAAATTTCACTAGCAAAATCCTATGGCTGACAAACAGTTTCAGCAAAGTAGCCAGATACAAAATTAACGCACAAAAATTAGGAGCCCTCCTTTATACAAGTGAAAAGCAGATTGAGAAAGAAATCAGAGAAGCACACTTCACTATACCCTCAAATAATGTAAAGTATCTTAAAGGTAACTCTAAATAAGCAAGTGAAAGACTTGTATGAAAAAATTTTAAAACTTTGAGGAATAAATTTGAAAATTTTAAAAATTCTGAAGATGTCCCATGTTCATAAGTCAATAGGATTAATATAGTAAAAATGGCCACCCTACAAAATCAATTTACAGATTCAATGCACTTCCCATCAAAATTCCAACATAAATGTTCACAGATCTTGAAAGGACAATCTTCAGCTTTATGTGGAAACACAAAAACTGCAGGATAGCTAAAACAACCTGAACTATGAAAGAACTTCTGGGGATATCACCATTCCTGTTTTCAAGTTGTACTACAGAGCACTAGTAACAAAAACATAAATGTTTTAGGCATAAAAACTTACACCATGATCAAGGCATTCAAAACGAAGACTGAAATATAAATCCATACACCCAGGGATGCCTTTTTTTATAAAGAAGCCAGAAATACACACTGGAAAAAAAAAGAAAGAAAACATCTTCAACAAATGGTGCTGGTAAAACTGGGCGGTTGCATGTAGAAGAATGCAAATAGATCCACACTTATCACCCTGCACAAAACTCAAATCCAAGTGAATCAAACACCACAATATAGCACCAGACACACTAAATCTATTAGAAGAAAAAGTGGGAAGAGCCTTGAACTCACGGCACAGGAGTCAACTTCAGAACTCCAACAGCACAGGCTCTAAGATAAACAATTAATAAATGGGACCCCATGAAAGTGAAAAACTTTTGGAAGGCAAGGACATCATCACTTGGATAAAGCAGCAGCCTACAGAATGGAGATTTTACCACCTACTCGTCTAATGGAGAACTAATATCCAAAATATAGAAATAATCCCAAAAGATAGATATCAACAAAAGAAATAACTCAAGTAAAAAAAAAATGAGGTGCTGACTGAAACAGAATTCTTAATAGAAGAAACTCAAATGACTGAAAAACAATTCAAGAAATGTTCAACATCCTTAGCCATCAGAGAAAACAAAGCAGAACTACTTTGAGATTTCATCTTATAGCTGTCAGAATGGCTAAGATCAATAAAATAAGTGACAGCTCATGCTAATGAGGATATGGAGTAAGGAAAACACACATGATTGCTGGTAGGAGTGCAAGTTTGAGAAGTTCTTATGGAAATTAATGTGGCAGTTCCTCAGGAAGCTAGAGACAGATCTACCTCAAGATCCAGTCATTCCACTCTTGAACATGTACCCAAAAGGATGCTTCATCCTGCCACACAGACATTTCATCAGTCATGTTCATTTCTACTCTATTCATAACAACCAGAAACTGGAAAGAACCTAGATGTCCCTCAACAGAAGAATGGATAAAGAAGATGTGGCTCATGTATACTATCATATCATCTGCAAACAGTGATATTTTGACTTCTTCCTTTCTGATTTGTATCCCCTTGATCTCCTTTAGTTGTCTTATTGCTCTAGCTAGGACTTCAAGAACAATGTTGAAGAGATATGGAGAGAGTGGGCAGCCTTGCCTTGTCCCTGATTTCAGTGGGATTGCTTTAAGTTTCTCTCCGTTCAGTTTGATGTTGGCTTGCTGTATATTGCCTTTACTATGTTTAGTTATGTGCCTTGTATCCCTGATCTCTCCAATACTTTAAACATGAATGGGTGTTGGACTTTGTTAAATGCTTTTTAGACATCTAAGGAGATGATCACTGAGTGAGGTATCCCAAAAGCAGAAAAACACACATGTTATATACTCACTTATATAGACCTATAAATAGGATAATTATACTAAAATTGATACACCTAAAGAAGATAAACAAGGGAGTGGGATACAGCTGGGACACAGAGTTAACAAAATGTAACTAATAAGAAAAACAAAATTAAAAAAAGAATAAAGCATAAGAGTTGAAATTAAAACAAACAAACAAACAAAAAAGAAGATAAACAAGAAAGAGGGCTTGGGGTAAGATGACCAGTCCTCACTTAGAAAGACAATTGGGATGGACATTAAATGTAGGAGAAAACAAGTAACAGGACAGGAGCCTACCACGGAGGGCCTCTGAAAGACTCTACCTAGCAGTGTATCAAAGCAGATATTAAGACTCATAACCAAACCTTCGGCAGAGTGCAGGGAATCATATGAAAGAAGGGGGAGTTAGTAAGACCTGGAGAGGACAGGAGCGCCACAAGGACCAAATATATCAGGGCACAGGGGTCTTTCATGAGACTGTTTCTCCAAACAAGGACCATGTATGGATATAACCTAGAACCCCTGCTCAGATATAGCCCATGGTAGCTCAGTATCTAAATGGGTTTTCTAATAAGGGGAACAGGGACTATTTCTGACATGAACTCAATGGTGAGCTCTTCGACCCCACCTCCTTTAGGGAGGAGCAGCCTTACTAGGCCACAGAAGAAGACATTGCAGCCAATCCTGAAGAGACCTGATAAGCTAGGGTCAGATGGAAGGGGAGGAGGTCCTCCCCTATTAGTGGACTTGGAAAGGAGCAGGGAGAAGATGAGGGAGGGAGGGTACAATTGGGAAGGAATGAGGGAGAGGACTACAGCTGGGATACAAAGCAAATAACCTGTGATTAATATAAAAAAATAAATATATAAAAGGAAAAAAAAGAAAATGTGGCACATTTAGGCAATAGTGTATTACAGAGCTCTTAAAAGAAAGGAAATGCTAAAATTTGCAGGTAAATGGATGGAACTAGAAACAAAAATCCTGAGGGAGGTAACCCAGATCCAGAAAGAAAATATTGTATGCTTTCATTTATATGTGGATGTTAACTGTTAAGACAATGATAACTAACTACAACCCATGGAAACACAGAAGTTAGGTATAGAGTAAGAGACTAGAGGTGACACATCTCTCTGGGAATGGAAAATAGAATAAATAGTTATAGTTTGATGGTTGGATGGGATAAGAAGATCAAGTGGGGAGGGTAGAGGGAGTTGAGGGAGGGAATATAGGGAGAGATAGCTAAAAGTAAGGGCCATTTGAGGGGGAAGCATGGAAAGAAGCTTGGAAGCGTCTATTACAGTAGAAGGGTATGTGTATACATATATACACTTATCTAATACATATACATATAATATATATTATTAAGGTCAACTAAATAAAATCCCCAAATATTGTGGGGAAGACGGAGCCCCAAATAGCCATCTCTTGTCAAAATGAAGCTTCTAGTACCAGTACTGGGTGACATCTAATTGAGTTCTTGGCCAAAAGGGTCCCATGAAAATCCCCAAACAACCCAGGCTGTTGCAAGCTGTATAGGTTGATCTACGTAAACTGAGGGCAAGATCTCATTGCCAAAGACAATACCTATACAACTCACTGAAACATGGACATGTCTAGCTGGTGCCTACATAGAGCCTTGCCCCCTATCTTCTAGTGGCTTTGGTACAAGAGGGTACTCTGCATGCTCCCGAAGGAGAAACATAAACACTAACCCAGCCACAGACGCTTGAATCTAGAATGGGGCCCTGCCTGCAAGGTACACTAAGACAATGGTGGCACATAGCTGGTGGAAATAACCAACCAATATCTGATTTGGCTTAAGGTGGAATCCACAAGATGGAAGCCATACCTGACACTTCTTGGGTTAGATAACCTAGGGACCTAGGGGAACACCAAATACAATTGGTTTTCTTATTTATAAATAAAGTGACTCCCAGTGACATTTGGCTATACTCATAGATCAGTGCTTTCCTCAACCATCATCAGAGAAGCTTCCTCCTGCAGCAGATGGGAACAAATACAGGGACCCACATGCAGACATTATCCAGAGAGTGAAAGACCTTGGAACACTCAGCCCTGAATGGGATGTCTATCTATTCCCTCCCTTTAGGGCTCTGGGAACTCTGTGGAAGGGGAGGCAAAAGAGGACAAGAGTCAGAGGTATTGGAGACACCAAGATAACAAAGTCCTCTAAATCAACATGAGCAAATTTTATATGAACTCCCAGAGACTGAGGAAGCAGGCACGGTGCCTGCACAGGGCTCCACCAGGTCCTTTGCATATATATTATGGCTTCCAGTTTAGTGCTTTTATGGGATTCCTCTGTGCAAATGAGTGGACCTCTGTTACCGTAACTTCTCTTGGGCCCTTTCTTCCACCTCCTCCTTCTTCTTTTTCTTTGTTTAGGCCAATTCTGATGTGTTCATTTTGTTTTATCTTACTATATTTTATTATATCATATTTATTTTATTATTATCCCTTAGAATCCTGATTGTTTTCTAATGAGAGACAGAAAGGGGAGAGGTGGAGAAGAACTGGAATGACTAGAGGGAGCAAAACCGTAATTGATATATATTATGTGAGAAAAAATATTTTAAATAAAAGGGAGAAAAAGAAAAACAGAAGCTTAAGGAGAACAGAGATTGGTACCAGGATTGCAGAACACTCCTGTGACATTCCTGCCATGTTATTTTGTGGAAGCTTATGGGAGAATTTGGAACTTTACCGCTGAAAGGACATTAGGTGCTTAGAATTCAATGGGCTGTTCTGTGGGAGCCTGGAATAGAATTCTGAGTCCTGGCTTGCGACATTTCAGAGGGAAGTTTGTTTGAGAGTTCCTCAAAAGCTCTCCATTGGGGCTGTATATGCAATATTCTGATTAGAGAATAGGTGCTTTCTAGTCCATTGGACCTGCAGAATAAAAGAAGATAAAGGCACCACTAAGTGAAGCTTTTGCTTTACCGGGCTAATTGATGCTCCTCAGATGAGGCTGAAAAAGCTTCTGTGATTAAGAAGGGACCAGCATCGCAGAGGTGAAATCTCCGGGATTATTTCCCTCAGCACCAGAACACCGAAGCCATCGTCCAGAGGGCGCCAAGGCTAAATTTCATGCTGACAGCACAGCCTAGTAAGATAAGACTCTCTGTTGTGGCACATGGTTTGAAGGCATGAAGGAGTCATGCAGAGTGGCTAAGGTTTGGAACATGTGGTAGGGTCTCAGAAGAGAGACCAGTGGGGAAGGTGTAGCCAGTTACAGTGAAGACCTGAGCAGTGTCTTTCATCAATGCTTTATTATTTGTTCACATGCACAAGCCTACACACAAATGGAAACTTCTCTTGTGCCCACATGCAAGTGTTAAACACAGGAGGGCCTGGGTACATATGCAATCACAAAACAAGTGCAAACACGGGCCTACCAACCCACTCAGAATCCCACCAACAAACTGGTCATAGTAAATTGCACAATGCTATCTACAGAAGATTCTTTAAAAAGCACCAGCTTCCAAAGGAACAAGGGATGAGGGTACATGAACAAACTATGTAAGCCAAGGAATTGACCTACATTATGAAAAAGTCTGAAAGCGTATTAAACACCGCAAGGGTTATAGAGCACATTTAAGCGTTTCAGACATGAACCACACACGATCAATTACTCAGTGCTTGAACAAGCCTGCACCCCTCCTCTGGGCCCTTAAGCCCAGGAGGGAGGTGCAAGAAGGGAGGTGGAGTCAGCTGGTGGATCCCAAGGAATGATAAGGATGGGCTGGGAGGCTTCACTGCTTCAATTCAGAGAAGACCTGAAAGCAGAAAGGATGAGATGAGGACCACGTAATGACCATGAATCCCTTTCCTGACTCTCTGCCCTTTCTTCTCTGTCTGCCACAACTGAACATTTGTCACTGTGACCAATGGACAGACCTATTTCCAGACTCACCTTCCCTCATTTCTCCATCATGGCCACCAACCTACTCTGGTGAAGCTCATGGTCTCTAACCACAACCTTCCTGACGTCAGAAAAGTGACTTGGCTTTCCACTACCCACACCTCCTGGCCTATTGCCAGGTTGTGTGTGTGTGTGTGTGTGTGTGTGTGTGTGTGTGCATGTGCAAACATGACTGTGTGTCTGTGTGGTGTGTCTGTGTCTCTCTCTGTGTTTGTGTGTGTATATCTGTGTGTTTGTGTCTGTGTGTGTCTGTATGTCTGTGTCTGTGTGTGTGTCTGTGTGTGTGCTTCTGTGCAAGTACATTGGCGTTTGGGAGTATGTACAGGTTTGTGAAGGTCAGAGGGCAATCTCTTTTGTCAGTCTTTCCCTTCTTGTTTGAGGGTTGTTTTGAGCCCAGTCTGAGGGCTCTGACAAAAACATGATGGTTTAATTGTGGAAAACAAAACCTTTTAATATTTTCCCTCTGTCATTCGTCACCATGTGTCAAAATGTTTGATTTTTAAAATTACTGCTGAAGTTGCTGACCTGAGGCTTGTGAAAAACTGTCAGATGAATTTTAGCTTGGGATTAGGACAGTACTTCTAGACATTTCTGAAATGGCCATAAACAGATGTCTGTTGTTTATACTATGTACTTTCAAGGAGCAGCATCCTCGGCACTAGCGATTACAAGTTAAATGTACCAATCAACTCTGGAAAACATGGAAGATACATTATGTCCCACAGTGTCGAGCCTTTGGTCAAGATCTAACTCCCTGCATGAAAATAAATCCATGCACATTTGTTTTATCTTTAATAAATGGTAAAATTACATGTATGCCAAGGACTTGTATTAAAGTGAATTTCTTCACAGCTTATTATCTATACATGTGTTGTTTGTATGCCTACCTATTCTGTGTGCCTATATGCAGGCACACTGAAAATATTTCCCAGATGAAAACGGTTTGCTAGATAGGAAGTGTCCTAGGTTTCATCTCCCACCTTTTCAGACCCCTGTGATCAGCCACCTCTCCAGCTTCACTCTGCCCCTTCCGTTCCAGCAGCTCTGTCCAGGGTGGCTACCTCTTACATTCCCTAGGCCCCATCTGCCTCTGGGCCCAGCAGTATCTGGACTTGCTTTCCAGACACACCAGACTTTCAATTCCCTTCTCAGATCACAAGGCCCTGGCCCTCTGGGTGGACCATTTTATGATTTGGTGGTAGAATACACCTTGAAAAGGAATCCAGGCTGCACATCTTAACTGAAATCCCTCTGAAACCAGAGACTAAATCTTCCATGCATGCAGTAGCCCACCAGAGTGTGCAGTAGACTACCACAGTGTGCAGTAGACTGGGGACACAGACCTGGGTGGGCAATCAGGATGCTGGGTTCTATTTCTTCCACTTGATATGCTGCCTTCCCTGAGGCCAGTCCCTGCAACCCCCAGGGGCCTCAGTCTCCTCCCTCTCTCTCTTGATATCAGGGTGCCAACCTATTAATTACTGCTGAGTACAAAACTTGAGAAGTTGAGTATGTGCTGAATAATCTCCAAGTGCTTCTCTGAAGTCATCCTCAGAAGTGTGGGGTACCCAGCCCCAAAGGCGTTCCAACTAACCTCGTGTACCCAACCAAGAACAACTTAGCACAAAGCTTCCCATCTCTGGGCCATCTCCACCCTATGCTCCTTTGCAAGAGGCCAGCTACCTGTTTATCTGTGAGTCTGGCGCCAGTTCGAAGAAGAGTTCTTCAGAGTCATCAAGGCCTCAGCAGCTTCCAGTGTCTCCTGACACTCTGAGGTGTCAGAAACCAAGGCCTGGTCAGAGGCATTGGTGCCCTGCAAAGGAACAAGTATGAGGAGAACATGAGCCTTGTGTCTGACACCTCTTCTCAGAAGCACAAATGACCCCTCCCCCACCCCCAGTGCTCAGATGCCTCCAGTGCCCATTGCCAATGTCTAGACAGCCTGCTCTACATCCACTTTGCTCTCACCACCCAAGTTTCCGGAACCCTCACTTCTGCAGGGACCCGTGGCACCAATGGATGACGTTCCGTGACGAGACATGGCACGAGGACCATATTTACGCATCTGGAAACAAGAGTTGAGGGGATTAAGCACTTGGGTGTGTAGGCAGCACCTGTAGAGGGAGACTGGCAGGCTTTTTGTGATATCAGAAGGTGGGAATCCATAGGACTGTGGAGACCTTAGACCCCATGGCTTAGACATGCCTATTGTCCTGCACAGTCTGTTTTCCTCTCCACAAACTGCTCCTCCTACCTGAGACACATTTTTTTTAAAGAAGTTATCAGGGAACCACCAGTGTCTACATTTAAAATTTCAAAGTCCCTGGAAAGATACTGTGACCTTTGGTTTTCAGGGACTGGTTCTCGCCAGCACTTTGCCCAGCCACCACAGATCATGAAAGACAAGGCTGGAGCATGTCCAGGAAACTTTCTCTGCTGGCCTCTGGGGTGACCCTTTCCATCATGACCCTAGGTTTCATTGAGACCTCCTGTCTCACCGGTCTGTTGTGATGTAGAGAAACAGTGTGCACAGGTTGAAGGCCTGAAGGCCCAGGGTGTGGTGGCAGGCCTCGTGCTGGTGCTCTTTGCAATGTGACAGATATAGAATATTTTGTGCCAAAATGACCTCTAGGAAATGGATGCTTGGAAAATAAAGTTACTGGCACCAGGTCTCCGGAGTAGGGACTGCAAAGCGGGAGAGGCCCCTGTCCCACCCTTGGTCTGACCTGCGGCTTTCTCCCTCCCTTCCCTTTGTCCTCTTCCTACCCATGATCATCCTCCTCCTGATCCTATGGAACCAAGCCAAGAGCTGGACACACACTGATGCAAGACACAGGCAGCTCCACCGCCCTTTCTACTCACGGGTTGGGCAAGGCAGAAGCCCCATGTAGCTGCATATAAGGAGAAACTATCAATTTCTGGTCCGAGGTCAGTGCCATGTATGGCAGAGTTGGAAGTGCTGAGGGCCAGCAGAACATCTGACGCCCCTGGGAGCTCCCCTGTAGAGACAGAGATCACGGGTAGGGATTGGGTTCCAGGCCAGACATGAAGAGAGGAGTCATGGGGAAATTTTAGACTGATGGCAGGAACCCAGAATGCCAGGGCTCTGACCACATCTTCAGAAACCCTCTCAAGCTTAGCATGCTCTATTGCCACTGAGAAGACTGAGGCCCCCTGAGAGGTGATATTTCCCAATTTCAGCACAAGGCAATGTCCTGAAATGTTAGAGGTGGGAGCCCTGACTTTAAGACACAGTTGAAAAGGGTCTGGACAGCAGCTGGTGAGAGCCCCCCACTGTAGCAACAGATTCTTACCGCCAGGTGGCTTGTGGAGGGCAGGTCTTCAGGCTGGCACACAGTGTTCTCCTTCTCGGCTGTGAAAGACCAAGAAATCCTCCCCACCAGCTGCCCACCTGCCTCTTCTGAACATACTCATGGCTACTCTGAGGACTCATCACCACAGACCTTTTCAAACCCCCACCCCAGCCCCCACTCTGCCCCCAATCCCCACCCCTATTCCAAAACCTCTGCTTCCTGCAAATAAGTGCTACCTATCACTGATATGATATCTTTTTCTACCTGGGCCCACTGAGGTCCAGGGTGTACGCCCAAGGTCATAATGTAATTCTGTGACAGGGCTGGTCACAGTTACTAGTGCTGTGATTCCCTCCAACCAAACAAAGTTCCCTCCCCTGCCAAGGACACTCACTGTGACCTCTTGAATTGGCAGGGGACTTCTTGCTCTGCCTGGGGTTTTTTCTGGGGACAGTTGTTCTGGGTAGTCCAACCTGGCGTCTCTTTACAGGTGTGCCATGCACCATCTCCTCAGAACTCAGGGCAGGCAGGGCCTCTTTTTCACAACTGTAGGGATTTGAAGGACGCCTGCTGGTCATGTGCAAAAGGGGCCAGACCCCCCTCATGCACCCAGACACCATACTCACGAGGACCCAGCACAACTGGGACTCCAACAGACCTGAGAGTGGGAGGAATGGGCTTCTCACCTGACTTGTATTTCATTGCCACTATTAAGGCCTCTGCCAGAATGAGCTTCAAGTCCACTGAGGCCTGGTTCTTTCCCCACTTCGGCTCCAGCCTGGTTCTCCATGTTACCTTCTGAGATGGACGGGCAGGAGGGAACAGCTGGGTTGTCTTTTGGTTCCATGGTTCTGGAGTGGAGAGCAGAAACACCACTATATCCCTATGACCCAACAGTAACTGTTCTTTTTTTTGAGAAAAAAAAAAAAAAAAAAAAACAAAAAAAAAAACTCCAAAACCAAAAGCCAAGAACAAATAAAAGAAAACAACACAAACAAGCAAACAAAGAAAACTGCTGACTAGAATCTTCCAATGTGCTCACTGCTAGTATCATTTCTTCCTCTCACGGTTTACTTTTGCCTTCATCTCCTATTCATACTCACACAGTCAACATCCTCCCCATGTTGTCTCACTCATCCACTACCTCCCCACATCAGCCTCTGGGCATTGGCTCCATTATGAGATCAATCTGCTCAGACTCATGCCACAGGTATTTCAGGGATACGTCACCAGCCCCTGGCCTCCTCAGCCCCTAGCCTCCTTCAACAATCACGCAAAGGCCCGAACACTTTGACAGCTGCCTCCCTGGTGCCCCACAATTATTCACTCCCCACATGGGAAAAACACTCACCAAATACTGACTCCGTGTTCAATTTTTCCCTTCACCCTCCATTCAGGGTTTCCTCACACCTTACTTAATGTTAACTATTCCTTCCCCTCGATCTCCTCGATCCTCTTGCTTCTCCCCCGAACCCCCCAACCACTCCCATGAAATTCTCTTGTTCTTCTGAAGACAGTGGACACAGGAGTCATACCTATAAACCTATCACCCAGGAACCTGCGGTAGGGGATTATGACTGAGATCGACCTGGTGAGATGCTGGGTTTCAAACAAACAGTATTCTCGAGAATTCCATCGAGATCTCCCCGAGCTAGTCTTTTACCCTTTCATTCCTTCCCAGCATCCTACAAGTGACAGGTGTTTGTTGAAGCCCATGGGGAGTACCGGGCCCCGACTAGACCAAAGACAATATCAGGCAGACTCAGCTTTCTACTGCTCAACACACGCTCTCTCTTTTCGTCAAACCCACACATTCTCTCCCCAGCTTTCCCCGAATCTTCGGGAGTTTTCTGTCTGTCTCAAAAATCGGCGACGGTCGGGGCCAGGCCCGAGTATGGCGTATTCTCCTCCCTCACACCCTCTACCTGCCTCAACTGCTCCCTGGCAATTCCCGGATTGGCAGGCAACCTGAACAAAAGTACTCTCCGGAGGGGTTGGGGCCCGGCACAAGCGGGCTGGAGGGGTAGGGGCCCGGCACAAGCGGGCTGGAGGGGTAGGGGCCCGGCACAAGCGGGCTGGAGGGGTAGGGGCCTGGCAAAGGCGGCCTGGAGGGGTTGGGGCCAGGCACAGGCGGGCTGGAGGGGTTGGGGCCCGGCACAGGCGGGCTGGGCAGAGCCCACACGGGCTGGAGGGTGGCATGGGAACGAGGGCTGCTCCTCCTGGTTGTTTTCCATCTCCGGCAGGCTTCGCCGAAAGCCACCTGAAAGCGAAGGAAATGGGTACCTGAGCGGGAGGGGGGAAGGCACAGGGGGACGGGAGGGTCTTATTCCCGACGCCACGGCGGTTACCCCGACCTCAGTCCCTCAGAGTCAGCGAGTTGCGCTCCTGGGAGAGGCCGCCGCGACGGCTCGGCTCCTCGACGACGACGACGACGGTTGCTCCCCTGCTCCACTTCCTGCCGGGCCCTGAGGGCTCTGAGCCTGCAGCGCTCGCCCCGCGCCTGCCCCCCGCGCAAGGGCGCCCCCCCGCGGCTGCTCGGAGCCCGCTTCCGCCCGCGGGCAGAGTGGGCCCACGAGGCGCCTTGCTAATCCCGCCTTCAGCCCGGAGGGACCCACTGAGCGTCGCACCCTCTGCCGGTGGATCCGGAAATCGCCTCAGGTTGGGGGTGCAATACCGCGCGGTGGGAGTGCACGCCGCCGCCTCAGGAGGCCCGCGGCCTAAACTCCAGACTGTCCTTCCCAGCCCAGGCGAGAGTGTGGCCTGGGCCGCCGTCGGCTTTTCCCACTCCGCGACATCCTCAAAGCCCCGCAGAGCACGGCCGACGGCGGGATCGCTGTGCTCCGTCTTGCTGGAGACCGTCCCTGACCTTCCTTTTCCGGTCCAGGGACAAGTCTCCCGAGTTCCCTGCTAGCTCTACAGCCCCCCTCCTTCCTTTCTTAAAATTAGTAATAAAAAACAAAACAAAACAAAACAAACAAACAAAAAAACCTCACCCCTTTGCATGACGTGGTGGTGACCTCTAGGAAACGCTGCTGATTCTTGCTCCTCGGGCGCTAATGTGGCTTCGCTGACCCTTGTCCTTTGTCCTTCCATGCATCTGTGCGTTTCTTCATGTCAGTTCCCCAGTAAACTCGGTTGAAACGTGTTCGGGCTGCATTTTCGTGATTCTGGGCGTGGATTACGAGGGAACTGGCTGTCCACGGGATGCCCAGCCGTCCTAGTCTTCACCTCGGCATGTCTCTCCCTTCGTGTGGCTCTCTCATATGTTTCTATCTTTCATTTCTGTTTTCAGTTTTCTCCTTTGTACATTCCTAGCTGGTACAGCTTGTGTCCTTTTCATTTCACAACTTTCTAGAGCATTGCAACTCTTGTGCCTGATACCTGCTTAGCAGGAAAAAAAATCACCTGCATCAGATTTACAGAATTGCACTTGACACTTTCATTTTCAAAATAATAATTAAAAACCCTTCTTATTGGTTCTGTGTGATTGTCCAGGTGAAGGTGTGAACAGTACTGCACATCCCTGAGACATCAGCATGTCCTCTACCTGCTGCCCAGAGCAGGGATATCTGCCTGGCTTTAAGTAGGAACAGGCCCCTGCTATTACACGGCCATGGGCCCAGACGTGGCTCCTGGTGGCAGCTCAGGCCAGGACCCCACCAGGGTCCTGGGGGGCTTCACTGGCTGCTCAATACCCTCAAGTCTCCAGTTCTGCCTCTCTTCGTTATGCCTACATCCTTCTGTTTCTCTTTCTCTTCCATTTCTCCACCACTTACTTGCTCCTTCCAGGGTCACAGAGTGTCTGGGGTCATCTCAGGAGTGGTCCTTAGGAGTGCTATGCCCTGCTTGTGCAATATGGCACAGGGAAGGAGTTATCTCAGGCATTCTCTTCCCACCCCCAGGCCTGTGCAGTGCCGACTGGTGGTCGTCCAGGTTAGCTTCTTGTCCAGGCCCCCTGGCACCAGTCTGGTGGTCATCTCGTTGTTTCTCGTAGCCCACCCCATCCCTAGTAACCTCATGCGAGGGTCCTCTGTCTAGGGCTCACTCCTGCCTGGGATACTCAGACTCAGGTGGCATTCTTCTAGTCTGTCTTGCTCCTAGTCCTGGGAGCCATCGGGACCTGCACAGTGCAGTGGTGGTCATCTTAGGCTGGCTCCACTTGAGACCCCTGCTTCAGGTGTGGTGGTCATCTCAGACTAGCTTTTTCTCTGGGAATGTTAGGCTACTAATTATTCAGACAGTCACAGGTCAGAACAGTGCCACCTACTGACACACAGGTGACACAGCAGCCACACATGCAGGGCTTCTAGGGCCAGGGCACTTGACTCTAACTGATGCAATGTTCCCAAAGTCAGCCTCCGTACTAAATGTCATTATGTTAGAAAATACACACCTACATTCTGGGACTTTTCTCTGAGTCTGAGTTCATTAAAAAACAAAAAACAAAACAAAACAAAACAAAAAAAACAAAAACAAAACAGTTTACATGTTGCTTTTCTTGCTGTTGTCGCTGTTTCGGCTTACCAGAAGGCAGTCTAACAAGGATGGGGGTTGAAGGTTTTGCTTAAGTTGTTGCTGCTTTTAGTAAAATGTCACCAACCTTTTCTGATGAAAATGCTTGCTTCTTGATTTCCCCTTCTGTGCTTCCTTTAGCCTTTCCTTCATCCTCTCAGTCTCCCTACCTCCTTCCCTGTCGGTATGCTTCTCTTCCTTGCTTTCAGCTCTCATTCTTTCATTCCTTTCCTGTTCGTTCATCCTTTGCCCAGTTCTATTAAAAGATTAATAAACATCCCTTCTGGAGATTTCAAATGTCTATTTCAAAAGTCACAAATATACTGTGTCTGCATGAAAGAATTTGTGGCTCTAGTCACTCTTTTGTGGACAGAAAGCATGACATTTATAGATTCTTCCACACATTGCTAGCTAAGCTTACTTTAAAAAAAAAGTGTATACCACAGAGGGATAGTGTATTCTTTGGCATATTCTAAAATTAAGCATGCAATGTGACTTACATTCTAGAGCAAAACAGCTGCATTTGTTAACAGCAGAGACCTCTGCCTCAAGTCCCCCTTTATTTCCAGAATTCTAATCAGAACCGAGCTTTGTTTTTAAAACTCTACCTTAATTGTGGAGATTATTTTCTATATACTAGGAGCTTTTGTCTGCTCAACACTTGCCTAGCTGTTTCCTGTCTTTCCGTCCTGGGAGGCACTGACATGATGCTGCTTTTTTTCAAAAACTTTATCGTGTTATGAATGTCTTTCTTTTTATCATAGAAACTGTGGAGAACCAGGCATCAGCTTCCTGTTCTTTATCCATTTTTGATTAACCATTGTAGTTTTTTTTTAATTTGTTTGAATTTTATTAAAAATAGATTTTTTGCCTCATACAATATGTCTTGAATATTATAAAGTACATAATATATAGTGCAATCGTGTAAAATATTATCAAAGTATATAATGTACAATATATATTCCTTTCTCACTACTCCTCCCATTTACAGACCTTTAATGAGCTATCATTAATTTCATATGCAAGTATGTGGTAAATTTTAGAGAAAGTTCCATGAAGTGCTGAGAAGAAGGTATATTTTTTTGTGTGTTTGGGTGAAATGTTCTGTAGATATCTTGTAGGTCCATTTGTTTCACAATGTCTGTTAGTTCTATTACTTCTCTGTTTAGTTTTTGTCTGGATAACCCATCCATTGGTGAGAGTGGGATAGTGAAGTCTCCCACCAGTAATCTGTGAGGTTCACTGTGTGATTTAAGCCTTAGTAATGTTTCTTTTACAAATGTGGGTGCTCTTGAATTTTGGATATAGATGTTAATAATTGAAAGGTTGACTTGTTGAAATTTTTGTTTGATATGTATGAGGTGTCCATCTCTGTCTCTTTTGATTAATTTTGGTTTGAAGTCTATTTTCATAGATATTAGGATGGCAACCCAGCTTGCTTCTTAGGTTCATTAGCTTGGAAAATATTTTACTATCTCTTAACTTTTAAGGAATTTCTTTCTTTGATATTGTGGTGTAGTTCTTGTATGCAGCAGAAGGAGAGATTCTGTTTTCACGTGCATTCTGTTAGCATGTGTCTTTTTATTGGAGAATTGAGTCCACGGATATTGAGAAATATCATGAACAATGATCATTAATTCCTGTTATTTTGTTGTTGTTTGCACTGGGGGGGTGCATGTGTGTGTGTGTGTGTGTGTGTGAGAGAGAGAGAGAGAGAGAGAGAGAGAGAGAGAGAGGGATCGAGTTTCTCTTTGGCATCATTCAGGAACTTTGGATGGAAGCATGAGGTATCTGTCATAGCGAAAATAAGCAAAAAACAACTTCAAGAGGTGCTTCTGAGTGTGGACTTCTGTCAGTGTGAAACTTCTGAGAATGAGACCTGGTCACTAGCCACTGATTATTTTGTTAAAATTAGTATATTGTCCCTTGTATCCCTGCGACTAAAAAAAAAAAAAAAAAAAAATAGAAAGAGACTGAGGTTCTCTGGACACCACTGCCTACATTCTTGAGAAGACCTGTAAGGCCCCAGGTACATTTAGATTAGAAATCCCCACCCTGTCATGCCATTCCACTCCCCACCAGGTCTACCTGGGACAGAGTCAGCAGAGATGAGTTGCACTCTGTCCTCTGAGCCCCATTGCTCACATTCCAGAGGAGACTTGCAGGGCCCCAAAACATCCAGTTTGGACACTCCCACACTGTCCTGCCAAGCCCCTCCCTGTTGGAACCACCTGGGGCACAGCCACAGAGGTGAGCTGCTAGCTATGCTCCAAAGCCCATTCCCCACATTCATGAGGAGACCTGCAGGACTCCAGGAATATCCAGCTCTCTTGTCTGGCCCGATGCACCAGGAACATCCAGCCCAAGATTACCCACTGAAGGCATGCTATACCAGGAACATCCAGGTTATGCCCACCTTACTGATACCTTCCACACCAGGAATATCCAAGGACAACAAGATGGTTAAAGACCAGCATAAGAACACAATTAACAAGATGCAGGACAATATTCAGAGCACAGCAATCTGACTACAGCAAGCCATGTGTATCTTTACACAACTGAAGCACAAGAAAATGACCTTGAATCCAATTTTATGAAGATGATAGAGGCCTGTAAAGAGGAAATGAATAACCTAAAACCCCTGCACAGATGTAGCCCATGGCAGCTCAGTATCCAGTAGGTTTCTTAGTAATGGGAAAAAGGGATGACCTGAACTCAGTGGCTGACTCTTTGATCACCTCCCCCTAGTGGGGAGCAGCCTTACCAGGCCACAGAAGAAGATAATGCAGTCCTGATGAGGTCTGATAGGCTAGGGTCAGAGGAAAGAGGAGGAGAACCTCACCTAGCAATGAAGTTGGGGAAGGGCATGGGAGGAAAAGAGGGAGTGAGGGTGAGATTAGGAGGGAATGAGGGAGGGGGCTGCAGCTGGGATTAAAAGTGAATAAACTGTAATTAATTGGTTTTTTAAAAAGAGGAAATTAATAAATTTCTTGAAGAAATACAGGGAAACACAAACAAGGCCTTTAAAGAGGAAACAAATTAACACCTTAAAAGAATACAGGCAAACACGATTAAACCAGTGCAGCAAATGAATAAAACTGTTCAAGACATGAAAGTGGAACTAGAAGCCATAATGAAACCACAAGCAAAGAGAATCATAGAGATAGAAAATGGGGGAAAAGAACAGGAACAACAGACACAAGCGTCACCGACAGAATCCAAGAGGTAGAAGAATCTCAGGCCTAGAAGATATGATAGAGGAAATGGATACATCAAGAACATGTTAAGTCTAAATAATCCCTGACACACAACATCCAGGAGATCTTTGATACTAGAAAAAGACCGAATCTAAGAATAATAGGAATAGAAGAAGGTGAGGAGTCTCCAGCTCACAGGACCATAAAATATTTTCAATGAAACTATAAAAGAAAATCCCCAACCTAAAGAAGGAAATGCCTATAAACATACAAGACACATACAGAACACAAATTAGATTGTATCAGAAAAGAAAATCCTTCCACCACATAATAATCAACACACAAAATTTATAGAACAAACAAAGAATATTAAAAGCTGAAAGGGAAATCAAAATGACCCTGAGATTTCACCTTACACCCATCAGAATGGCCGAGATCAAAAACTCAAGTGACAACACAAGCTGGAGAGGATATGGAGAAAGGGGAACCCTCCTCCACTGCTGGTGGGAATGTAAACTTGTACATCCACTTTGGAAACCAATCATATGATTTCTCAGACATTTAGAAATAGTGCTTCCTCAAGATCCAGCCATACCACTCCTAGGCATATATCCAAAACATCCTCAAGTATACGAGGACACATTTGCTCAACCTTGTTTGTAGCAGCTTTATTTGTACTAGCCAGAATCTGGAAACAACCCAGATGTCCCCCACCTGAAGAATGTATACAGAAATTGTGGTACATTTACACAATGGAATACTATTCATCTATTAAAAAACAAGGAAATCAAGAAATTTGCAGGCAAATGGTGGGAACTAGAAAAGATCATACTGAGTGAGGTATCCCAGAAGCAGAAAGACACACATGGTATATATTCACTTATAAGTGGATACTAGACATATCATATAAGATAAACATACTAAAATCTGTACACCCAAAGAAGCTAAGCAAGAAGGAGGACCCTGGGTAAGATGATCAATCCTCACTCAGAAAGGCAAATGGAACAGATGAGGGAAAAAAAAGGCAACAGGACAGGAACTTACCACAGAAGGCCATTGAAAGACTCTACCTAGCAACGTGTCAAAGCAGATGCTGAAACCCATAGCCAAACTTTGGGCAGAGTGCAGGGAATCTTATGAAAGAAGGGGGAGATAGAAAGATCTTCAGGAGACAGGAGTTCCACAAGGTGAACAACACATTTAAAAAAAAATCTGGGCCCCTGGGTCTTATCTGAGACTGATACTGCAACCAAGGACCATGCATGGATATAACCTAGAACCTCTGCAGAGATGTAGCCCATGGCAGCTCAGTCTCCAAATAGGTTCCCTAATAATGGGAATAGGGACTGCCTCTGACATGAACTCATGGCTGGCTCTTTGATCACCTCCACCTAGGGAGGTGCAGCCTTATCAGGCCACAGAGGAAGACAATGAAGCCAGTCCTGATGAGACCTGATAGGCTAGGGTCAGAGGGAAGGGGAGGAGGACTTCCCCTTTAAGTGGACTTGGGGAGGGGCATAGGAGGAGATAAAGGATGGAGGGTGGGATTGAGAGGGGATGAGGGAGGGAGCTACAGAGGGGATACAAAGTGAATAAACTGTAATTTATAAAAAAATAATTAATTTAGAAAAAGATGCAAGGGAAAAAACCAAGTAACTCACAAAGGCAGACTTATCAGAATTATAACCAGTTTCGAAAAAGAGACATTAAAAGCTAGAAAGACATAGACAGATGTCTCACAACCTCTAAGGGACCTCAGATCCCAACCTAGACTACTATATCCAGCAAAACTCTCAATCACAAATTGGAAAAACCAGATAGATCAGGACAAAACCAAATTTAAACAATACCACAAATACAGCCGTATAGAAAATACCAGAAGGAAAACACATCCCAAGGAGGTCAACTGCGTCCAAGAAAACACAGAAACTAAATAATCCCATACCAGCAAAAACAAAAGAAGCAAAGCACACACACATACATACACTCTACTGCCACCAACATCAGAATAACAGGAATTACCAATCATTGGTCATTAACACCCCTCCACATCAATGGACTCAATTTTCCAATAAAAAGACAAAGGCTAGCAGAATTGATGTGAAAAATGGATTCATTATTCTGTTGCACACAAGAAATACACCTCAGCAACAAAAAGAGACATTACCTGAGAGTAAAGGGCTGAAAAAGGTATTCCAAGCAAATGGATCCAAGAAGCAAGGTGGAAGAGCCATTCTAATATCTACTAAAATAGGCTTTCAACCAAAATTAATCAAAAGAGATGAAGAAGGACACTCATCAAAGGAAAAATCCACCAAGATGATGTCTGAATTCTGAACATCTATGCCCTAATAAGTGCAAGGTTGCCCACATTTTTTTTTTAATTTTAAGTTCTCAATTCAGACATTTAGTAACACCATGGCAAGTACCTTAGTCTAGAACTTCCCACTGTCCATGTGTCCTGTGTTGGGTTCTAGCTTGTCTGTCTGAATGAGACACCTGGTAAAGGTACAAGGGGATGCAACACGTTGTTTCTGTCATGCACGTACTTTTTTTGTCCTCTTTTCTCTTCCAGCGAAGGAAGGCATCTAGTGGGAGCTGAGAACCATGAATCCTCTCTCTGTCAGGGAGAGCGTTTCTTGAATATACTCAGAATAGACTGCAGAGCCGGGTACTCACATTCTTAAAAGAAACATTAATAAAGCTTAAATCACACAAGGAACATCACACATTAATACTAGAAAACTTCAACAACCGTATTTCACAAATGGATGGGCCATCAAGATAGAAATTAAACTGAGAAATAAGGAAACTCACAGATGTTATGATTCAAAAGTACCTAACAGATATGTACAGAACATTTCAACCAAACATAAAAGAATATACCTTCTTCTCAGCACCTCAGGGAACCTGCTCCAAAACGGACAACATAGTTAATCACAAAGCAAGCCTCAACAGATACTCATATTAATCCATCATGGATTAAAGCTGTACTTCCAAACAACAAAAACAACAGAAAGCCTACAGATTCATAGAAACTGAACAAATCTTTACTAAATGATCACTGAGTAAGAGAAGAAATTAAAGGTTTTCTAGAAATTCAATGAAAATGAAGGCGTAATATGCCCCAATTTATGGGACACAATGAAAGCAGTGCTAAGAGTAAACTTCAAAGCACTAAGTGCTTTCATAAAGAAATTGAACAGATCAAATTCTAGAAATTAACATCCCACCCAGAAGCTCTAGAACAAAAAGAAGCAAACACACTCAAGAGGAGCAGACTCCAGGAAATAATCAAACTCATGGCTGAAATCAATGAAGTAAAAACAGTGAGAGTATGATAAACAGAATCAACAAATCAAGAGCTGGTTCACTGAGGAAATAAAAAAGATATACACACCCTTTACCAAACCAACTACAAGGCAGAGAGAGTGTGCCCAAAATAACAAAAGCAAAAAAGACCAGGGGGACATAACAACAGACGCTGAAGAAATCCAAAGAATCATTGGGTCTTACTTCAAAAACTTGTACTTCCCCAAACCGGAAACTCTAAAGTAAATGAACATTTGTTTTCATAGACATCACTTATCAACCTTAAGCCAAGATTAGCTAAACAATTTAAATGGGCCAATAACCAATGAGGGAATAGATAGAAGCAGTCGTTAAAAGTCTCCCTAACTGAAAAATAAAAAAGCTCTGGGCCAGATGGTTTTAGCACAGAATTCTACCAGACTTTCAAAGCAGAGCTAATACCAATACTTCTCAAACTACTCCACAAAATAGAAGTAGAAGGAACATTGCCAAACCCGTTCTATGAAGCCACAGTCACCCTGATACCTAAACCACACAAGATTCAAACAAGAAAGAAAATTACATACCAATCTCCCTTATGAATATGGATGCAAAAATACTCAATAAAGTAGTAAGAAACTGAATCCAAGAAAAAATCAAAAGCATCATCTACCATGATCAAGTAAACTTTATCCAAGAGATGCAGGGATGGTTCAACATAAGAAAATCCATCAGTGTACTCCACCATCGAAATCAAAGTATCACTTGCTATTCACAGAAAATAGGATAAGATAGATAAGTGACCCTCAGAATCTACCATAGAACTCCTACAGCTGATAAATACCTTTAGAAAAGTGGTTGAATAAAAGATTAACTAAAAAAAAATTCAGTAGCCCTCCTTTATAAAATGATTAATGGGCTGAGAAAGACATAAGGGAAACAACACCCTTCACAATAGCCACAAATAATATAAAATATCTTAATGTAACTCTAACCAAGCTAGTGAAAGACTTATATGACAAGAACTTCAAGTCTTTGAAGAAATCAAAGAAGATATCAGAAGATGGAAAGTTCTCACGTAGGATTAACATAGTAAAAATGTTAGTATCTTGCCAAAAGCAATATACAGAGTCCATGTAATTTTCAAAAAAATTCGAACACAATTGTTTACAGAACTTAAATAAGCTATCTTTAACTCCATAAACAAAAATTTTAAAAATCCAGGATAGCTAAAACAATTCTGTATGATAAAAGAATTTCTGAACGTGTCACCATTCCCAATTTCAAGCTGTACTACAGAACAATAAATAATAAAAATCATGTGGCTTGGTATAAAAATAGACAGTTTGATCACTTGAATCCAATAACAAAAGCAAGAAATAAACCCACACACCTATGGACACTTGATTTTTGATAAAGAAGCCAAAAAGCATACAATAGAAAAATTACACACAGCATCTTCAACAAATGGTACTGCTCTAACTGAGTGTCTGTGTGTAGAAAAATGAAAATAGATATATTTATCACCCTTCACAAAACTCAAGTCCAAATGCATCAAAGAACTCAATATAAAATCTGATACAATAAATCTCACAGAAGAAAAAGTGAGGAATAACCTTAATCTCATTGGTACATGACACTGCTTTCTGAACAGAACACCTACGGCTAAGGCACTAAGATCAACAATTAATAAATGGGACTTCATGAAAATGAAAAGCTTTTCCAATGTAAAGTATTCCTTCAATAGAGCAAAATGTCAGCCTACAGAATGAGAAAAGAGCTTCACCAACCCTACATCCAACAGAGGGCTAATATCCAAAGATATAAAGAATTCAAGAAATTAAACACCAACAAAGGAAATAGTCCAATTATATGGGGTACAGAGCTAATTAGAAAATTCTCAACAGAGGAATCTCTAGTGACCAAGAAGCACTTAAAGAAATGTTCAAAGTACCTAGTTTTCAGGGGAATGTAAATCAAAACGACTGAGATTCCATCTTATATCCTTCAGAATGGCTAACATCAAAAACTCAAATGACAGTACATGCTGGCAGGAATATGGAGAAAGGGGAACTCTCCTTTATTGCTGGTGGGAGTGCAAACCTGTACAACCACTTTGGAAATCAATCTGGTGCTTTCTCAGAAAATTGGGAATAGCTCTACCACAAGACCCTCCTGGGCATATACCCAAAAGATATTTAACCATATCACAAGGGCAGTTGCTCAACTTATATTCATAGCAGCTTTATTCATATTAGCCAGAAACTGAAAACAACCCAGATGTCCCTAAAGTGAAGAATAGATAAAGGAACTGTGCATTTACAAAATGGAATACTACTCAGCTATTAAAAACAAAGACATCATGCAATTTGCAGGCAAATGGATGGAACTAGAGTGAAGTAGCACAGACCCAGAACGACAGGCATTGTATGAACTCACTTATCAGCGGATATTAGCCATAAAGTACAGAATAAAAATGCTATGGTCCACAAACCAAAGGAAGCTAAGTAACAAGGAGGTTCCAAGGGAGAATGCTTGAATTTCTTTCATAAGGGGAAATAAAATAAGCATTTGAGGTAGATGGAGAGAGGAAACTGAATAGGAGAAGGGAGCATAGGTGGGTATTGGGAGTAGGGAGAGTCAGAGAAAGAGAGCCCTTTGAATGAACAGAAAAAGGAGGGGAGGGGCATCTCTGGGACACGCCAGAGAACTGGGATAGAGGAACTCTATGGAGACTACCATAGCTGTGACTCCTAGCAGCAGGAGGATATGGCACCTGAACTGGCCACATCCTTTAGCCAGAAAGGACTTCCAGTGGAGGAATAAGAACAGTAAACCACCCATGAAACCTCTGACATCAAATTTGTTCTGCCTACAAGATGTGCAAGGACAAAGATGGAGTAAAGACTGAGGGAATGGCCCTTCTTGAGACCCACCCCATGAGAGAGAACCAGTCCAAAGATCATACATGGACTGGTCTGAGACTCTTGCATACATGTAGTAGATGGGCATCTTAGTCTTCATGTTGGTCCACCAACAACTGTAGGGGGCTCTTCTCTGACTCTGATGCTTCTCTTTGGACCCCCTTCCCTTAACCAGGTTACTGTGTCTGGCCTCATTGGGTGAGGATGAGCCTAGTACTGCAGCTACTTAATGTGTCAGGGCAGGTTGCTACCCATAAAAAATCCTCTTTCTCTGAGGAGGAGAGGGGGGACTGGGAGGAGAGAAGAGGGGGCTACAAAACCATGTAAAGTGAATAAATAAATGCAGAAAAAAAAGAAAGAGAAGGACTGAAGCTGTGAATTTACAAATATAGGTCATGGGTAGCCATGTAGGAGTGTGTAAGAAGGAAAAGGATCTGCTAACCTATAATTTATTCAAAAATTCCATAGTGAAACATAATGACTTTTATGCTAACTTTAATTCTAAAACATACATCTACAAATCTTCCAAGATTACAGAGACTGACAGACAGAACGATTGAGACACACAGAGAGAGAGAGAGAGAGAGAGACAGACAGACAGACAGACAGACAAGCAGACAGTCAGAGAGAGAGAGAGAGAGAGAGAGAGAGAGAGAGAGAGAGAGAGAGAGAGAGAGAGAGAAACAGAGCAGAGCAGAGCTGGAGAAGGCCTTTGACTTATATACATGAGATCACACAGCAGACCCCATGTTAGAAGCTAGACATGTGTGTTTGTAATCCTGGAGGCAGTCCTCAGCAAGGCTACCTCTTTGGATTTGCTAAATCCAGGGTGGAGTGAAACCCAGATGTCCAATTGTCAGTCACTGAAGCAGAGGATGTAGGCTGATTTGACGGTGAGAGGTGGGGCAGCTACAGCCTCCACTCTCCATCAGTACCTGAAGACAGGATGCAAAGGCAAAGGCTTATCACAAATACGTCCCAGCTTGGCTCTCTAGTTATAGCAGAGTGCACCAGAAGTCTAAGATTTTCACTGGGACCAACGAGCAGGCCTGTTCCTACATGAATCCCTTCTCTCTAGCACTGGCTCCTCCATCAGTCCCAGCCATATGTCCTGTTGGTCAACCCCAGGGTCTCTGACAGGAGTCCTGCATTCCTTCACCCCTGGCCACAGAGTTTCTGACATAGCTCTCATTGCCCACCCAGAGAGACCCCAGTGAGATGCAAGCCCCCCAGCTTCATTTCGCATCCTTTGTCCCAGGTTATCCACCTAGAGGAGCTTCCAACTCACACATTGCTCTTCACTGGCCAGTTTTACCCAGCAACCTTCCTTTCCAGCCTCTAGCTACGAATGTCTCCTCTGAACACACGCAGCCCTTCCCTGATGGATCTCTAACTTCAGCCTGGGAAGGAGCCCATGTTTCAAGTCCAGATGGACAATGTCCTGAGTTGGCATGATTGTCTCCCCCTATCCCAGAGCCTGAGGGCCTGTGCATATCCTCCCGTGCCTTCTCAGGCTGCTGTGGACTGAGACACAACTGCAGACTGGGAGTCTTCCACTCACTTCTCTTCCTTCCACTTCATCTGCTGCCTGCCCTCCTGCAAGACCTTGCCACCTTGAGGGCCTTACAGTTTCCTTGACTTCTGGCCACTGACCATCTGCCACTGTGCAAAAACACTTGATAAGTGAAGGCTCATTGAGCCAATCCTGGGTGCCACTTCTCAACCATAGTGGAGAGCTGCAGGCTCTGGCCTCCAAGGGAAGGAAACCACCAACTCTAGCTACCACTCTCTCAGCCTGAGCCCCCCAGTTTCCCCAGTCTGTACACTCCACGTTCCTCATTCAGGGAGTCAGCTACCTGGTGGGTTGCAAGTCTCTTGTATGCCATAGAGGAGTTATGCAGAATCAGGAGATCCTCGGCAGCATCCATGACCTTCTCCCTATCTACCTCAGCTGGAAATGTGCCCTGCTTGGGGATGTCTGGGTCCTGGGCTAGACTGCAGGGTCTCTGGTTGGAGATGTTGATCCGGGTGGAGGTGATAGGACCCGGGTTGGCAATATGACGGTCCTGAGAACAGATGGTGGAGACCTGAAAGAAAGAGATGTGACAGAATGAATTCCGACAAAACACTCCTCCCCACTTCATGACAATGGACCCTTCAGCCTCCATTCCTTTCCAATAACCCCCCATCTCTAGGGGTCTTCTCTTTCCACCAGTGAAGGCCCTCCTTTCCAAGAACCTTGACCCCACTCATTTACCAGGACTGGTGCCTGCTGAAGTGGATGGGCAATGCTGACACCAGACTGCTTGATCATATTAGGGACCCTGAGAAGATGAAGAGGAGAAACACGCACGGTAAGCACTCTGGGTGACAATTCCTGCAAGTACACATGGAGAGCTGGGGGCTCTGCAATGTCAGTCTGGGGAAATGCAAATATCTGTGGACAGTAAACAAATGACACTAGTCATTTGGGCCTGGATTGATCTGATTTCCCCCCAACTTCCTTCCATATAACTTCCTCGAGACACGACTTATTTTAATTTTTATTCTTTTATTTTTAATTACACTTTATTTACGTTGTATCCCCCCTCTAGTTCCCTCCCTCCTCCCTTCCCAATCCCTCCCTTCATCCCCTTTCTCCACACATACCCCTTCCCAAGTCCACTGGTAAGGGAGGGTTTCATTTCCTTCCCTCTGATCCTAGTCTGTTCGGTCTCATCAGGAGTGGGTCCATTGTCTTCCTCTGTGGCCTGGTAAGGCTACTCCTCCCTCAGGGGGAGGTGATCAAAGAGCAGGCCAATCAGTTCATGTCAGAGGCAGTCCCTGTCCCCATTACTATGGAACCCACTTGGACACTGAACTGCCATGGGCTACATCTGTGCAGGGGTCTTAGGTTATCTTCATGCATGGTACTGGTTGGAGTATGAGTCTCAGAAAAGACTCCTGTGTTCAAATTTTTTGTTTCTGTTGCTCTCCTTGTGGACCTCCTGTCCCTCCAGATCTTACCATTTCCCACTTCTTTCCTAAGATTCCTTGCACTCTGCCCAAAGGTTGCCCATAAGTCTCAACATCTGCTTTGATAGTCTGCAGGGCAGAGCCTTTCAGAGGCCCTCTGTGGGAGGCTCCTAACTTGTTTCTACCTCTTTTCCCTCTCCAACTCTCCCATGTTCTCCCAACCACCTGCTTCATATTTCATGGGATCTTCTCATACACAAACACAATACCCTCTCTCTCTCTAATGTTATATCATATATAATAAATTATATAATATATAAATTTCTGTGTATGCGTGCATGAGTGCTTGCATGTGTGTGTGTGTGTGTGTGTGCACATGAGTGTCTGTGTTCATGCGCGTGCGCCTGTGTGTGTGTGTGTGTGTGTGTGTTTGTGTGTGTGTCTGTGTGTCTGTGTGTGTGTCTGTGTTTAGGGCTGATGACTTAGGCTTGGGGTTTCATTTCTGAAGAAACAAATAATTAGCTCTCCCTCGACAGTCACTGACTACCTATAGCTCTTCTTCTAGGGATGAGGTCTTGTGAAATATTTCTCCTTTCATGTTATCATGTCAGCTGGTGTGGTCTTTGCGGGTATTGTACAAGTGAGCATATTGTTGGGAACTCTTGGGACACAGAAGATATCTTTTTTTCTCACTTTCTTTTGTTGTTGTTGTTGCTCACTTTACATCCTTGTTGTATCCCCCATCCTTTCTCCCTTGCCAGTCACACCCTCCCCCTTCACCCTCTCCTTTTCTTCAGAAAAGGGGAGCTCCCTTTCCCATCCACCCCAGCTCATCAAGTGTTTTTGTTTTGTTTTGGTTTGGTTTTTTTTTGTTTTGTTTTGTTTTGTTTTTTAGTGCAGAGTGTATCTTCTTCCTCTGTGGCCTGTCAAGACAGACCCGCCAGGGGGAAATGATCAAAAACCTGGCAAGTGAGTCTGTGTTTGATGCAGTCCCCACTTCCCCACATGAGGACTAAGATGCCCATCTGCTACCTTTTTGTAGGGGACCTAGGTCCAAGTTCATGCATGGTACTTGGTTGATGCTTCAGTCTCAGCAAGCCCCTCTGGGCTCTGGTTAGTGAGCTTTGTTGGTCTTCTTGTGGAGTTCCTGCCACCTCCTGGTCTTTTTCTTTTTTTCTTCCCACTTTTCCAAAAGATGCTCTAAGCATCATGCAGTATTTGGCTATGAGTCTTGGCATCAGTTTTGAGGAACTGTTGGGTAGTGCCTTTTAGAGTACAATTCTGTCAGGCTCCTGTCTGAAAGTTTAGCAGAGCATACTTCATATCATTAGAGCTTGGCCCTCTCCGATAGGGTGTGTCTTTGGTTGGGCCAGGCATTGGTTGGGCATTTCTTCAATCTTTGCTCTACTTGTACAACCACTTTGGGAATCAATCTGATGCTTTCTCAGAAAATTGGGAATAGCTTTACCTCAACACCCAGCTATATTACTCCTGGGTATATACCCAAAAGACACTTGTTCAACTATGTTCATAGCAGCTTCATTCATATTAGCTAGAATCTGGAAACAACTTACATGTCCCTCAACTGAAGAATGGATACAGAAAGTATCCATCTTACATACATACATACGTTTACACAATGGAATACTACTCAGCTATTAAAACCAAAGAAATCATGAAACTGCAAGCAAATGGATGGAAAAGATCATCCTGAGTGAGGTCACCCAGATCCAGAAAGACACACATGGTATATACTCACTTATAAGTGTATTTTAGCTATATGGTACAGGATAGTACAAGGCACAGACTCAAAGAAGATAAGTAACATAGGGGATCCAAGGGAGGATGTATAATTCTCACCCAGAAGGGGAAATAGAATAGACAGAGGTAGTGGCTAAAAAGAGGAAATAAGGTAGGAAAGGGGCCGCAGAAGTTTAAGAGAGTGGAGAACAGAAATGGAAAGAGCAAGGGTGAGAAGACAGAAGGACTGTAGAGAAAAGAGGAACTGATTGTGGGAGTATCTCTGTGACAAGCTGGAGACCTAAGTTAGGAAATACTCCTGGGAGGATATGTGGAGTACTCAAGCAAAGACACCTAGTAGCAGAGGCCATAGAGACTGAAGAGGACACCCTAACTAGACTAGTCTCTGAGCAGAGGGAGGAGAACACCAATCCACCCACAAAAACTTCAACCCAAAATTTACCCTGCCTATAAGATATGCAAGAATAAAGACAGACACAGAAAATATCTTAATACAGTATAATTTTTAGCTGCACCCTAAATGTAGATCCATATACCCACATTTACTTATAGCTCTTATCCTTCATCAAAGATGTTCCTTTTTGTGAGTATAAGAGTGAATGCTTATAAAGCAGCTAGAAATTTATTCTTTTAGGAAAATGGCAATAGTGGGTTCTCCTCAATCGTCTACCAAGCATGGATAGTTGGACAGGTTCATAGTACCAAGCATGAACTCATTCTTTTATAACTGGTCTTAAATCCAATTCAATAGCTGTTGATTACCGCTAAGATATAAGTACCACTATTGCACCCTTGGTGGTATCTTACCATGCTAGTCATTGTTGTGCTTTATAGGCATCACAGTTGTTTGGGACTATTGATTGTTTTTTTTCCCCCTGGCAGCTTGCATAGCCCCATCTGATATAAGAGCTAGTCCTCGGAGAGGATGCGTTGTGGTCAGATACAGTTTGATTCCTCTAAGTCCATGCAGTAAAGGACAATGATATCTGAGAACCATAGAGCAAACAAAGTTAGACCTATAATTGCCACAGACTACTTCCAGGAGTTTTCAAGCCTTGGTAGAGGAGACGAGAAAATAAAAGAGAGGCAGAACAGTACAGAGGAGAGATCTCTAGTCAAATAATGTTGATGTTTGAATATGCACGACGGGATGTCTTCAACTATGTTAAAATAAAAAGCCTCACTGCTGTTGTCCCTGGTTGCTTCCGGTGAGGTGGAAAGTACATGGAAGGGAAGTACCCAAAGCAGAAGAAAGAATCAAATGAGAGAACAAAATGAAATAATATTTCGCATACACTTATAAGTATTGTGTATTCTAACCACTTACACTAGAAAAACCATGTAATTCATAGAATAATGGCAAAGTTCTCAGAGGGGTCTAATTTCAGTAGTGGAGAATAATTATCTCTACATTAAATGTGGCCTCTATTCCCACCTAACAAGTAATAAAATGGAAACAGAACAGTTCAAACCAATTTCTTGTAAACAGACCACAGAGCGAAACTCAATAATATTTATAAGAGTTTAAGTGTATACAACAGTAAGATAGTAGAACAGAACAATGCTGAACCATCTTTACTCCATGAACATGTTGCTTCAGGAGCAATACACGATCACTTTCCTTTGTAACAAATCACTAAAGGACCTGAAGCTCCTTCACCCTTAGAGAATACAAAGCAACAACATTAACACTGGAGCAAATACAGAGACCCTCCCTAGTAAAAAGTTCTTACCTCTGCCATTGCACCACATGACCAGGAGGGACATCCCAGCTCTCAAAGAAATAGACTGTGCAGTTAACACTAAACAAGGGAAGAGTGTATATCTCATCTGTCTCGGATTGACTGACGACAAGACCTGGCAGTTAGAGATCATCAGGGGATAAAGAACAAGCAGCAGCCTGAAGCAGAATGTAGCATCCACCATCGTTGTTCCCCTTGGCATGGTATAAAATGAGAAAGTGTTCAAGGACAGCTCCCAGCTTCTGCCTCAGGAGGGAAAGAGTGGATAGGCCGTGCACTCATTGTTTCAGCTTCCTCAGGTGCTACCGGAGGGATTGACTTCTTATCTACATGTTCCGGAGTGTTGACAGGACCAGGCATGTTCTAGTCACCCAAGGACCACTAAAGATGGACTTAAGACTTCAGAGTTCCACAGAAGTTTTGGACTGAATGATTAATGAAAATATTCTGTTTGAGGCCAATCTAACAAGACAGGAAGAGGTGGTACTTTTTTACTAATGCATAGACACCAAGTAAAAAGGCAAAGATTAATAAAGAAAAGAAAATACAAACCAAAAGAACTATTAAAAATCACAAAACAACTTTAATGGAAAGGAAACTTGTAAATTATTTGATAAAATGGCTCTCAGGTCTCAAGGAAGTGACCACTTAAGCCAAAGAACTTAACCCTTTGATTGAAAAATAGTGCATTTCTTTTACATTACGAAACAAAATATTCCAAATTTTCATCGTAAAAATTCTTAATGAGCCCAGAGAACAATGTAAAAATAAAAAATATAAAAATATTAAAAAAACAAGATAATTTCAGGAAAGGTATAAACTTTTAGAAATGAGTAAGCAGAAATCTTGGAGTGAAATATTATAACTGGACTTTAAATTTCAAAATAGGAGTAGAACATGCATTAAGAACTAACAAAAACAAAACATGTCATTTGAAATTATCAGTCACAAGCAAACAAAAGAAAACAAATAAACAAACAAAAAAGATAGCTAAAAGGATTTATGCGCCACCAACAAGTGAATAAGCATACAAACCATGGATTTGAGAAGAAGGGACTAGAAAGAAGATTCAAAGAAATATTTGTGGAAAGTTTACCAAATCAGGAGATATCAATTTTTACAGTATGAAACTCAAAGACTCAGCATGAGTCTTAAAAATATATATCAAACCCATCTGTAATTAACTTGTCAGAAATGAAAGACAACATGATCATTTTGAAATTAATTCGAAAGAAGGGAATTGATGCTAGCTAGCATTGTCAATCTAAGTGTCTTAACTTCCTTTAAGATGTAAACACACATAGCATACATACATACACACACGTGCCTGTACATACACTCTCTCTCTCTTTGTATGTATCTCTCCTCCACTCTTCTCTCTCTCTCTCTCTCTCTCTCTGTGTGTGTGTGTGTGTGTGTGTATGTGAGAGAGAGAGAGAGAGTGTGTGTGTGTATGTGTGCATGTGTGTATGTACATGTAGGTAAATGTTGTATACAAGAACCACAGACTAATAAAAACCCTAGTGCTAGGCACGAGAAACCTCCTTTGAAGTAACTCCCTAATGTAGATTATAGATATAAATGTAACCCTTTGTTCCCTCTCACAGGTTGAAGGGGTAGCCTATTTCTAAATATACCTCACACTTAGAACACAAGACTCAGGTGATTCCAACTGGATCTTCCCTGAAAGCCAGTTTCCTACAGTCTAGCTCCCATTATTCCAGAAAAAAAAAATATATGCAAGCTGCAAGGAAGAGCAAGAATTAAACAGCCCTACCCAACTGCAACACTGATGAACCGCAATGACCAGCATGGCAAGATATGCACAAAGGTGAAATAAGGGGCACTCACATATCAATGGCAGTCAACAGCTGCTTAATTAGACTTAGGAACCACTCAACTGGAAGAAAAGCAAACCTGGTACAGAAAAAGAGCACACTTCTTGGGGATAGTAAAGTCATGAACCTTAGAAAAGAATCTCCTCATCAGGGGCTCATTGCCTAGGAAAACATCCATACAAATCATTGAACATGGAGAAGTCAATCTGATGCCTACATGGAGCCTTCACACCCTATGTTCTAATCTCTTTGGTACAGGGTGGTACTTGGCAGACTACCAAAAGAGAAATGTAAAAACCCACCTAGCACAAAACCTTTGAGCTACAGTCTGTTCAGCTTGTAAGATATGCCAGGGTATGGTGACACAGAACTTGTGGGAGTAACCAACCAATGTCTGATTTGACTTAATGTCCACTCTACAAAATTGAATCCGTACCCGACACTGCTTGGGTGAAGAAGGTGGTAATTATAAATTCTCCTCTATCAATTCTTATTGCAAATATCAATGTACTGTGCTCCCAGGTCAAAATACACAGAATGAGGAGCTGGGTTGTAGCTCAGTGATGCATCACTTGCCGGGTTAGGTTTGGTACAGCAGCATTGAAGGAAGAAAGACACACAATTACTAAATGGATTTTAAAAGTCAATATCTGACAATGTAATTTCTGTAAGCTTTAAGGGTATTCATAGGCTGAAGGCAAAGGATTAGAAAAAGATAGTGCATTTAACTAAAAGAGAGAAAATAAAGCATATAAAATAAACTTAACTCAAAATTTGTTACAGACAGTGAAGTACTTTATACAACAATACAAGTCGGTCAACCAGAAAAATGTAATGATTATAAATGCATTTATAAATAATAAAAAAAAATCCCGATGTAGTGGCACACAGCTTTCATCCCCACACTCAGGAGGCAGAAGCAGAGGCAGGTGGATCTCTGTGAATTTGGTCTACATAGTGAGTGTCAAGCAAACCAGAACTACATAGTGAGACCTGAAAAAAAAATACCTCAATTCCACAAGCCAACATAACCCCTCATGGACTTATAGAGGAGGGGATGTAAGCATGCAGTGAAGGGAATGTTAGGAATAAATGGATTGGAGCAGAAATGTATAAAAAAGGAAGGTATATGTATACACATGTGTGCTACAGGTGCACACTGGGTGCCTTCCTCAGTTGCTCTCCTTACTTTTTGAGACAAGGTCTTTCGTTGAACCTAGAACTCACTGATTGGTAGAGACTGGCTGGCCAGCAAATCTCAAGGATTGTCTTGTCTCTGTCTCCCCAGGATTGGGACTACAGGTGTGTGCTGCAGGCTTTTGTGTGGGTGGGTGAGTGGGTGCCTGGGCTAGAACTCAGTTCCCCTTAATTGCATAGCAAGCACTTTGCTGATCCATCTCCACCACCAGTAAATGTTTTATTACTGGAGAAAGAGAGCCAAGAAAAGAGAAGATAAAGAAATACGAGGGAACATGATCTACATACAATATATGCTAATAAAATCTTACAAAATGAGTAAATTTGAAAATAAATATGACAAGTATTTTTTCAAACTTAACTTCCTTTTCCCATAATACAAAGTATAATGTAAAGGCAAAATGTATAGGGGATATTGAAAAGTGGGAACAATGAATTATTTCTACACAAAGGCAAAGAAAGATAAATAAAATTGAGACTATAGATCATGAAAAAGACACAATATTTGAATAAATTATGAATAAAAGAGGAAACATTACAACTTATGGAACAGCAATGAAAAGCACTATGAGAAATGCCTATTAATAATTATATGCCAGAAAATTGGATAACTTAGAAAATGAAATTTATATAAATATACACTCTACAAGGACTGAATCATAGAGACAGAAAGTCAGAACAGTCCTGTAACTAGTATGAGAATTGAATAAATTTTAGAAAAACTGTTCAAGAAAGAAAAGTTCAGAACCAAGATGGCTTCACTGGCAAATCTACTGAACATTTAATTATAAAAGGGGGGGGGAGGCTGAAAATCACTTTCAAACTGTTTGAAAAACGAAAACTTGCAGAAAATTGAAAGGAACATTTCTAAACTATTCCTGTGAGGTCAGCATTCTCTTGATAACTAAGCCAGACAAAGACAATACAAGAACACTGCAAGCCTCAGCCATCATCAGAAAAGTTTCTTCCTGCAGCATATGGGAACAAATATGGAGACCCATAGCCAGACATCATGCAAAGAATGAGATCCCTTGTCACACTCAGCCCTAAATGGGGTATTGCCATCAAATAACTCCCTTTAGGGCTCAGGGAATCCCTGGAAGAGCACACTGAAATAGTTTAAGAGCCAGAGTGAATGAAGGACACCAGGAGAACAAGTCCCTCTAAATCAGCTGAGAAAAACTCATATGAACTCTCAGAGACTGAAGCAGAAACCACAGGGCTTGCATGGGTCAGCAGCAGGGCCTTTTGTGTAGACGTTATAGCTTTCAGCTTAGTAATTTTATGGGACACTGAGATGTGTGAATGAGTGTGTTTCTGGCTTTTTTAAAGCACTGATATTTTTATTTAAAAAAAAAAATACAGAAATTGAGATTCAGGGCCATACGCCTGAAAAGTGAAAGGCTTGAGATTTTCATCAAAGCCTTCTGTAAGAAAGCACCTGAATGCCAATAAATAATAGAAGCTGGTTATAAAGATGAGAAAGGAACTAGTTCTCCATAACCACATTTTCTTCTCTTGGGAGTTCATATTCTAATTTTTCTATAAAGCTACTATTTTGATTAATACTACAATTAATACTTAATGAAGGGAATCTAAGTGATTCAAAAATCAAAAATGCATGTTTTAACCCTATTGTTCTTTTCTCTTTGGTCTTTCCTAATCAATACCACAGTCAGGAGCCTAATATTAGAAGGACCTTCTTTAATCATGATACATTTCCAAAATATATTAAAATGATTCTTGTCAGCTCAGAGAACCCTGTAAGTAACACTTGACCTCCATATCCCAGTACTTGCCTCTACCTGCCACCTGGCAGGAATGCTTCAATAGGCCCACAAGTCCAAGAGACCCTGGAAAGCAACCTTGTACCTCTTCCTTCTGACATCTTCACTCAGAACTCCTTAATGTCCCTTCTGCCAATCTGACAGTGACTCTCAAGTTTCCCAATAATGTCTGAAGACCAAGATAAGTGTCCCCATACTTTCTCTTCTTGTCATCTTCCAAGTTGATAACCCCTTCATCATCCAAGGCCCTGGCTGCATTTTAATAGAATCTACAGCCAACCCAGGAGGTACAGAGACTGTGGCAAGTGGCCATGTGCCATTTATTCTCATGCCTCCCTGCTTGGATCTCTTTTTTTCTGGCCTCTGCCCATTCTCACTTACCCAAAGTATATTCTTTAACCCTCTGCTGGCACGCAAGCCACAGCATCTGGTCCAGAGACCCTGGTTGAGTAACCTGTATCCCTTCTTCCTGGTCCCCAGTTTGAATTCCCATATCACCACTCTTTGCCACCAGAAACCTTCCATTAGTGTAATGGGGCCGGGAGAAAAGGAATGAATACTTCCAAACTCTAGCAAGTATTTTACCCATTGGGAGACCTGGTGGAGACAATACAGACATGAATAAACAAATATTTTAAAGGAAAAATACATATGTGATGAACATAGATTTCATTTATAAAACATTTCCAAACCAACCTAAGAACGCGTAAAAATATATCTTCAACGACCAAATTGATTTCACTTCAGAGTTTCAAGGATATGAATTGATAAGTGAAGTTCATCAAATGATGGCCTCAAAAATATTTTGACATAAATTTAACAATTGAAATATAAAGTGAATAAATAAATAAATAATTTTTAAAGAATTTAATGAGTAAACAAAGGATGTCCACAATAAAAACTTCAAGACATCAAAGAAAGAAATTGAAGACTATATTAGAAGGTAAAAAAGACCTCTCACACTCAAGATTCAGTAGAAACAAACTTGTGAAAATAGTCATCATATCAAAAATAGTAAAAAATTCAATGTAATCACAATGAAAACCCCAGTGTATTTTTCTCATAAACAGAAAAATAAACTTAAAACACAAACACACAGATAACCAATGCAACCCCAAGTAAAGAGAAAAATGCTGTATATATTAGTATATCTGATTCCACAATATGCTAAAGAGTCTTTCCCATAAAAACAGCTTGGTACAGGCACAAAAACAGACAAGTAGAACAATGGGATGGAATACAAACATACAGGAGCCATACCTAAGCCCATATTACTTCAGTGTCTGATTTTTGACAGAAATGACAAAAATACATATTTGGGGGAAATTAGTATCTCTAATGAATGGTACTGGGTAAACTGGATGCCTGTGTGTAGAAGAATGAGACTAAATCCATAGCTCCTTCACACAGGAATCAAGTCCAAGTGAATAAAAGCCTCAACATAAAACCTGAAAATTTGCAACTCTAGATGAAGACGTAGAGAATACACTACAAGATATAGGCCTACACAAGGACTTTAAAAACCAGACTCATGCTACTTAGGAAATATGACTAACATTTGAGAATGGAACTCTAAGATTAAAACACTTCAGTAGAGCAAGAAAACTATAAATCAAAGGAAACTCAGCCCACATTATAGGAAAAATTGTTTGCTAGATTATTGATATCTCCAAGGAAGCAAACAACCTAAACAAAAGAATGCACCAGAACAAAAATTATTTTTTTTCTATTGGATAACATTTTAATTCTGTTATTCAAAAAAGCAAAGCTAACCAATATTTTGATAATCTTTTTCAGCAACCAAATGCAGCAAAAAATAAAAACAGTAAGATAAAATAAAAACCATCATATCAAAGTTGGACAAAGCAAACCAACAGAAGGAATAGAGCTCAAGAAAAGGCACAAGAATCAAGACACAAGAGACCCACTCATTCACAGACTCAGGAATCCCATAAAAATATTAAATTGAAAGCTATAATGTAAACACAAAGGATCTGGTGCAAACCTGTGCAGCTCCTGTGCTTGCTCCTTCAGTCTCTGTGAGTTCATATGAACTTTGTTCAGTTGATTTAGAGGGCCTTGTTTTCTTGGTGTCATCCATTCTTCTCTGTCTCTTATACTCTTTCTACCTCCCCTTCTGTGGGGTTCCCCAAATCCTGAAGAGTGGGATTTAATGAAGACATCTCATTTAGTGATGGGGGTTCCAATATTTCTCTCTCTCTCCCTCCCTCTCTCTTTTCCTCTCTCTCTCTCTCTCTCTCTCTCTCTCTCTCTCTCTCTCTCTGTGTGTGTGTCATGTCTGCTTGTATTGTAGGTCTCTGTATTTGTTCCCATCTCCTGCAAGAGGAAGCTTCTCTGATGATGGCTGAATAAGGCACTGATCTATGAGTGTACCAGAATATCATTAGGAGTCATTTCATTGATTTTATTTCAGACCAGTAGTATTTGGTTTTACCTTAGGTCTCTGAAGTACCTAGTCTCTGGATGTTGGTTACCCAAGCAGTGTCAGGTATAGGTTCAGTCTTATGGAGATAAGTCAAATGTGACATTAGTTGGTTACTCTCACAAGTTCTGTGTCACCATTGCCCTGGCATATTTTATAGGCTGACAGATTATAGGTTGAAGGTTTTGTGGCTGGTGTTTTCATTTCTCTTTTGGTAGCCTGGGAGTACCTTCCCATACAGAAGATATTAGAACGCAGAAATGAAGGTTGTGTGTGAGCACCAGTTGGGCCACTCCATGTTCAATGAGTTGTGTGTTGTCTTCAGCAATGGGGCCATGTCAGTTTGTGGAACCAATTGTTTTGGCAAGAGGTTGGGTGAAGTAGAAGTTTCTGGTTTCTTTGAAGACTGAGTTTTATCATCTAATGTTTTGCTTCAAGCTAAGCACATGATGTTATGCCAAAGTTAGCCTGTGAAAGAGTGTGTGATATTTTGCTGTGAGCTTTCAAGTGCAAGGGGCATGACTTTGACCAGCTGAAAAGATCCATGGGTGGACTCTGAGAAGAGGACATAGCTCATTTCTTGAGTTCTTTATATATTCTAGATATCAGTCCACTATTGGATGTGGAGTTGTTGAAAATCTTTTTCCATACTGTAGGTTGCCACTTTGTCCAAATGATGGTGTCATTTGCTGTGCAGAAGCTTTTCAGTTTCATGAGGTCTAATTTATTAATTGTTGATCTTAGCACCTATGTTATCAGTTTCTATTCAGGTAGTTTTCTCCTGTACCAATGCTATTCCCCACTTACTCCTCTACCAGATTAAGTGCATCTTGTTTCATGTTGAAGTCTTTGATCCATTTGGTTTTGAGTTTTGTAGAGTGAGTGATAAATGTGAATCTACTTACACTCTTCTACCTGCAACCATCCAATTTGACCATCACTCATTTTTTTTGAAGATGTCATCTTTTCCTACTGTGCATTTCTGGTTTCTTTATTTTAAAAAATCAGGTGTCCATAGGTGTGTGAATTTATGTATGGGTCTTCAGTGAATTCCATTTATCAACATGTACATTTTTGTTTAAATTCCATGCTGTTTTTATTACTGTTTTTATTACTCTGTAGTACAACTTGAAATTGGGGATGGTGATACTTACAGCAGTTCTTTTATTAGTCAGGGTTGTTTTAGCTAGCCCAAGGTTTCTGCATTTCCATATGAGGCTAAAAGATTGTCTTTAGAATATCTGGAAAGAATTGTGTTAGAATGTGGAGTGTCTTGAATCTGGTCTCTGATTCTTGTGCCTTCTCATAGGCTGTTTCCTTTCTGGTTTGTTGTTGTTTTGTTTTGGTTTTGTTTAGTACAATTCCTTTATGTTTATTTTTTGTTTAACCTATTATACTGTATTATTATCTTTTAGAAGCCTGTTTGTTTTCTAATGAAAGACAGAAAAAGAATGGATCTAGATGGAAGGGGAGGTGGCTAGGAACTGAGATGAGTAGAGGGAGGAAAAGGCATATTAGGGTATATTATGTGGAAAAAAATCTATTTTCATTGAAATTTAAAAAAATAAAATAAAAAGAAAACAACCAATACTGATGAGCATAGACACAAATATTTTCAAAGGATTTTAAAAGGATTATACAGAATGTCCAAATGGGATATATCTCTGGAAGGGTGTGATTGCTGTTCTTGGTTGTCTTTTGTGACAACATCTGGAATAAACTACAATCCAGAAATGCAGGGCACAACAGTGAGAGATTTGTTTGTTTGGTTGGTTGGTTGGTTGGTTGGTTTGTTGGTTGGTTGGTTTGAAGTGGGTGAATACACTTCTAGTCTGGACCTCTGAGGTAGGAAGACACATGCCTTTAATTTGGATCTTGAGTCAAGAAGACACACTAATACAGGCCAGACCTTCTGCAGCAAGTCTATATAAGGACAAGGAAAAAGGAATGTTTTGCTCTTTGCTTGCTTGACCTTGCCTTGATAGTACATCCATTCCTTCACTGACCTTAGAGCCTAGTTCATTATGATTCCAGAATATACTGAAGACCAGGTGAGATATCCAGCCTCATGGACTTGGCAACTAGGGTGTTTTTAGCCTTTGCATTTACAGCCAGCCATTGTTGGATTAGCTAAACTGCAGCCGATAACTCATTCCAATAAAACTCCTTTATATACGGAGAGATTCATTCTATAAATTCTGTTTCTCTGGAGAGCCCTGACTAATACAAAGAGAATGTTGATTTGAAGCATGTAAGGCTATAAGGTATTTCACATTACTGATTTAAAAAATCAGGAGAAAACTGTATTTGTATGCCAATATATGCAAAGACAGCATTTGATAAAATTCACTATTGTTTTATGCTTGTTATTAAAAAAAGCTAAAATGGGGCATTTAGAAAAGCAAAAACAAAGAAACAAAAAACAAACCTAAATGTTTCTGACATACAGCTATACATAAACTAATGGGCAGAATGGGAACGCAGAAATAAATCTAGAGATGCCATATTGCTCTGTCTTTTGTTGTTTGAGCTTTTACTCTGGCCTCTACCCGCTGGGCTATCTTAGGTGTTGGGTGTTAGTTTCTGGTGCTTCCTGGAATCCTGGGGGTGAGGGAGAATTCCTTGGCAGGAAGATGATTTTTCCTGAAGGAAGCCTCCTCAGCTTTTTGGGTATAGTCACTGGATGGCCGGTGTTTTTCAGGAATTGCCACACTTCATCTCAGGCATGGAGACTTGAGTGTTAACTGTGGTATTTATTAGTCAAGGGGGGCTCTCTTCCCACCCAGAGAAGTCCTGGAGACAGCTGCCCTGCTTCTGGGTTTCTTGCTCTAAATTTAGTGAGCTGCTGCTGTAACCTGTGCATCCTGTGGTTTGGTCTGTTTAGTTAGGGATAACTGGTTGCTCCTTGGAGTAGTATCTGGGAGCTGATCTCGGGGATCCAAGGCTTCTGTGTGTCTGAGGTTGGAGTTCTGTGCCCCAGTACTCAAGCAGTAATCAGTGGCAGGTGAGCACAGCTCTCTTGCAAACATCAGGAGGCTAGAGCCTGGAGCCTAGGGGGACCCATAAACTTTTCCAGCACTGGGTGTCCTTAGGTAGGGCCAGATGTTTTCCCCCACCATGGGATTTCCTCCCAACAGGGAGACCCAGTCTTTGGTGTTTTGAGGACCACAGCCTTGTCTGGGGTAATGCATAGAGTGCTCAGGCACAGGTGGGTGGTGGCTGCAAGCTAGCGACTGGGGGACTATAGGGACCTGGGAAGTTCCCAAGAAGAGAACTTTTCCATGTGTGGCAGGGAGTAGGCTGAGTGCTCTAAGCTTGGACCTGCTGTTTCCCTCCCTGTGGGGTTTTCTCCCAACAGGGAAACCCAGTCTCTGTTGCCCTTAGAGGCACAGTTCTGTCTGTGAAGGAGAGTCGGGTGCAGCAGGTCTCTGGGCTGGTGGCTCTGAGCCCGCTGGTTCCTGGGACCTTTTCCAGGGAAAGACTGGGTGGCCTGAGGTCAGTCTTCTTTGCTTCCTTCCTTGTGGGTTTTTCTCACAGCTGGGAATCCCAGTCTCTGGTGTTTTGGTGCCCACAGTTCAGCCTGGGAAGTTGATCATCAGGACACGCAGGCGTGTGGCTCTGGTCTGGCTACTGAGTGTCTGCCAAGACTGGGAAACTCTTCTGGGTTTTAGTTGGGTGACCTGAGAGTGGACCCGATTGCTTTCCACACTGTAGGGTTTCCTCTTCTTACCTGGGAATCACAATTGCTGGTGTTTTAGGGCCCAAAGATCAGTCTCTTGGTCACACTGCCAACATTGCTGTCCTGCTCCTCAGACAGTGTCCTCCCAGCATCACCATCTTGGATCTCCATGGAGATAACTTAGAACCCCAGTACAGAAGTAGCCCAAGGCAGCTTAGTATCCAAGAGGGTTCCCCAATAACAGGACTAGGACCATCTCTGACATGAACTCATCGGCTGGCTCTTGGATCACCTCCACCTGAAGGGGGGAGCAGCCTTGCCAGGCCACAGAGGAAGACGAAGACGCCAGTCCTGATGAGACCTGATAGACTAGGGTCAGATAGAAGAGGAGGAAGACCTCCCCTATCATTAGATTGGGGGAGGGGCATAGGAGAAGAAGAAGGAGGAGGAGTGGATTGGGAGGGGATGAGGGAGGGGGCTGCAACTGGGATACAAAGTGAGTAAACTGTAATTAATAAAATAAAATAAATGTACACATGTTTGACTAACTACATTTGACAAAGGAACCAAGAATAAGCAAAGGGGAAAGGATAGTCTTTTCCACAAAATTTTTAGGAAAATTAAATATTCACATGTAAAAGCATGAAATTAGGTCTTTATATTACACACATATGGGACCTCAAAATAGATAAAAGGCTTTCTTTGATAGCTGTTAAATATTTATTTTATCTTTAATTATATACAGGTGTGTGTGTGTGTATGTGTGTGTGTGTGTGTATCTGTGTATAGGTATGATGTTCAGGTTCCCATGGAGGCCAGAAGAGGGTATTAATTCTTTTGGAACTGAAATTACAGGCGGTGTGAGTTCTTCAATATGGGAGCTAGGAAACATATTCAGCTTCTCCCTATGAGCAGCACACAGCTGTCTTAACTGCAGAGCCATTTCTCCAACCCTTACATGTTTTTAATGTGAGTATGTTGTGGAAGGTGACATTCACATGCCTTGGCACACGTGAAAAGGTCAGAGGACAACTTTTTGAAGTCAGTTCTCTCCTTTAACTTTTACATGGGCTCTGGGGATCAAACCCAAGTTTGTGTGACAAAGGCTTTACGTGCTGACACATCCCAAGGAAACTTAAATGTACATTCTAAAAGTTTAAAACTCCTAGTAGAAATAGTTTCATGTGATTGTCTTCAATATGAAATCAAACAAGGCAACCCAAGTAAAAACAGATGGGTGGTACTAAATCACGCTATAAAGTTTTTGAACAGTAAATGAAATAATAGAATGGAAACACAACTGTTCTATTGTGACAGGACAACAAAGAGGTTCCTCCATCTTGTATTCTTGCTGAGGCCATTTTAAGTTTAACTGGAATTTGATCTCCTAGGTGGAGAGAGAACTCCAAGGAAAATTACTGAACCTTATTCTAGGACTCAAAGTTCAGGACATCCTAGCTACTGTAGCTTCTATTAAGCTTCTGTTTGTATTGAACCTCTCGAGCTGACCACTTATGTTAAGCTGCTTGCTTCAAACTGCTTGCTTCTGAAAAGCTCCCTGCAGCTTCTTAGTGAGATACCAGTAGGTAGGTTCTGCACACTGGACACTCAGGGCTGTATCTAGATCCTTGAACACGTGGCTGTGGTCCCAGCTAGCTGGAATAAAGATATTCAGTTGGCTATAAACTATGTCTGAATGGTCATCTTTGGTGGGTTCTCCATAACACTAACTTCATCTGTGGCTATGATAAAACATTCTGAGCCAAGATGGTGGTGCCGGGAGAGCACCATGTCTGAGAAACAGGACAGCACTCTCCATGCAGCGACCAGGAGATTGAACTCTGGGCCCTGAAACTACAGCGATCATGTTTCCCAGGTGAGGGGAGGCTCCCATGGCATGGGAATCGGTTGGGTCCACTCTCGGCTACCCAGCCAGAACCCTGAAGAGATCCCGGGTAACGCGGGCTTTGGGTCTCCGGGCTGGAGCCACAAGCGTGCGTGACCCAATCACTTTCCCAGGCTGATCCATGGACACAAGGGTGCCTGAGACTGGGAGTCCCAGTCGCAAGAAAACCCCACAGGGAAGCAAAGTTGCGGGTCTGATCACGGGTCACCCAGTCTTTCCCCGGAAGGTCTCTGGGACAGCAGGTACCCACCGCCAACACAACTGAGCTCCTGCCCCACAGAGAGCTGCGCGCCCCAGTACAACAGGGACTGGGAACCCCTGTCCAGAGAGGACCCCACAGGGAAGGAAGAAACCGTGCTACTGGGGTCACCTAGGGAAAGTCTAGCAGCCTGCAGATCGCAAACAGGTGAGTACGCCCAGCCTTCACAGATCTGGGCCCAAACAGGAAGCACAGAGTGATTGGAAACTCAGCTCCCGCAGACTAGCAGGTGGGCGCACGCTCCGCCAGCCCAGAGGCCTGCTTTGTACCAACTACACCTTATAGGCAGAACTGTGTGCCCCAAGACACCAGAGCAGTACTCACCCGCCACAGATTACCTCTTGGGTTCTGGGGCACAGAGCCCCAACCTCAGACCTACAAAAGACCGGGAACCCTGAGATCAACCCCCAGATACTGTTCCAAGGGGCAACCAGTTATCCCTAACAAAACCAACCAAACCACAGGACACACAGGTTACAGCAGTTGATCACTAAATTTACAGCAAGAAACCCAGAAGGAGGGCAACTGTCTCCAGGACTTCTCCCGATGAGAGGAGAGCCCTCTTGACTAATCAGGACCACAGTTACTACCCAGGTCTCTATGCCTGAGGTGAGCTGTAGCAACTCCTGAAAAACACGAGCCATCCAGTGACTATACCGAAAAAGCTGAGAAGGCTTCCTTCAGGAAAAACCATCTTCCTGCCAAAGGGATTCTCTCCACTACAAGAGTCCAGGAACAACCAGAAACTAAATTCAAACAGCTAAGATAGCCCAATGGGTAGAGGACAGCATAAAAGTTCAACCAAAAAAAGCCAGAACAATATGGCATCTCCAGAACCCAGTTATCCAGGGGCAAATAGCCCTAGACACCCCAGCATAAATGAAATTCAAGGAGATGACCTAACATCTATGCTCAAGAAGATGATAACATAGGAAACAAATGAAATACGAAAAGAAATAGAAGAAGCTGCAGCCAAACAGTTTGTGGCCTTTAGAGAGGAAGTACTTAAATCACTGAATGAAATAAAAGAAACAGAGGATTGTTCAAACAAACAGCTGAAGGAATTGACAGAAACACATGAAAATACAGTCAGACAGGGGAAGAAAACCAACAAAATAGCTCAAGACCTGAAGATAGAATTGGAAAAATTAAAAAAAAAAAAAAACACAAATGGAAGAAATTGAGGAGAAAAACAACTTAGGGAAGAAAGCAGGAACTACAGAGGTTAGCATAACCAATAGGCTACATGAAATGGAAGAAAGAATCTCAGGTGTGGAAGATACAATGGAAGAAATAGATGTATCTGTCAAAGAAAATGTTAAATCTAAAAAATTCCTGACACAGACCATCCAAAAAATTCAAGACAACATAAAAAGACAAAAGCTAAGAATAATAGGAAATAGAGGAAAAAGAAGATTCCCTGCACCAAGGCCCAGAAATTATTTTCAACAAAGTCATTGAAGAAAATTTCCCCAACATAAAGGAGAGGCCAATAAGAATACAAGAGGCCTATAGAACACCCAATTAATTAGACCAGAAAAGAAAATCCTCCCACCACATAATAATCAAAACCGTAAGTATACAGAACAAAGAAAAAAATACTAAAAGCTGCAAGAGGAAAAGGACAAATAACATATAATGGCAAACCCATTAGAATTACATCTGACTTTTCAACAGAGACTATGAAAGCCAGAAGGGCCTGGACGGATATCATGCAGACCCTAAGAGAACACAGATGTCAGCCCAGGCTACTATACCCTGCAAAACTCTCAGTCCTCATAGACAGAGAAAACAAGATATTCAATGACAAAAACAAATTTCAACAATACCTACATACAAATCCAGCATTACAGAAGACACTGGAAGGGAAAATAAAACCCAAGAAAACTAGCTACATTCAAGAAAACACAGGAAATAAATAACCTCACTACAGTAAAACAAAAAGCAACCAAGCACACAACTGTATGACCACAGCCAACATCAAATTCAAAGGATCTAACAGCCACTGGTCATTAATCTCTCTCAATATCAATGGACTTAATTCTCCAATAAAAAGACACAGACTAACAGAATGGATGCGTAAACAAAACCCAGCAATCTGTTGTATACAAGAAACACACCTAAGTTACAAAGATAGACATTACCTGAGGGTAAAGGGATGGAAGACGGCTTTTCAAGCAAATGAACGCAAGAAGCAAGCAGGAGTAGCCATTCTAATATCTGATAAAATAGACTTTCAACCAAAATTAATAAAAAGAGATGGGGAAGGACACTTCATACTCATCAAGGGAAAATTCCACCAAGAAGACATCACAATCCTGAACATCTATGCCCCAAATACAAGGGCACCCACATTTGTGAAAGAAACATTGATAAAACTTAAACCACACATAGATCCCCACACACTAATAGTGGGAGACTTCAACACCCCACTCTCAACAAAGGACAGATCAACAAAACAGAAATTAAACAAAGAAATAATATCTCTAACAGAGGTCATGAATCAAATGGACCTAACAGACATTTACAGAATCTTACACCCAAACACAAAAGATTTTACCTTCTTCTCAGTACCTCATGGAACCTTCTCCAAAATAGACCACATAGTTGGTCAAAGCAAACCTCAACAGATACAAGAAGATTGAAATAATCCCTTGTATCCTGTCTGATCACCATGGAATAAAGCTGGACCTCAGTAACAACAGAAATAGCAAAAAGCATACACGGACATGGAAACTGAACAACTTGCTACTAAATGACAGCTGGGTCAGGGAAGAAATAAAGAAAGAAATTAAAATCTTCCTAGAACTCAATGAAAATGAAGACACAACATACCCAAACTTGTGGGACACAATGAAGGCAGTGCTAACAGGAAAGTTCATAGCACTAAGCGCCTTCAAGAAGAAATTTGAGACAGTGCATTCAAGCAACTTAATGGCTCACTTAAAAACCCTAGAAAAAGAAGAAGCAGACACACCAAAAAGGAGTAGAAGGCTGGAAACAATCAAACTCAGAGCTGAAATCAATCAATTAGAAACATATAAAACAATACAAAGAATCAATGAAACCAAGAGCTGGTTCTGTGAGAAAATCAACAAGATAGACAAACCCTTAGCCAAGCTAACTAAAAGGCAGTGAGACACCATCCAAATAAACAAAATCCGAAATGAAAAGGGGGACATAACTACAGACACTGAGGAAATCCAAGCAATCATTAGGACTTACTTCAAAAGTCTGTATGCAACAAAATTTGAAAATTTAAATGAAATGGACAATTTTCTTGATCAATTCCACTTACCAAAGCTAAATCAAGACCAGGTAAATCAATTAAATAGTCCTATATCCCCCAAGGAAATAGAAGCAGTCATCTAAAGTCTCCCATCCAAAAAAAAGCCCAGGACCTGATGGTTTCAGTGCAGAATTCTACCAGACATTCAAAAAAGAGCTAACTCCAGTTCTCTTCAAACTATTCCACAAAATCGAAACAGAAGCAACATTACCAAACTCATTCTATGAAGCCACAGTCACCTTGGTACCTAAACCTCACAAAGACCCAACAAAAAAAGAGAACTTCAGGCCAATCTCCCTTATGAACATTGATGCAAAAATACTCAATAAATACTTGCAAACCGAATACAAGAACACATCAAAGATATCATCCACCATGACCAAGTAGGCTTCATCCCAGGTATGCAGGGGTGGTTCAATATACGGAAATCCATCAATGTGATCCACCATATTAACAAACTGAAAGAAAAAAACCACATGATAATCTCCCTAGATGCTGAAAAAACATTTGACAAAATCCAACATCCATTCATGTTTAAAGTATTGGAGAGATCAGGGATACAAGGCACATATCTAAACATAGTAAAGGCAATATACAGCAAACCTATAGCCAACATCAAACTGAACGGAGAGAAACTTAAAGCAATCCCACTGAAATCAGGGACAAGACAAGGCTGCCCACTCTCTCCATATCTCTTCAACATAGTTCTGGAAGTCCTTGCTAGAGCAATAAGACAGTTGAAGGAGATCAAGGGGATACAAATTGGAAAGGAAGAAGTCAAATTATCACTATTTGCAGATGATATGATAGTATACGTGAGTGACCCCAAAAACTCAACCAGGGAACTCCTACAGCTGATAAACACCTTCAGCAAAGTGGCCGGATACAAAATTAACTCAAAAAAAAAATCAGTATCCCTCCTGTATACAAAAGACAAAAGGGCTGAGAAAGAAATTAGGGAAACAACACCCTTAACAATAGCCACAAATGACATAAGGTACCTCGGAATAACCCTAACCAAGGAAGTCAAAGACTTGTATGAAAAAAATTTCAAATCTCTGAAGAAAGAATTAGAAGAAGATATGAGAAGATGGAAAGATCTCCCATGCTCATGGCTTGGCAGGATTAACATAGTAAAAATGGCTATCTTATCAAAAGCAATCTATAGATTCAATGCAATTCCCATCAAATTACCAACACAATTCTTTACAGACCTGGAAAGAACAATTCTCAACTTCATATGGAATAACAAGAAACCCAGAATTGCTAAAACAATCCTCTACAATAAAAGATCTTCTGGAGGTATCTCCATCCCTGATATTAAGTTGTACTATAGAGCAACAGTTTTAAAAACTGCATGGAACTGGCATAGAAACAGAATGGTGGATCAATGGAACCGAACAGAGGACCCAGAAATAAACCCACACACATATGGACACCTGATCTTTGACAAAGACCCCAAAACCATACAAAGGAAAAAAGATAGCATCTTCAACAAATAGTGCTGGTCCAACTGGAGGTCTACATGTAGAGAAATGAAAATAGATCCATACTTATTACCCTGCACAAAACTGAAGTCCAGTGGATCAAAGACCTCAACATAAAACCAGACACATTAAATCGGCTTGAAAAAAAAGTGGGGAATACCCTAGAACTCATTGATACAGGAGAAAACTTCCTGAACAGAACACAAACAACACAGGCTCTAAGAGCAACAATCAATAAATGGGACCTCATGAAACTGAAAAGCTTCTGTAAAGCAAAGGACACAGTCATCAAAACAAAATGACTGCCTACAGATTGGGAAAGAATCTTCACCAACCCTTTATCTGACAGAGGACTTATATCCAGTATATATAAAGAACTAAAGAAGCTGAAAAGCAGCAAAACAAGTAATCCACTTAAAAAAATGGGGAACAGAGCTAAACAGAGAATTCTCGACAGAGGAATATCGAATGGCAGAGAAGCACTTAAAGAAATGCTCAACCTCACTAGCCATTAGAGAAATGCAAATCAAAACAACCCTGAGATTTCACCTTACACCCATGAGAATGGCCAAGATCAAAACTCAAGTGACAGCACATGCTGGAGAGGTTGTGGAGAAAGGGGAACCCTTCTCCACTGCTGGTGGGAATGTAAACTTGTACAACCACTCTGGAAATCAATCTGGCGCTTTCTCAGACAACGAGGAATAGTGCTTCCTCAAGATCCAGCCATACCACTCCTGGGCATATATCCAAAAGAGGCTCAAGTACACAAAAAGGACATTTGCTCAACCATGTTTGTAGCAGCTTTATTTGTAATAGCCAGAAGCTCTAAACAACCCAGATGCCCCTCAACTGAAGAATGGATGCAGAAATTGTGGTACATCTATGCAATGGAATATTACTCAGCAATGAAAAATAAGGAAATCATGAAATTTGCAGGTAAATAGTGGGACCTGGAAAGGATCATCCTGAGTGAGTTGTCCCAGAAGCAAAAAGACACACATAGTATATATTCACTCATATAGACATACAACATAGGACAAACCCACTAAAATCTGTGCATCTAAAGAAACTAAGCAAGAGAGAAGACCCTACCTAAAACGGTCAATCCCCATTCGGAAAGGCAAAGAGGATGGACATCAGAAAAAGAAGAAAACAGGAAACAACCTAGGAACCTACCACAGAGGGCCTCTGAAAGCCTCTGCCCTACAGACTATCAAAGCAGATGCTGAGCCTGATGGTCAACTATCGGGCAGAGTGAATGGAATTTTATGTAAGAACTGGGAAATAGTAAGAGGTGGAGAGGACAGGGCCTCCATAAAGAGAGCAACAGAACAAGAAAATTTGAACACAGGGAACTTCCCAGAGACTCATACTGCAACCAAGGACTATTCATGGAGATAACCTAGAACTCCTGCACAGATGTAACCCATGGCAGTTCAGTCTCCAAGTGGGTTACATAGTAATGTGAAGAGGGTCTGCTTCTGACATAATCTGACTGGCTTGTTCTTTGATCACCTCCCCCTGGGGGGGGGGGAGCAGCCTTACCAGGCCATAGTAGAGGACAATGCAGCCACTTTTGATGTGAACTGATGGACTAAGATCAGAAAGGAGAAGAGAACCTCCCCTATCAGTGTACTTGGGGAGTGGCATGCATGCAGAAAGGAGAGGGAGGGTGGGATTGGGAGAGGAGGAAGGAGGGGCTTATAGGGGGATGCAGAATGAATAAAGTGTAATTGATGAAAAATTTTAAAAAAGGGAAAAAAATAATTTAAGAACCTTAAATGACTTTCAAAAGTGGAGGAAAACATGTAGTTAGTCAATTGGCATGGAGCACGTCTCATCCCTGGGGGCAATGGTCTCCTGAACCTACTCAGGCCTCAGACTCCACCACTGCTAGTTCTAGAACTGATGCAGAATGTTCCAATGAGGGGGTTAAGGCTTCTCATAATATTTTCTATAAGCCCACACCTGTTTGTTTATATCCCCCATTTTTATTCATTATTAGCCAGATAGAGCCAAGTAATTGTGGTAATGATATTTGCTTTTTTGCCCAAGGCTGGAATGCTATTGAATTTAGGTATGCCCTGGTTACTCGCATGCCTCGCTGGGTGCCTGTGCCCGTTGATGCCCCTCACGCTATGACTCTCTTCAGACAGAAAAGGGATCTTGGAACTACAGCCACCATTGTTACTACCATCTCATTGGCGGCTGTTGGAGCTACCACCGCGGCATTAGCCATGAGTCATACTGTGCAGACTGCTCAGACCCTGAATAATCTTTTAGCCAATGTAGCTCATGCCTTAGATGTACAAAAAGGAATTAATGCTCAACTAAAAGGAGGCTTGATGGTGTTCAATCAGAGGATTGACCTTGTGCAGGAGCAAATTGATATACCCTATGGCAAATCGCTCAACTTGGATGTCAATGGAAGTATGCTGGACTTTGTGTCACTAAGCATACAACATGAGAATTTTTCCCGTGCTGCAAATCTGTCTAAACAATTGTCTAGCTATATTTTAGGTAATTGGACTGGAGAATTCGATACTACGATGGAGCAGCTGAGAGTGGCCATTGTCACGGTAAACTCTACCAGCGTGGACGCAGGACTAGCCACAGGATTATCATCATGGATTGCTGCAACCATGAATCATCTGAAGGAATGGGCGGGCATGGGAGCATTAGCAGGCCTTCTGGTGTTTGTTTCCTTGGTTTGCCTGTGGTATATATGCAATATTAGAGTCTCACAACAGCGTAATGCAGCCATGACCATTCAGGCCTTTACAGCCATTGAAGCAGGACAGTCTCCCCAAGCATGGGAGCTAAAATGTTACGCTCAGGATGCGAGGCTAAGCACTGCACTCAGGGTCAGCCGCTTTGGACCCAGAGAAGAGCATGTCTGATTGCATGCGGGTTGATGCCCCAGGTCCCGCCTCTGAGAAAAAGGTATTGGACGGGTCTGATGCTCTTTGGGTGGATGACACCTAAATGAACATCGGTACAAAGTCCCAATTTATTTCTAATATCAGAGATCAGACCTCTACTCTTGCCTGATGTGTCTAAAACAAAAAGGGGGAACTGTAGAGAGCTGCGTAATGCCGCGCCTTAAAGATGGAGCTGGTTTCCGCCTTCCACCTTCCAGATGGTGAGTGCTCTCTGTCACAAACAACTCCATATTTGGCTAAGGCTGAGGATCTGGCTTGCTTCCATGTATGTGGACCTATCTGCATTGCCCATGTGGCACGCTGGGGTTGGCTACCCAGAGGCTATTTAAGCTGTGGGCTGGCTTTCCCCAGGGTCAGATGATTGTTCAAGTTTCCTGAATAAACTGCATTGAAAAAAAAACATTCTGGTGAAAGAAACTTTTGCCAGAAAGGAAAAGTAAAGGTTTATGTGGCTTACACTTTCTGGTCACAGTCTATCATTGAAGGAAGTAAGGGCAGGAGCTTAAGCAGGAAGTTTGGAGCAGAAACCATGAAGGAACACTGCTTAGTAGTAGCTTGTTCCTTCTCAGGCTCATGCTTGTCTAGCCTTCTAATACAACCCAGCCTGCAGATGATGCTGTTCACAGTGGGCTGGGCCCTGCATCAATTAATAATCAAGAAAATCTCCCCAAAATATACCCAGGCATTAAACTCTTTAGGCAGTTTCTCACTTGAGAGGTTTTCCTTTCAGATGACTCTAGGCTGGATCAAGTCTAGACAAGCAAACTAAGACAACAACCTACAAGATGGATAAAAATAGTTCCAAGTCATACTCCTAGTAAGAGTTCATATCTACAACAAGAAAATAAGGACTCGATTCAGCAACTTGAGTAAATCAGTCAGTGACAAATCAAAGTGTCAGTGGCTTATCACCTCATACCTGTTGTTTTGACTGTAATGAAAAAAAAAACAGTACAATACATATGTTGTAGAATTGTAAAGGAACTGGAACTATTAATAGGAATGCAAACAGCCACATAGCTGGAAGCCATCTCTGTTATGGGTTGGGGGAAAAAAAAGATCTAGCTTCACTGCCATCTTAACTAAGTGCTGCCAATATGCCAATCTATATTAAGCTATAGCTTTTTAAATAATGTTTATCTAACTTCTCTCTTTTTTAAGCTTTAGCTATTTAAATAAATTAAGCCACACAGAAAACTACAAGGGCCTATAATGATACAATCTAGTAGGATCAGTAAAGTTGCTAGTCTCTCTATGAACTGTACCTATGATTAAAAGTTTTATTTTGATACTCTAGAGCTTCAATTCAAAATCATGATTTCTTTTAATTTGTTTATTCCCTTATACAATATCGCAATTGTACCCCCATCTCTTCTCCCCTCCCATCTCTTTGCTCTCTCCCTCCTCTTCCCCCTACACACTTTCCCCTGCCCCTCAGAAACTGGGAAGCCCCACCCACTAACCTATCCCAGAGCATCCAGTCCTTCAGGAGAGAGCACTTCCTCTTTCACAGTGTTCTGGCAGGATAGTCCAGCCAGGATAAAGTGATCAAAAGCACGCAACAGGGACCATGTCAGAGACAGCAGCCATTTCCCTTTCTAGGGGACTCACATGGAAATCAAGCTGCCCACTGGGTACACATGTGTAGAGGGCATAGGTCCAGTCCATGCATGAAATGTTGTTGGTTCTTGGGCCCAGGTTAGTTGGCTCTGTTGGACTTCCGGTGGAGCTCCTGTCCCTTCCAGGTACTTCTATCCTTTCCTCCACTTTTCCACAAGATTCCCTATGTTTCACCCCATGTTTGCCTATAAGTCTCAGCCTCTGTTTTCATCCACTGCTGGGTGGAGCCTCTCAGACAACAGCCATGGTAGGCTCCCATCTTCTAACATAGAAGTGTCCTTAATAGTGTCAGGGGTTGTCTCTTTCCCATGGGGTGAGTCCCAGGTTGGCCCAGGCATTGGTTGGCCATTCCTTCAATCTCTGCTCTATCTCTATCTCTGTATATCCTGTAGGCAGGGTAAATTTTGGTTTGAAGTTTTTGTGGTTGAGATGATGTCCACTAAGAGTCCTGACTGGTTAGAGGGTGGCCTCTTCAGTCTTATGACCTTCTCCACTACTAGGGATCTCAGCTAGAGTCACCCCCATAGCCTCTCAGGAGCCTACCATGATGTAGGTCTCCAGCTTGCAAAATCATGATTTTTAAGGCTCTAACCTAACAGGGATGGAACCTAAAGTCTCATGAAAGCACTAAATTATTGCAAACTGTTAAGAATAATTAAAACATGCAAGTTGATAGTCAGCCACCCTATAAATGATCAAATGATCATATCCTTTAATATGTTCAGAAATATATTTGTAGTCATGCTAAGAAGGGATGCAATTAATTACAGGGGAAAAAAAGCCTTATTTAACCTCCTGTTTTATGTTTGTAAGGTATAGTTTAAAGCAAACAACTATAAACAGACTAAGATTATTTAACTCAAAAATGCTTGGTAGGCAGTAGCCTCAAGCCTGTCAGAGACCTGCTGAATATGCCATTTAAGATGTTTAAACTTACCATGACAGAGACTCTCAAATCCTAGCAGTGAACCCCACCCCCACCCCACGTCTCCAAGATCTGGGCACAACAACAAAGGACTCCACCTGGGTTGTGACATGCTAACTACTGGGCAATGCTGCCTCAATTCCTCACCCACTGCTAGGGCCTGGCTTGAACTAGGACATATGGAGAATTAATTGTCTCACATGACCACAAAGTAAGATCAGTCTCTCCCATGTTCCAACTCCACAGAAAAAGGCTGGGCCTGATGTCCAAAGACTGCCACTGCTTAAGGTGCCATGGATACCACAGGAGCCCGGGACAACTGTCTAGATAGTGTACTATGGACTAGTCTCTATCACTGTAATTGATATAGAGGCCATTTAGATTATAATTTATCCTTTTCAGGTCTCTGGTAGGTTTCAAAACTAAAATAGTGAAAGAACTAAATTTTTACTATTCCTTTATCTAAAGGAACTCATTTTACAGTGACTGCTTCTAATAATCAACCAGCTGTGTCTCATGGTGAATCATTGGAAAGAAAAAAAGTGTAAAGTTTATATCCAGATTGATTTCCAAAGTGATTTTACAAGTTTACATTCCCACCAGGAATGGAAGAGGGTTCCCATTTCTCCACAACCTTTCCAGAATGTGTTGTCACTTGAGTTTTTTATCTTACCCATTCTGATGAGTGTAAGGTGAAATCTCAGGGTCGTTTTGATTTTCATCTCCCTGATGGCTAACAACGTTGAACATTTCTTTAAGTGTTATTCTGCCATTCTACAATCCTCTACAGAGAGTTCTCTGTTAAATTGTGGTGCTTTTATACCATGGAATACTACTCAGCAATTAAAAACAAGGAAATCATGAAATTTGCAGGTAAATGGTGGGACCTAGAAACGATCATCCTGAGTAAGGTATCTCAAAAGCAGAAAGACACACATGGTATATACTCACTTATATAGACCTATAAGATAGGATAAATATACTGAAATCTATACACTTAAAGAAGATAAACAAGAAAGAGGACTCAGGGTACGATGATCAATCCTCACTGAGAAAGACAAATGGCATGGACATTGGATGTAGGAGAAAACAAGTAACAGGACAGGAGCCTACCACAGAAGGCCTCTGAAAGTCTCTATCTAGCAGTGTATCAAAGCAGATATTAAGACTCATAACCAAACCTTAGGCAGAGTGCAGGGAATCATATGAAAGAAGGGGGAGTAAGTAAGACCTGGAGAGGACAGGAGCGCCACAAGGACCAAATATATCAGGGTACAGGGGTCTTTCATGAAACTGTTTCTCCAACAAAAGACCATGTATGGATATAACCTAGAAGCCCTGCTCAGATATAGCCCATGGTAGCTCAGTGTCCAAATGGGTTCTCTAATAAGGGGAACAGGGACTATTTCTGACATGAACTCAAAGGTGAGCTCCTCCCCCCCCCGAGGGAGGAGCAGCTTTGCTAGGCCACAGTAGAGGACATTGCAGCCAGGCCTGAAGAGACTTGATAAGCTAGGGTCAGATGGAGGGGGAGGAGGTCCTCCCCTATTAGTGCATTTGGAAAGGGGCAGGGAGGAGATGAGGGAGGGAGGGTGGGATTAGGAGGGAATGAGGGAGGGGGCTATGGCTGAGATACAAAGTAAATAACCTGTGATTAATATAAAAAAATAAATAAATTTTTAAAAAAAGAAAGTGCAGAGGGGCCGGGAACTCACTCGCAGGAGTATGAGATAAGCTCAGAGGGCCCACAGTTTTCTATTTTCAGATTTGGGTCCCCAGTTTGGCTGTTAGAGTAAGGAGGCCTAGTACCTGGAGTTATGCCGGAGCAAGCAAAGGTGCAGCTAAAAGCGCAGGGGATTAATAGTTCGCCAGTCTCAGACCTTGGATAAGTCCATGGCGGGGGGGGCTAGATCCAATCTGTCTCAGCTCATGGGTTGTCCCCTCTAGCTCAGGAAGACTCAAAGTTGATGTTCTGGCTTCAGTTGCACATCCACTCACCAGTTTTGGAGTTTTGGATCCTTTGCCCTCCAGAAACAGTACCCACTGGTCGCTGCCGTCTTGGAGTCCTCCCCTAACCTGTAATTTCTTAATGTCCACTCTCTCCATCACCTCACAAATTACCTACGGTAGATTCTGTCAGACGACACCCAATGTGCGGCACAACTACAAGAGATCAAAGTGGGAGACACCACTGAAGAAGAGAGTGCTTAGTTTAAAAAAATGTAGAGCGCTAAGTAACTTTTGGGAGAAAAATGGGTCAGGGCAATAGCTGTATGCTTTTTATACATATGCTTAAGAATATGCTTCATGGTATAGGAGCTAAAGTAAGCCAGCAACAGTTGCTTACATTTTTTTAATTTTTTATTAATTACACTTTATTCATTTTGTATCCCCCCATAAGCCCCTCCCGATCCCACCCACCCTCCTCCCTCTGCATGCATGCCACTCCCCAAGTCCACTGATAGGGGAGGTTCTCCTCTCCTTTCTGATCTTAGTCCATCAGTTCACCTCAAAAGTGGCTGCATTGTCCTCTACTATGGCCTGGTAAGGCTGCTCCCCACCAGGGGGAGGTGATCAAAGAGCAGGCCAGTCAGTTTATGTCAGAGGCAGTCCCTCCTCCCATTACTATGTAAGCCAATTGGACTCTGAACTGCCCTGGGCTACATCTGTGCAGGGGTTCTAGGTTATCTCCATGAATAGTCCTTGGTTGGAGTATGAACCTCTGGGAAGTTCCCTGTGTTCAAATTTTCTTGTTCTGTTGCTCTCCTTGTGGAGACCCTGTCCTCTCCAGCTCTTACTATTTCCTACTTCTTACATAAAATTCCATTCACTCTGCCCGACAGTTGGCCATCAGGCTCAGTATCTGCTTTGAAGTCTGCAGGGCAGAGGCTTTCAGAGGCCCTCTGTGGTAGGTAGTTGCTTACATTTTTAAAATTTATAAAGAGTGTTTGTCCCTGGCATCAGGTCTCTTTGCCTCTCACGCACGGAGAGCAAAGTCAGGAGATGCCAGTTTGATGTTTTGTTTTTGTCTTTATCTTCCAGGTGTGTCTTCTTGTATCTGTCATTTGAGTTATGCTTGTCACTGTCTTATTGTAGACTTTTCTGGATTAATTGTTAATAATAATGGGCCAAACTTCATCTGCTGGCTGTCTGTTTACCATTTAAATTGGTTTAGCTTATTTCAAAAATTTTCAGAGAAAAGCAGTTTCTCTGGTCTTAAAAAAAAAAAAAGCAGCTAACTGATAGAGCAAAAACTGATAAACTGGCTCTGTCCTTGAATCCCTGCACTTGCAGCTGAGAGTCTCCTGCCTGGGTCAAGATGGCAGCTGGCCCAGGGCTGTCTGTGCAGGCTGCTCTTAAAGGGGCACCAGCAGCTTCTCATTTATCCAATAAGAAAGCTAATGGTTAATTCTGCTACAAACCCACTGTGGTTCAAAATTTTGGATCCAACAAATAGCAAGGTGATTTTTTTTCTGTCTGTTTTGAATGTATAAGTTTAATATGCTCTATATGTCTTGGTTATAGATTATTGGTTATTGGGTATGTTTAAAATTTGTAACATAAAATTTACTTAAACTTAAAACCTAGGGTTGGAGCCAATCTAAACAACAAATGGCATGAGCCAACTAAAGAAACAGGTCTTCTAAGGTACTTTAAAATTGGAATAAGTCTTTACCTAATCTCTGTCCTGTCTTAAATACCAGATTTATAACAAATGAGATTTAAAACTCTGTTTGTATGAGGTAATAGAGCTGCACCTCCATGTGTTTGTACAAAAGAACTTTTCTTGATGGCAGCCAAAGTTTATAACATCAAAATAATTCGCTTGGAATTAGAGACACTGAATTGTTCACAATGTTAAACTTTGGTTTTGACTTCTAAAAATTGTGATTATGCTCTATGACTTCACTCTTTAAATGGTACTTTATTTTGATATTGCAAAATGAGTTTTTAAAATATTTAACATTATGAAACATTTTAAAGTTTATCAGGTATTTTAAAATAATGACCTCGGGAAGTCCAACAGAGAACATGAAACAATTTCTCAACAATTTAGGGAAAGTCAAAAGATGTTGGTATTTATTTTATTAATTTTATCAAATGAAACCAAGCCACACTGTTTGAACCAATTAAGAAAACAGCAGTTTTTACAGTGTACCATGTCATGATGGTAAAGACCCATGTAATGACTTAGTAAAGAAAACATGAGAAGGATTTTAGTGAAAGTTTTTTGTGTTGTCTAAAAAAAATCAAAACAAAAAGCAAGAGACTTGGATAGAAAAAAAAGAAGAAGAAAGAAAGACTAGCTTGTTTAAAGTAAAACTATTTGGTTAAACCAAAGAAGCTGAGCTAGGAAAAGCCTAGCCTGAAAATATATAGAAAGTTGTGGAAGACCAGAATATGTAGGAAGCTATAGAAGGACAGACTATGTAAGAAGTCGTGGAAACATTTGGCTAAGGCTGAGGATCTGGCTTGCTTCCATGTATGTGGACCTATCTGCATTGCCCACGAGACACGCTGGGGTTGGCTACCCAGAGGCTATTTAAGCTGTGGGCTGGCTTTCCCCAGGGTCAGATGATTGTTCAAGGTTCCTGAATAAACTGCATTGAAAAAAAAAAGAATATTTTGAGCCAGAATAGCTGAGTTAAAACAGCCATCCAGAGCTCAGAAAGAGCTAGAAAGGTTGATCTTATTCAGGAGTAAGTCTCAGAGGCTGAAAACATTCTAGGCCTAGAGTAGATTGTATAGAGAATAGAAGCTTCCAGGACAAAGCACAGGTTAGCAGCAACCCTCTGAGAAGACAATTATATCTGGTGAATAAAAGTTACTTTTACATAAAAAAAAAAAACTATATTCTTCCATCCTTATTTTCTTCTCTCCATTCATCACATAATTTTTATTTTAATGTTTGTAATTGTTTTACTGCTTTTTTTGCTGAAAGCATCTTCCAATGGAATGCAAAAGAAACTTGAACCAAACAACAATAATAACTACAAAACTACTTGGATTAGTATATACTTAAATATAGCTCATTTTTACTACTGTGATATTCTCAATCCAGCTGAATTCTGCTTTGTCTGATTTAATGTCTCCTAAACAAATCTACCAGTAAATATTTTATAACATCAAAAAAAAAAAAAAAAAAAAAAAAAAAAAGAAGTTGTGGAAAGCCAGAGAGCACATGAACTGTATTTGCTTTGGTTTCTCATACCTGCAAATCATGATTTGAAAAGAAACTGTAAAGGACGTTGAAAATTTGACCGTACTAGGTTAACTCTGGTTGGTTTTCTTCATTTAAAAGCTGTTGATTCGAAGGCAGAGTCCGAGATGGCAGGGACTAGCATGCACCTTATCCAAGGGGCAGAGGATCCCAAACTGAGAAACTGGTGAGTAGAGGGATGGCTGAAGCCGGAACATATACATTGAAAATTTCTAGGCAAGAGAGAACAACCCATGAGCTGGGACAGTTTGGATCCAGGTCACCCGTGGATGTCTCTGGTGCCTGAGAGTGGTGAACATGCACTACACCTTGTCCCCAGCACAGGCTGCCCTGCTCAGCTGTTGCATTGAGCAGTCTCTACTGCCACCAGCCTGGGCCTCCCTGCTTGCTGACTGATTTGCAAAGTATCTCCTACAATTTTATTTGCCCCTGGAGACCCAAATCTGAGAGGAGAGAACAAGAGGAACCCCTGTGCTTTCCGCATAGGCCTGCAAACGAGTGCGTGTGCCTTCAAATGAGCATATGCAGAGCCCCAGGTCCAGTGTCTCTCTACCTAGCAGACGTACATCAGATTCCTTCCACCCACACCCTCACTGTGGGCAATGTAGGGATCCCTGGGACAGCATACTCAACATTGAACTCCCTGTTCTGTGGGTCTCCCAGTGGAGTCGAGGCAAACAATTCCTGGAGCCAAGATAGTGCAATCCAGACAGATCCGAATGCTTGGAGGAAAATAGGAGAGTCCCGTGGGTCACTGAGACAATCAGGGAACCTGCACATGCATATTGTGCCCTCAGAAGGCACCAGCACCCCCACCTGGGCTTACAGTTCACCCCTCCGGGCATCTACATTCTCTAGCAACCTTTCCTTCAAGGCACACTTCCATGCACACTCCTGTGATTGCATACATGGGCCTGTTACCTTCTTCCCTTTGCTACAGCTGAAACACCAACATCCACTCTCAAACCAGTGGACCTCTCTCATCTTCCTGAATACTCCAGACATCAGGGACAGAAAGACCCAGTGTACACTACAGACTCCAGGAACAAACAGCAAAGGTTACAGATAAACAGATGGCTAGAGGCCAGCATAAGAACACATGCAACAAATTCACAACCTACTGGCTTCACCAGCAATCCCCAAAATCAAGGGATATTTTAATTCATTGAAAACACAGGAAAATAATCTCTACTCTATGCTTCTCTGGTTATTAGAGGCTCATAAAGAGGAAACAAACAAAGCTCTCAAAGAAATACAGGAAAATATAGCCAAACAAATACAGGTACATGTAGAGGTACATTTAGAGACATGTTTAGAGGCATATACACAAGCAACAAACAAAAAAGAGGCCATCATGGAAAGACAGGAATTCAGATACAAACAGATGAAGGAAGTGGTGCAAGACATGAAAACAAAATTAGAATCAACAAAGAAAACACACAAAGAGAAACTCCTGGAAAAGGATAATCTAGCAAAGAGATCAGAAACTTCAGAGGTAATCATCATCAGTAGAATGCAAGATGTGGGGGAGAGAATTTGTGGTGCTGAAGACACTATTCAAAAAATCAATACATCTCTCAAAAAAGACATAAAATCAGAAAAGGTCATGACACAAACCATCCAAGATATCAAGGACAGAATGAAAAGACAAAACCTAAGAATAATAGAAACAGATGAAAAAGAATATTCCAGGCTCCAAGGTCCAGAAAATATTTTCAAGAAAATCATAGAAAAAAATTCTCCCAACATAAAGAAATAGATGTCCATAAACATAAAAGAGGCCTACAGAACACCAAATAGACTAGACCAGAAAAAAAAACTCCTCACATTACATAATAGTTAAAACTCTAAATATACAGAACAATGAAAAAATATAAAAGCAACAAGGGGAAAAATGCCAAGTAACATATAAAGTTAGACTTATCAGAATCACACCAGATATCTCAAAAGAAACTATGAAAGCCAGAAGAGCATGGGCAGATGTCATAAAGACTCTATGAGACCACAGGTGACAATCCAGACTACTATACCCAGCAAAGTTTCAATCAACATAGATGGAGAAAATCAAATAATCCATGATAAAACTAAACTTGAACAATATTTACACAGCAACCCAACCCTACAGAATATACAAGAAGGAAAACTTCAATCTAAGAACTCAACTATACCCAAGAAAACACATGATATAGATAATTTCACAACAACAAAATTAAAAGAAAACAGCCATAGAAACACAGTAACAAAACCAACTACACAATAAAAGGAACTGATATTCATTGGTCACTATTATTGATCAACATCAATGGACTCAACTCTCCAATAAAAAGACAAAGAATAATAAAATGGTTGTGGAAACAGGATCCAACATCCTGCTGCATCCAAAAAACACACTTTTGCACAATGTTAAACACTACCTCAGAGTAAAGGGCTGGAAAAATGCTGTACGAGCAAACAAACCCAGAAAACAAGCTGAAGTAGTCATCCTAATATCTAATAAAATAGATGTTCAATCAAAATTAATCAAAAAAGATGAGGAGGGGCACTTCATTGTCACCACAAAAAAATTCACCAAAAGGACATCACAATCCTAAATACCTATGCCCCCAAAACAAAAGTACCTGCATTTGTTAATGAAACATTATTGAATCTTAAATCACACATTGATCCCAACATTTTAATAGTGGGAGACTTCAACACTCCACTCTTACCAAGGGACAGAAACTAAACAGGAAAACAATGACACTCACAGAGGTCCTAAATCAAATGGACCTAATAGATGTCTACAGAACAGTTCACCCAAACTCAAAAGAGTGTACCTTCTTCTCAATATCTAGTAGGTCCTTGTCCAAAATTGAACATATAATGGAGCAAGCCTCAACATATACAAGATTGAAATAATCCTTTGTATCCTTTCAGAACACCATGGCCTAAAACTAGACCTCACTAACAACAGAAATAACAAAAAGCCTACATAAACACAGAAACTAAACAACTCTACTCAATGACAGCTAGGTCAGGAAAGAAATGAAAAATGAAATTAGAGATTTCCTAAAATTAAGTGAAAGTGAAAACAAAACTTACCCAAACATACAGGACACAATGAAAGTAATGTCAATAGGAATGTTTATAGCACCAAGTGCCTCCAGAAAGAAGTTTGAGACATCTCATAAAGTCAATTTAATGGCACACCTAAAAGCCCTAGAAATAAAGAATCTGACACACTCAAGATGAGTAGACAGTTGGAAATAAGCAAACTCAGGGTTGAAATCAAATAATTGGAAACAAAAAAATAATTAAAAGAATAGATAAAACCAAGGGATGGTTCTTTGAGAAAATCAACAAGATAGGAAAACCCTTAGCCAAACTAACTCAAAGGCAGAGAGAAACAATCCAAATCAGCAAAATAAGAAACGAAAAGGGGGACATAATGACAGACACAGAGGAAATTCAAAGAATCATTAGGTTTTACATCAAAAGCTTGTAAACCACAAAATTTGAAAATATAAATGAAACGGACAATTTTCATGATAGATTCCATTTACCAAAGCTAAACCAAGATCAGGTAAATAAATTAAACAGTCCTATACCCCCCATAGACATAGAAGTAGCCATCAAAAGTCTCCTTTCCAGAAAAAGCCCAGGGCCTGATAGTTTCAGCACAGAACTCTACCAGACCTTCAAAGAAGAGCTAACTCTACTACTCTTCAAACTGTTCAACAAAATAGAAACAGAAGGAATATTACCAAAATCGTTCTATGAGCCATCAGTTACTTTGGTACCTAATCCACAGAAAGACCCAATAAAAAAGAGAACTTCAGAGCAATCTCTCTTATAAACATTGATGCAAAAATACTCAATAAAATACTCATAAACTGAATACAAGAACACATAAAAGATATCATCCACCATGACCAAGTAGACTTCATTCTAGGCATGCAAGGGTGGTTCAATATATAGAAATCCATCAATGTAATTCATCATATAAACAAAATGAAAGGGAAAAAAAGACATGATCATCTCCTTAGATGCTGATAAATCATTTGATAAAAATCTAACACCCATTCTTGTTTAAAGTCTTGGAGATATCAGGGATACAATGCACATACATAAACATACTAAAGACATTTTACAGAAAGCCTATAGCCAACATCAAACTAAACAGAGAGAAACTTAAATCAAGCCCAGGGATAAGCAAGGCTGCCCACTCTCTCCATATCTCTTCAACATAGTACTTGAAGTCCTAGCTACAGCAATAAGAAAAACTAAAGGAGATCAAGGGAATATAAATAGGACTTGTAGAAGTGAAAGTATCACTATTCACAGTTGATACAATAGTATACATGAGTGACCTCAAAAATTCTACCAAAGAACTCTTTAAGCAAAAATATACTTTCAGGTACGTGGCTGGATACAAAATTAAAAAAAAAAAAATCAGTTGCCCTCCTGTATATGAAAGTTAAAAGGGCTGAGAAAGAAATTAGGGAAGCTACACCCTTCACATTAGCCACAAATAACATAAAGTACCTTCTTAGGACTCTAACCAAGCAAGCAAAAGACCTGTTTGAAAAAAAAAAAAAAAAAAAAAACAAAAAACAAAAAAACTTCAAATCTCTGAAGACAAAAATTGAAGAAGATATCAGAAGATGGAAAGATCTCCCATGCACCTGAATCATTAGGATTAACGTAGTGAAAATGGCCATCCTACCAAAAGCAATCTACAGATTCAATGCAATTCCTGTCAAAGTATCAACAGAATTCTTTACAGATGCTGAAAGAACAATTCTCAATTTCATATTGAAAAACAAAACAAAACAAAAATAACAGAATTGCTAAAATAATCTTGTACAACAACAGATTATCTAGAGGTATCTCCATCCCTGATCTCAAGCTGTACTACAGAGCAATAGTAATAAAAACTGCATGGTACTGGCATAGAAACAGAATGGTGGCTCAGTGGAATCAAATAGAATACCAGAAATAAACCCACACACCTACACATATTTGATTTTTGACAAAGATGCCAAAACCATACAATGAAAAACAGACAGCAACTTCAACAAATGGTGTTGGTCTAACTGGATGTCTAAATGTAGAAAATGCAAATAGATCCATATTTATCACCCTGCACAAAACTAAAGTCCAAGTGAAACAAAGACCTCAACATAAAACCAGACACGCTAAATCTGTTAGAAAAACTTGGGGAAGAGACTTGATCTCATTGGCACAGGACCAACTTCCTGAACAGAACAACAGCACAGGCTCTAAGATGAACAATCAATATATGAGACCGCATGGAACTGAAAAGCTTCTGTAAAGCAAAGGACATTGTCATCAGAACAAAATGACAGCCTACAGACTGGGAAAGGATCTTCACCAACCCTATGTCTGACAGAGGGCTAATTTCCAAGAAGGGCTAAGAACTCAACAGTTTAAAAGCCACAAATCAAGAAATCTAATAAAAATGGGGTACAGAGCTAAACAGAAAATTCTCTGTAGAGGAATATCGAATGCCAGAGAAACACTTAAAAGAAATGTTCAACATCCTTAGTTATCAGGAAAACTCAAATCTAAACGACACTGAGATTTCACCTTACACGCATCAGAATGGTTAAGATAAAAAACTCAAGTGAGAATACATGCTGGAGAGGACATGGAGAAAGGGAGACCCTTCTCCCTTGCTGGTGGGAATATAAACTTGTACAACCACTTTGGAAATCTATCTGGCACTTTCTCAGAAAATTAGGAATATCACTACTTCAATATCCAATTATACCACTCCTAGGCATATATCCAAAATATGCTCAAATATACAACAAGGACATTTGCTCAGCCATGTTCATAGTAGCTTTATTTATAATAGCCAGGATCTGGAAACAACCCAGATGTCCCTCAATGGATGAATAGATACAGAAATTGTGGCACATTTACACAATGGAATGCTACTTAGCAATTAAAAACAAGGAAATCATGAAATTTGCAGGCAAATGGTGGGATCTAGAAAAGATCATCCTGAGTGAGGTATTCCAGAAGCAGAAAGACACACATGGTATATACTCACTTATAAGTGGATATTAGACATATAATATAGGATAAACATACTAAAATCTGTACACCTAAAGAAGCTAAGCAAGAAGGAGGACCTTGGGTAAGTTGTTCAAACCTCATTCAGAAAAGCAAACAGTACAGACATCGGAAGAGGGAGAAAAGAGGGAACAGGACAGGAGCCTACCACAGAGGGCCTCTGAAAGACTCTACTGATCTAGGTATCAACGTAGATGCTAAGACTCATAAGCAAACTTTGGGGATAGTGTAGGTAATCTTATGAAAGAAGGGAGAAGATGCAAGTTCAGAAGGGGACAGGTGATCCACAAGGAGAGCAACAGAACTAAAAATTATGGGCACATAGGACTTTTCTGAGACTGATATTTCATCCAAGGACCATTCATAGAGACAACCTAGAACTCATGCACAGATGTAGACCATGGCAGCTCAGTGTCCAAGTGGGTTCCCTAAGAAGGGGAATAGGGACTGTCTCTGACACAAACTTAGTGGCTGGCTTTTTTCTCACCTCCCCCTAAGGGGTGGCAGCCTTACCAGGCCATAGAGGAAGACAAAGCAGCCAGTCCTGATAGGATAGGGTCAGATGGAATTGGAGGAGAATCTTCCTGATCACTGGACTTGGGGAGGGGCATGGAAAAAGAAGAGGAAACTAGGGTTGGATTGGGAAGGAATGAGGGAGAGGGCCAAATCTGGGATACAATGTGAATAAATTGTAATAAATAACAACATAAAAAATAAAAAGGCTGGTGATTCTTCAGTGCAAAAATGTTTACTTATGCTCTTTAAAGAGGAGAGGAGGACTTCTGCCCCATGTCAGCCCAGGTTTATACTGTCAATCAGTTCAAGTCATTGTTAAACATTGTTAGAAATATATCCACAAACACCACAGAATCATCTTAATCATGCTCTCTTTGTTTTGAATTTTTTGAAAGTGGATATACAAGGCCGCTCTGCTGCTGATTGATTTTGGCACAATAAAACTAAATATAATTATGTTTAAGTGAAATGAAAAGATCTGATTGCTGGAATGTGGCAGGGACCCAACCCTATATTAGTATGGGGAAGAGGGCATGAAGGTTTTTTCTGCAGTAAGCTGAAAGAGCCCCATGGATCCCAGAAAAGGCTGGTGCAATTTGCAGATGTTCAACAGAAGGAGGATGCTCCTGCTGTTGACAGAATTCTGTGAACGGAGTGCTGTTGGGCTTATGGTACTTATCCAACTTTGTTACATCCTGCTCCCTGGAGAAGATGTTGTGCAGAGAAACCTTTTAGATACAATTGACTGAAATATATATATATATATATATATATATATATGTATATATATATATATTTCATTGGTCTGGTAATCGGGACAATTCTCAACAAAATCAGGAAGAATGGGAAAGAAGAGTGATTATGGAACTTTGGTGGTGTGATTCTGCTTTTCAGCAGACCCTATATTTGGAAGCTTGCTGCAGAAACTCTTAGGAGGCCCTGTAACTGCCTGTGTAAATCCTCTTTAAGCTTTATTGCTTGGTAATGTTAACATTTTTATACAAGATTCAACCGTTAATGTTTCTTGCCATCAGTGTAAACTAACAAACTGTATTTAGATGGACAACAGGTTTTGGTTGTTCAACAGCCTTCTTTTATTATGGTTGCTGTAAATATGCCAGCTTCTTGATAAAGATTTGCAGGTGTTGGAATAATTAGAGTGAGCTCTGAGTAGAACTAGATGTATGGTAGGATGGATTATAAGAGAAACTTTTGCTCTGATTGTTTTGATAGCTATGGCAGCTGCTACTGCTTTGACACAAGAAGTACAAGCAGCTAGTTATGTTAATGTTTGAGGCCTTTAGGGGATTAATTACAGGGTTTGAAAATTAAATCACATTTGAATTGTCATGCCAATTATTAATGGACTTGTGTTACAACTTTAAAATATAATGATAGTGATTTCACTTTGGATAAAGTTAAGAAACATTTGTTGGATGTGTGGCATCACACCAATTTGTCCTTAGATTTGGTCTGGTTACATCAAGACGTAGTAACTGTGCAAAAAGCTAAACCATTGCATTTTGATGTTGCTAAAGCAGCTACTTCTCTTATGGAACAAATTCGTTCTGTATTTCCAACTTAGCACCTTTTATTTCTATGATAGGAAGGAATGTTTTGCTTTGGGTTTATACTTTTACTCATGATATTGTGTTTTACTTGTTCTCTGAAGTTTTTCACACACAGCCTCTGAACTGTGAAGGTAAAAGTCCATAAATTCCTGCTTCAATATTCTGTTCATTCCCCTTAAAGCAGAATTGGATGGCCAAAGATGCGTAAGATCTCTCTGAGGAATATTCAACCTAAGATAGGCATGAATGATGGAATTCATGTACTGATAACAGGTAAGAACATATCTTTCAAAAGAGACAACCTAAGACAGGCACAATCTTCTGTTCCATAGCTCTTAAGCTATGGTATTTTAAAAAAAAAAATAAGAAAGGGGGAAATGTGGGAAGCCAAAGTTCATTCTCAAGCTGTGTGCGTGGAGAGCTGCTTGCTTGGCAGGCTACTTTATGTGTTCAGCGAGGGGCATGTTTTTCATCCTAGTCTTTGCCTTGAAACAGAAATGAATAGGAGGTTTTGCCAAGTTTCTTTAGCTTGTCTGTGAGACCTTGGACCATGTCTGCCATACAGAAATGTGGTCTTAGAAAACAAGTTTGACTGTTCCATGAACTGTGTCCTTGTACTGAGGTGACTTGTTTTGCTCTTTAAAAAGTATTGACTGAAAGCCCTCCCAAAACTATCCTTAGTTTTCTGTCCCTTTTTTGTAACCTGTAATTTCTTAATCCCCACTCTCTCTGTCGTTCCTCGAATTACCTACGGCAGGTTCCTCTGACTTGTGGCTGCCTTACCTAGCCACAATAGAAGATTTGCCTAGTCCTACTACAATTTGATATGCTAGCAGGGATTGATATTGATGGGAGGATTCTCTTTTTCTGAGCCTCTTCTGAGGAGAAAGGGAGTTTTGGGGGATGGTGGGGAGGTGAGATGAGAAGGAAGGATAGGAGGAGAGGAGAGAGGGGAACTGCAATAAGGGTGTAAAATAAACAAAATGTATTAATAGTGGTATTTTTGTGAGCTGAGGAAATAAAAGTTGATAATAAATGAGCATAAAATTTCAATTATACTAGATTAGTTAATTCTAAAAATCTGCTGAAAACCACTATAAATAATACTAATATGCTGTATTTTTAAAATATATTAAGAAGGTATATATAATCTTAACTGTTCATTAATAGTAAAATTTAAAATGATATACAGCCATTAAAAAGTAAAATCTACACTATTATTTATCCAATTAAAACTTACTAGCTATATAATTAAGGTGGAAAACGTGAAAGTAATAAAGAAAAAGAAACTGTCGACAGAACCTGATCAGAACTGACAGAATTAAGAGGTTGTATTGGGCAGGGGATCTATAACAGTGATAGAGTACTTGCAAGTATGTTATGAAGTCCAGTGTGGCACCATCAGCAATGCAAAGGAGAAAAACAAAACCAACCCCTTCAAGTAAAGAAAAACAATAATTACCATAAAGGTTGAAGTAATTATGTTAATGTTGGGTTCAAAAATAAAGCTAAAGAAAAATCATAAAAAAAAAACTCAATTTGGACTTTTAGCAACAAAAACTACAAGAAAAAAAAACATATGTGGATTTTAACTGGTCAAAGTAAAGAGAATAGTTGACCTTGTGGTTCCCAATCCCAATACATCTACACAACTCCCAGATCTCAGGGAACATCAAGGAAGAGGAAATTGAAAGAATATTAGATCCAGAATATCAGGAAGTCTGCGAGAGTGTGTCTTTTAGATTTGACAGTGAGGCTATAGCTCTAAAATCTCAACAGTGTGGCTGCTTAAATAGGACCTAAACAATAACAGCAATAGTTGACATGCCAAAATGAATGGGGAAATTTTCAACAGGACCCTTCCCCTAGATGAAGAATTACAAACAGTTAAATACTGTTGAGAGGGGGTGAATTAATCTTGTCTGAGATGAGTCCCCTAACTGCTTATCAAATTCCAAGTGGTCAACCTGAGAAAAATATACATAAAAGCAACACTAAAAGATTCAGCAGGTTGTATTTACAGTGTGTGTGTGTGTGTGTGTGTGTGTGTGTGTGTGTGTGTGTAAAAGAGGCCATGTATTGGAGAGAGAAGGCGGACGTTGTAACTATAGCTAATTAAAAATAAAAGTAAAAGTAAAAAGTAAACTATCATTAGTGGAAATAGGTAAAATTACTATGTGGATTTAGCAGCAGAATAGATAATTCAGAAGAAAAGAGAAGTGAAATTTTTGGAATACCTAATCTAAAACTGGAAAAATGTCTAAAAAGTAAAGCATTAAAAAAGCTAATGAGAACATCTACAGGCCAAATATGCATGTGTCTGGAGTTCAAGAAGGAATGAGAAAGGAAAAGATGAGAAAGGAAAAAAAAATATTTCAGGAATAATGGCCAAAATTTGTACCAGTTTTCTAAAACAACCATGAAGCTAAGTAAGCACCAAAAGAAAAGATACATGAACAGCAAAGTAAGAAACATAAGTATATTGATCAAAATAGGTGGAAAGAAAATATTTAAAATCCCCAGAGTGGGAAAAGGTTACATTTTCAGAAAGAAATGAAAAGGTATCAGCAAGTTTCTAATTGGAAACAATGCAATAAAGAAGATAGAACAGCTTTGTCTTTAGTGTGATGTTTAATTTTCTGTGTGAATTGCCAGGGCCTTGATACCCAAATATTTGTGCATACATTTTCATTGCTGCTTCTGTGAAGGTGTGTCTTAGATGAGACCAGATTATTGACTACTCCAAACATGTGCTGCTGGAAAACAGAACCATTAAGAGGATTAAACTAGAAATATTGTGTCTGTGAATGTAGCTCAGTGTTTATCCAGTATGTGCTAAACCCAACTTTGATCCCCAACACCGTTAAAGAAATAGAAAAGGAAGCCAAATAAAAATATTTATTTACTCAGCTGCAAGAAGCCAATTCCAGCAAGCATGAGTGCATAATGCCAATTCTCAGGCATCAACTGGTTACCCCATTTTGTAGGGTTTTCCTTGGAGTGTACCAAAACGATTAAAGATCCCTAAGAAAGCTCCTTCCTGGCTGGAAGGAAAGAACAACAGCCATTGCCCACATCCACGTACTCTGATATGCATACTACATCTACATTATAGTATGAGACAATCTGTCAGAACTATCTGGTGGACTATCCTTATAGTTAGGCGAGAGACAATTCTGAAGACTGCATCCATATTCTTCCTAGATGCTTCTTCAGTAATTTTGTGAATAATAAACCCCACAATCCAAGTTCAAAATATTTGTCCAAGATTGAAGCTTAAAAAGAACATGAGAGAACACCTAATTTTGTTCCCCAACCCCTGCCCACCAGGCTAACAACCTTGAACAAATATAGGGTAGTACAGCTGGAAGAATGGCAAGAGAGTGACTCTATGGAGGGTAAAATAGAAGATCTAAAGCTAAGTGGTGAAACAAAAACAAGGTATCACTAGAGGATTTCGAAATCTCTGGTGCCCATGGCAACAACAAATTCTAACTCTGATAACCATAGCAACAAATTCTAACTCTGGTAACCATAGCAACCATAGCAACTAAGCAAATTTCAAACCCAGTCAAATTCCTGACTAGATCAACACAACCCCCCACAGTAAAGGCCTAGTAGAAAGAAAATCATACTAACATCTAAGTATAAAAATTGATCTCCATATATATATAACCCTATGCACTGTCATCTTTCAACCAAAAATAATATAGGACACAAAGAACATAAAAAAAAACAGTAGGAAGAGACAAACAAATCATGTGAAACAAACTCGTATATCATATAGCTATTGGAATAATCATAAAGGGAATTTAAAACAACTATGATTAACATATTTAAGTACTGGTTCTCAGAAGCAGATAATTTTTTTTCCACAGAGAACAACTGGCAACATCTGGAGGCATTTATTTGTACCTTAATAGAAAAAGCACTACTGGCATCTAGTGGGTAGAGGCCAGTGGTAGTGTGCTAAATATCTCGCAATGCACAGGATATCACTTTCCAACATAAATCTCTGCCTGAAAATGCCACTCATTCCAAAGCTGAGCCCCTGTATTAAAAGTTCTAATGGACAAAATTATATTGGTACTTTTGGCAGAAAAGTTCAGACTGTAAGAACACAACAGACATTTTATCATGACTGTAGCAGTCATTTCACAATTTTCTGTATACACAGACCGCACTGTACACCTTACACATTCAATAAAAAAGATGGAATTATCTTAAATAAAAATCACAGACTATTAGAGCTTCTCTGTTGGGCTCACAAGTAGACTCCCTGCAGCTGAGCAGAGAATCATTAACCAGATCAATAAAAATCACCTGAACTGGAATACTAAGAGAATAAGGGACTGTGTTCAGAATTTGCAAGTGATTTAAGACAATAAGAACTGGTCTAATATACATGTAACCAAAAAGAAAGGAAGCCATCTAAAGGAATAATGCCTGAGAAGTATGACTCCAGTATGACTAGTAAACATGGCAGACTCAAGGATTGTACAGAACATCAAATTTCATAAATTCACTAGAGTCAAGACAATAAAATTTCTCCCTGATATGTGCTAATTAACCTTGTGGTTTTGTAGTTTACGGTAGTGTACCCATATAACAATTATGTGTTTTGATTTTGGTATGGTGTTTAATCAATTACATGGGGTATCCAACATTTTAGTATCAAATAGAGTATGGGCTAGATGATGTTACACAAGTGTAGACTTTGACACACTATTAGTGAACACTATCAGTGCTCTGATCATGCTTAAGATTATCTTGGCTAAGCTGTGCCATTTTGTAGCTTATGGATATTATTTAATGTATCTTCAACTCATGACACTTTAAACTTACAATAGACGTATGTATTAATTGTGTTCCTCATTACTGTGACCACATTATACCTGATGGAAGCAACTTAAGGAAGAAAGAGTTTCTATTGGCTCACAGTAAGGGACTATACTCAATTATGACAAGAGCAGCATGGCACCTGGAGAACTACCTAATGCCGTAGCATTTGATAGCATGGCTTGTTATGTGGCACTGACCAGGAAGTAGAATATTCAAGCTGGACATAGTATTGACCTATAACTCCTAAGCTGTATCTTATGGCCTTATGCCTGCTAGTGAGTCTCCATGTTCAAAAGGGTCCCACCACCTCCCAAAACAGTTCTACCAATTGGAGACCAAATGTTCAAACAAACAAGCCTGTGGGGAACATTTCACATTCAAACCATGAGATCTTACCATACATTGAGGAAAAGCACATATATATGTGTGTGTGTGTGTTTGTGTGTGTGTGCATATCATGCACATACTTTAAAAAAACAAAATCACAATGGCAAAAGGAGATTCTTGCAATTGATGTTGGTTGGGAGCACATTGATTACAGAGAGAATAAATAGTACAGGAGACTTCACTTCAAAAACCTCAAAAATAAAAATGTATCTTTTAAAAATTAAAAAGCCTTATCAACCTAGGCACAGGGGTACACTCGTGGAATCCCAGCACTGTGGAAGTCAGAGACAGGCAGATCTCTATGAATGCAAGGCCAGCCTTGTCTACAAAGTGAGTCCAGGACAGCCAAGGCTACACAGAGTGTTGTCTCAAAAAAAAAAAAAAAAAAAAAAAAAAAAAAAAAAAAAAACCTTATCTACTTCCTATATCCTATTAACCAGTAAAATTATCTTTCAAGTAAAATCAATGAGACAGAACTGACCTTTATAGAACACCCTCCCTACAATAAAAGAATACACATTCTTCTCAATTGCATGTAAAGTATTCACAGAATTGGTCATATAGGGGATCACAAGGCCAATATTAACACATTAAAAAGAACAGAGATTATCTAAAGTAAATTCTCATGAAAACACCATCACACCAGAGTCAACAGCAGAGACAGCTGGAAATGCAGCACATATTTGGAATTTAAACTAAACATGTGTGTGAAAGAAGTCTCCAGGGAAAGTAGAGAACATTTTCAACTAAATGAAAAGTAAAATGCAATATATCAACATTTGTGATTTAATTAAGTGGTTAGAGAAATATCTAGCACTAAGTGCAATATATTAGAAGAGGTCTACAAACCAGTAACTAGGATTTTGCCTTAGAAAATTAAGAAGCGCAAATAAAACCTAAAGCAGAAGAGAAGAAATGATAAAAATTCAGCAGAAATCAGTAAAATCAGAATAAGAAAACAGTTAGTTAAAAACATAAGATAGTTCCTTCAATAGATAATAAAGGTGATAAGACAGAGAGGTCCTGAGCCTTTTTAATGCTGCTGTCCTTTAAGACGGTTTCTCATGTTGTTGTGACCCCAACAATAAAATTATTTTGCTGCTACTTCATAACTGTAATTTTGACACTGTTATGAATCGTATGTAAATACCTGATATGTAGGATGTCTGATGTTGTGACCCACAGTTTAAGAACCACTGCTCGAGGGTAAGCGGCAATGAAAGGGGGAGGGAGAGAGTGAGAAAGGACAAATGTCCAAATCAGTAACGAAACAGGAAACATCACTACTCATCACAAAAGACTAATGAGGGACCAGTATGAACAATCTATGTTTATAAATTACATTAGCTGTATCATGTGTTAGGTGGTTTACTAGTGCTAAAACAAAATTCCACAAATCAGATTATTCACTGTAGTGGTTTGAATAACAATGGAGCACATAGATTCATGTGTTTGAATGCTTGGCCCATGGTGAATGGTACTATTAGGAGGTGTGGCCTTGTCGGAGTGGGTATGGCCTTGTTGGAGGAAGTGTGTCACTGCAGAAGTGAGCTTTGAAGTCTAATACACTCAAGCTATGCCATATGTGACAGTTCTCTTCTGTTCCCTGTGTATCCGTATGTAGAACTCTCAGCTCCTTCTCCAGCATTATGTCTGCCTGTGTGATGCCATGCTTCACCCCATGATGATAACGAACTAAACCTCTGAAACTAAAAGCCAGCACTAATTAAATGTTTTCCTTTATAAGAGTTGCCGTGGTCATGGTGTCTCTTCATAGCAATAGAAACCTTAACTAAGACATTCACAAAACTACATTTCTTTTAAATTCTGAAAGCTAGAAAGTCCAAGGCCAAGGTGCCTTCAAGTTTATTATCTGGTGAGGGTTTGGTCTCTGCTTTCAGAGTCATACCTTAATTTGAGCCTTATAGAGGAAAAAAATGCTGTAGTCTTCAATGGTAGAAAGCATAAAGGCAAAAGAGAATTAGCTTAATCAAGACATGTTTTATGATTAAGTTATTATACCCTCAAGTACATTAATATATTTTCTGGTTGCTGTGATAAATACCCTGACAAAGGCAATTTAAGGGAGAAAGAATGTATTCTGATTCACAGTTTGAGGATACAGCCCAACATGTTGGTGATATACTAATGGCAGGAGCTTGTGGTAGCTGGTCACACTGTACCCTTAGTTAGAGAATAGAATGATGACTGCTAGTGCTCAGCTAGATTCTCATGTTTGAAAAGTCCAAGAATAAAATGGTGCCAGTCACAGTGGGCAAATATTTTTGCCTTAATTAATCTAATATATATAGTGTATATATATGTGTGTGTGTGATATATAATGTATAATATATACATATATCTTTGTGTATATGTGTGTGTATATATATATATATATTTCTTCATTGGCGTGCTCATAGGCTACTCATATCTAGATAATAAATCACAAGCATATTCACAAGCTATGATAATCTAGAGAGTCCTCCATAGGCATTCATAGAAGTTTATCTCTCAGATGATTTTAGATTTCATTAAGTTGATGATATTGGCTGGGTGGCAGTGGTGCACACCTTTAATCCCAGCAATCAGGAGGCAGAGGCAGTGAATCTCTGTGAGTTCAAGTCTAGCCTGGTCCACAGTGTGAGTTCCAAGACAGCCAGGGCTATACAGAGAAACCGTGTCTCAAAAAACTAAAAGAAAGAAAAAAGAAAAATGTTGATGATATTAACCATCACAATGAGGAAAGAGCCTTTGTAGATATAATGTCTTTGAAGGTGCAGTATCTACATAATAATAATTTAAGGCCTCACCTGAAGGCCTTGGAAAAACAAGAACAAACAGCATCCCCAGAAAATAAACAAGAGATAACAAAAGTCAGGGTTTAGAGAAGTGGAAATGGAAAAAAAAAATACAAAATAATCAATGGAACCAGAAATTGGTGTTTCAAAAAGATTAACAAGATTAACAAATCTAATGTATATATGTGTGTGTGTACCCAGGGTCCTCCTTCTTGCTTAGCTCTTTAGGTGTACAGATTTTAGTATGTTTATCCTATATTGTATGTCTAATATCCACTTATAAGTGTGTATATACCATGTGTGTCTTTCTTATTATAGGATACCTCACTCATGATGATCTTTTCTAGTCCCCACTATTCTGATGGGTGTAAGGTGAAATCTCAAGGTCGTTTTGATTTACATTTCCCTGATAATTAAGGACTTTAACCATTTCTTAAAGTGTTTCTCTACCATTCAGTATTGCTCTGTTGAGAATTTTCTGTTTGGCTCTGAAATGCCTTTTTTAAATTGGATTACCTGATTTGTTGCTTTTTAACTTCTTAAGTTCTCTTTTTAATTAATTTTTTTTATTTTTTATATTAGTTATAGTTTATTTACTTTGTATCCCAGCTGTAGCCCCCTCCCTCATTCCCTCTCAAACGCACCTTCCCTCCCTCATCTCCTCCCTGCTTCTCTCTAAGTCCACTGATATGGGAGGTCCTCTTCCCCTTCCGTCTGATCTTAGCCTATCAGGTCTCATCAGGACTGGCTGCAATGTCCTCCTCCTCTATGGCCTAGCAAGGCTGCTCCTCTCTCAGTGGAGGGTGGAGGGGGGTGTCAAAGAGCCAGCCATTGAGTTCATGTCAGAAACAGTCTCTGTTCCTCTTACTAGGGAACCCACTTAGATACTGAGCTACCATGGGCTACATCCAAGCAGGGGTTCTAGGTTACGTCCATGCATGGTCCTTGGTTTAAGAAATAGTCTCATAAAAGACCCCTGTGCCCAGATATATTTGGTCCTTGTGGAGCTCCTGTCCTCTCCAAGTCATACTAACTCCCCCTTGTTTCATATTATTCTCTGCACTCTGCCCAAGGTTTGGTTATGAGTCTCAGCATCTGCTTTGATACACTGCTAGGCAGATTCTTTCAGAGGCCCTCTGTGGTAGGCTCATGTCCTGTTGCTTGTTTTCTCCTACTTCCAATGCCCATCCCATTTGTTTTTCTAAGTGAGGATTGATCATCTTACCCCGGGTCCTCTTTCTTTCTTTTTTTTTTCTTTATTTTATTTTTTTACTTGTTTTCTCGTACTTCCAATGCCCATCCCATTTGTCTTTCTAAGTGAGGATTGATCATCTTACCCCAGGTCTGCTTTCTTGTTTATCTTTTTTTTTTTAGACTTTTTTTTAATATTCTTCTTTTTTTAATTTTATATTAATCACGGGTTATTTACTTATCCCAGTTGTAGCCTCCTCACTCATTCCCTCCCAATCTCACCCTCCCTCCTTCATCTCATCCCTGCCCCTTTCCAAGTCCACTTATAGGGGAAGTCCTCCTCCCCTTCCATCTGACCCTAGTTTTTCAGGCATCTTCAGGACTGCAATATCCTCCTCTGTTGGGCTAGCAAGACTGCTACTCCCTCGGGGGAGGGAGTGTTAAAGAGGCAGCAAATGAGTTCATGTCAGAAATAGTCCTTGTTCTCCTTATTAGGGAACCCACTTGGATACTGAGCTACCATGGGCTACATCCAAGTAGGAGTTCTAGGTTATACCCATATATGGTCCTTGGTTGGAGAAACAGTCTCATGAAAGACCCCTCTGCCAATGTATATTTGGTTCTTGTGGAGCTTGTTTATCTTCTTTAGGTGTACAGATTTTAGTATGTTTATCCTATCTTATAAGTCTAGTATCCACTTACAAGTGAGTATATACCATGTGTGTCTTTCTGCTTCTGGGAAACCTCACTCAGGATGAATTTTTCTAGATCCCACCATTTGCCTGCAAATTTCAAGATCTCCTTGTTTTTAATTGCTGAGTAGTATTCCATTGGGTAAAAGTACCATAATTTCTGTATCCATTCCTCCATTGAGGGACATCTGGGTTGTTTCCAGGGTCTGGTTATTATGATTAAACTTGCTATGAACATGGTTGAGCAAATGTCCTTCTTGTGTACTTGAGCATCTTTTGGATGCCTAGGAGTGCTATAGCTGGATCTTGAGGTAGCACTATTCTTAATTGTCTGAGAAAGTGGCAGATTGATTTCCAAGGTGGTTTTACAAGTTTACATTCCCACCAGCATCCCCTACCTCCACAACCTCTCCAGTACATGCTGTCACTTGAGTTTTCGATCTTAGACACTCTGATGGGTGTAAGTTGAAATCTCAGGGTTGTTTTGATTTGCATCTCCCTGATGGCTAAGGAAGTTAAGCATTTTTAAGTGTTTCTCTGACATTCCATATTCCTCTACAGAGAATTCTCTCTTTAGCTCCATACTCCATTTTTTAATTGGATTGCTGATCATCTGGAGGTATCTCCATCCCTGATCTCAAACTGTACTACAGAGCAATAGTAATAAAAGCTGCATGGTATTAACATAGAAACAGAACAGTGCATCAATGGAACTGAATAGAAGACCCAGAAATAAATCCACACACCTATGAATACTTGATTTTTTACAAAGAAGACAAAACCATTCAATGGGAAAAAAAGATAGTATCTTCAACAAATGGTGCTTATCTAACTGGATGTCTACATGCAGAAAAATGAAAATCGATCCATATTTGTCACCCTGCACAAAACTAAGTCCAAGTGCATCAAAGACATCAATATAAAACCAGACACACTAAATCGGTTAGAAGAAAAAGTGGAGAAGAACCTAGAACTCATTGGCACAGGAGACAACTTCCTGAACAGAACACCAACAGCACAGGCTCTAAGAGCAACAATCAATAAATGGGATCTCATGAAACTGAAAAGCTTCTGTAAAGCAAAAGGCATGGTTGTTGTTTATATATTCAGGATATCAGCCCTCTGTCAGATATAGGTTTGGTGAAGATCCTTTCCCAGTCTGTAGCCTGTCATTTTGTTCTGACGACAGTGTCAGAAGAACATATCAGGAGATGGAAAGATCTCCCATGCTCATGGATCAGTAGGATTTATATAGTAAAAATCACCATCTTACCAAAAGCAATCTACAGATTCAATGCAATCCTCATCAAATTTCCAACACAATTCTTTACAGAACTTGAAAGAACAATTCTCAGTTTCATATGGAAAAACAAAACAAACAAACCCCCCCCACAATTTCTAAAACAATCTTGTACAATAAAATATATTTGAGAGGTATCTCCATCCCTTATTTCAAGCTGTACTACAGAGCAACAGTAATAAAAACTTCATGATACTGGCATAGAAATAGTCTGGTTGATCAATGAAATAAAATTGAAGACCCATAAATAAACCCACATGCCTATAAATATTTGATTTTTTACAAAGGAGCTAAAATCATATAATGGAAAAAGACAGCATCTTCAACAAATGGTGCTGGTCTAATTGGGTTTCTACATGTAGAAAAAATGCTAATAGATCCATACTTATCACCCTGCACAAACTCAAGTCCAAGTGGATCAAAGACCTCAACATAAAACCAGATACACTAAATCTTTTAGAAGAGAAAGTGAGAAAAAACCCTGAGCTCATTGTCACAGGAGACAACTTCCTGAACAGAACATCAACAGCTCAGGCTCTAAGATCAACAATTAATAAATGGGACTTCTTGAAACTGAAAAACTTCTTTAAGACCAAGGACACTGTCAATAGAATAGAACTAATCCTATATCTGACAAATGGCTAATATCCAAAATATATAAAGAACTTGAAAAATGAGACTCTAACAAACCAAATAACCCAATTTAAAAAATGGTGCATAGAGCTAAACAGAGAACTCTCAACAGAGGAATCTCACATGGCTGAGAAGCACTTAAAGAAATGCTCAATGTCTTTAGCCATCAGGGAAATGCAAATCAAAACATGTCTGAGATTCCGTTTTACACTCTTCATAATGGCTAAGATTAAAAAAAAAAAAAAACTCGACAACAAGGTTGTAGAGGAGATGGATAAAGGGGAACCCTCCTCAATTGCTCGTAGAAATGCAAACGTAAAAAAAAAAAAAAAAAAAAAAAACCTTTAAACCTTTGGAAATCAGTCTGGTGGTATCTCAGAAAACTGGGAATAGTTCTTAAAAAAAAAAAGAACAACAACAAAAAAAAAAAGTTTTACAACTCCTAGGCATATACCCAAAAGATGCTCCATAATACAACAAGGATATTTGATAGCAGCTTTCTTCGTAATAACCAGAGACTGGAAACAACCTAGATGTGCCTCAAGTAAAGAATATATAAAGAAACTGATACATTTACACAATGGAATACTACTCGGCTATTAAAAACAAAGAAATCATGAAATTTGTAGGCAAATAGATTGAACTAGAAAAGATTAACCTGAGTGAGATAATCCAGACCTAGAAGGAAAAGTGTGGTATGTACTCACTTATTAAGTGGATTTTAGCCATATAGTACAGGATAAACATACAAGGAAGAGACCCTAAGAAGATAAGTAACAAGGAGGATCCAAGGGAGGATGCATAAATCTCACTTGGAAGAGGAAATAGAACAGACAGAGGTAATTGGTGAAGAATGGGAACATGGTATGTGAGGAAATGCAGAGAGCTATGAAGGTGGAAATGAAACCTGGGAAGAGCAAGCTTGGGAGAACAAAAGGCCTGTAGAGAAAAGAGAAACTGTGGGAGAAGGTATTTCTCAGACAAGCTTGAAACCAATTTTAGAGTAGGCTCCTGGGGAGTATGAGAGGGACTCTAGAAGAGACTCCTGGTAGCAGGAGCCAGAGATGGAAGAAGGCCCCTTCTAACTAGACAAGTCTCCTCATAGAGGGAAGGGAACACCAACCAAGCCACAAAAACTTGGACTCAAAATTCACCCTGAATACAAGATATGCAGGGATAAAGATAGAGCAGATATAACAGAGAGGAAGGGAAGGTACAACTAATTGTGGCCCAACTCTAGACCATGGGAGAGAACCAACCCCTGACACTATTAATGATACTCTGCTATGCTTACATACAGGAGTCAAACAGAGCTGTCCTCTGAGAGGCTCTACCCAGAAATGCCTCAAAACAGATGATAAGACTCACAACCAAACATTTGACAAGGCATAGGGAGGCTTGTGTAAAACTGGGAAGAAGGAGAAAAGGACCTGGAAGGAGAAAAGTAGCATCACAAGAAGACCAACAGAGCCAACTAACCAGGGCCAAGAGGGGCCTGCTGAGAATGAAGCATCAACCAAGGACTTTGCATGGACTAGACCTAGGCCCCTTACAAAGAGGTGGCTGATGAGCAGCTCAGACCTCATGTGAGTCCCTTAAAAAGGGAAATGGATGTTCTCTCTGACATGGACTCTCTTGCCAGCTTTTCACTTACTTCCCCCTGAAGGAACTGCCTTGCCAGGCCATAGGGAAAGTGCACTCTCAGCTCTGATAGTAATTGATGAGCTGAGGTGGATGGAAAGGAGAAATCCCCTTTGCTGAGGAATAGGGGAGGGAAGGGAGGAGGAGGAGGGAGGTTGGCACTTGGAGGTGAGAAGTGATGGAGCTAAAACCAGGATGTAAAGTGAATAAATCCAAAACAAAAAAAGGTAGAAAGGAAAAGAAAAACCACCCATTTCATTTAGAGTTTACAATTTTGTGTCATACATGTTTTTAAAGTATGATCTAAAGATTCATTGAATTTCCCTGGTGTCTGTTGTTATATCCTCCTTTTCATTTCTGATTTTATTAATTTGGATACTCTCCCTCTGTCTTTTAGTTAGTTTGGCTATGGTTTGTCTAACTTGTTGATTTTCTATAAAAAAAAACTTGAGCTCTTGGTTTTGTTGATTCTTTGTATTGTTCTCTTTGTTTCTAGGTTATCTATGTCAGCCCTAAGTTGATTATTTCCTGCTGTCCACTCCTCTGGGTGTGTTTACTTCCCTTTTTTTTTTTTCTAGAGCTTTCGGGTGAGCTGTTAAGTTACTAGTATGAGCTCTCTCTGCTTTCTTTATGAAGGCACATAAGTCTGGGTATGTTGTGCCTTCATTTTCAATGAAATCTATAAAGTCTTTAATTTCTTTCTTTCCTCCATGACCCAGGGGTCCAGGTCATTGAGTAGAGACTTGTTCAATTTCCATGACTTTGTAGGCATTCTGTTGTTTCTGTTGATGTTGAGTTCCAGCTTTAATCCATGGTGGTCTGATAAGATGCACGGCGTTATTTCAATCTTCTTGTATCTGTTGAGGTTTGCTTTGTGACTGAGTATATAGTCTATTTTGGAGAAGGTTCTGGGAAGAAGGTATATTGTTTTGTGTTTGGATGGAATGTTCTATAGAATCTGTTAGGCCCAATTGACTTGTAACATTGGTTAGTTTCATTATTTCTCAGTTTAGTTTCTGTATTGAAGATCTGTCCATTGGTGAGAGAGGTTTGTTGAAATCCCGTATTATTAACGTGTGGGGTTTGATATGTAATTTAAGCTTTAGATATGTTTCTTTTACAAATGTAAGTGCCTTTGCACTTGGGGCATATATGTTCAAAATTGAGATGTCATCTTGGTTGATTTTTTTTTTCCTTGATGAGTATCAAGTGCCCTTCCCCATCTCTTTTGGTTAATTTTGGTTGAAAGTCTGTTTTATTAAATAGTAGAATAGCTACTCCAGCTTGCTTCTTGTGTCCATTTGCTTGGAAAACCTTTTCCAGCCCTTTATTCTAAGGTAATGTCTATCATTGTGGCTAAGGTATGTTTCTTGTATGCAACAGAATGATGGGTCCTGTTTATACATCCATTCTATTAGCCTGTGTCTTTTTATTGGAAAGTTGAGGCTATTAATGTGGAGCGATATTAATGACCAGTGGTTGTTAATTTCTGTTATTTTAATGTTGGAGGTGGGAGGGACAGAAGGAAGAGAGGGAGGGGGGGAGAGAGAGACCGAGTTGTGGTGAATGCCTTCCTTCTTTTGGTTTTGCTGTTGTTGGGTTATTTATTTCCTGAGATTTCCTGTAGTTGGAGTTTTTCCCCTAGTATCTTCTATGGGGCTGGATTTGTGGATAGATATTGTTTAAATCTGTGGGGGTTTTGTAGAATATCTTGTTTCTCTCCATCTATGGTTACTAAAAGTAGTTGGGCTGACATCTGTGGTCTCTTACTCTCTATAAGATATCTGCACAAATCCTTCTTTCTTTTAGAGTTTCTGGTAAGAAGTCAGGTGTAATTCTAATAGGTCTGCTTTTATATGTGACTTGGCCTTTTGCCCTTGCAGCTTTTAATACTCTTTCTTTGTTCTGTACATTTAGTGTTTTGATTATTATGTGACAGGAAGATTTTCTTTTCTGGTCCAATCTATTTGGTGTTCTGTAGGCTTCTTGTATATTTGTAGGCATCTCTTTCTTTAGGTTGGGGAAGTTTTCTTCTGATTTTGCTGAAAATATTTTTAGGCCTTTGAGCTTGAAGTCATCTCCCTCTTCTATTCCTATTATTTTTAGGTTTGGTCTTTTAATACTGTCCCAGATTTCTTGGATGTTTTGTATCAGGAACTTTTTAGATTTAACATTTTTCGACTAATGTATCTATTTCTTCAATTATATCTTCTACACCCGAGATTCTCTTTTCCATTTCTTGTATTTTGTTGGTGACGCTTGTGTCTGCATTTCCTACTCTATTTCGTAGGTTTTCCATCTCCAGGACTGCCTCAGATTATTTCCATTTTTAGGTCTTGGACAGTTTTATTCATTTCCTTCTCCCATTTTTTTGTATTTTCCTGTGTTTATTTAAGGGATTTATTCAATTCCTTCACCTGTTTGGTTGTATTTTCCTGTACTTTAAGGGATTTATTTTCTTTTTTTAAGGCCTTTATCATTTTCATAGCCTCAGATCTAAGATAGTTTTCTTGTGCTTCTTGTGTAATAGTATTCTCAGGACTAACTGTGGAAAAAACAAAAACAAACAAACAAACAAAAAACTTGGTTTTGGTAGTGTCATATAGCCCTGGGTTTTGTTGCTTATGTTTGTATGCTAACCTCTAGCCACTTGGTTGGCTCTGTTAAGAGCAAGCCTGGTGGTCTCTCATGGTAGAATGTCTCTGGGAAGCAAATGTGCTCTGCTTTGTCTCGTAATTCAGGGATGGAATATAGGGTGGGGTATTTAGGTGGAGCACTAAGCCGGGAGGAATAAATGGACTACTCTTCTCTAGCTGGGAGTTATTTTCCTTTAGAAAGAGAGGGCCTTCACCACATGCACTTCAATAAACTTTGATGTTAAGTGACAGCGGCAATCTTCCACTCTGGCTTTTGGTTACCACTGCAGTTCTGCTGGGGCTAGAAGCCCTGCTCTTAGTGCTAATAACTGAAGCCTCTGAGTATAGAGAGGAATATTGAGAGGGAGAGGGATACTCATGCTGAGAAGCATAACCCTAAACACTTGAATTCTTGTGATCACTTCTTGCGCCCTACTTCAGTTGTCACACTATCATTATTAGAGTCAGGCTACCTAGACTGTGCACAGGAACCTTAAACCACATAGAAGATGCTGGCTTTCCCCAAAAGAAGCCACTGTATAAAGAAATAGTCACTTTTCCATGATCCAAATGGTAGCACTGTCCTTTTATTAGTATCATTAGTAAAACATCTGTTAGGAGTGTTTGAAGTAGGTACTACGAAGGCCTTAGGCCAGATATATTCTTTTTAAAGTGTGTGTGTGTGTGTGTGTATCTCTGTGTATCTCCCTCTGTGTGTGTGTGTGTGTGTGTGTGTATCTCTGTGTATCTCTCTTCCTCTCTCTCTTTCTCTCTCTCTCTCTCTGTGTGTGTGTGTGTTATGAGAGAAAGATAGAGAGAGAGAGAGATTTGTTTGCTTAAGGAGCTTTGGAGGACATCCTGGCATCACCTAAAGATATTTAGAGGTCAGGTCTAAACAGCCCTCTGGATGACCTCTGGAATAAAACAGGTTTTTTACATTATTAATCTTGTTTTAAGTTAATTTTTGTTGTTCTATTCATTAAAAGCCTGACTTCTCCCACTACCTTTTACCTATTTTTTTTCCTTTTTTAATTTTTTATTTTTTTTATTTTTCTGCTACTAGAGACTGACCCCAAGGTTTCACACATACCAGGTCAGTGCTCTTCTTATATGCCAGCTAACACTCTTTACTATGAAGTGTCAAGAGGAGGTTGAAGTGTTCTTTAGTGAAACAGGGCCACACAGTAAGAAATGGACGTACACTGTAAAATAATAAGAGGGACTAATAAAGAGTCTCTGCTTAATTAAAAATAAGTCAGGCTCCTCTGAGAATGATTAGGTCCACACTTGAAAATGTGTTTCAAGAGCCAAGTTTAAGCAAGTATCTTCTTAGTGTTTTTCTCCGTTATTCACACACACACACACTCTACCTGGTCCTAGAATCTAGGACCCAGAAAAATCATTACTACTTTTTATTTAGTACTTGGAATTGAGTGCTATCTCTTTCCCTTATTCAAAATCATCACAGAACACGCCACAAAATTGTAATAAGTTGATATCAGATTTTTTTGTTTTGTTATTAAATGGTTTGTAAATGGTGGTGGTGGTGGTGGTGGTGGTGGTGGTGGTGGTGGGTGTGTGACATTTCTTTGCCTAAGGAAATTGGAGGACAGAGCAGGATCCCCTAGCACCACCTAAAGAGGTCAAGTCTAAACAACCCTCTGGGTGACCTCTGGAATGAAGCAGGTTTCCATTATTAATTTTGTTTAAAGTTAATTTTTGATATCCCACTTATTAAATATCTAACCTCTCCTATTACTGTCCATCTAATTTTTTTTGTGGTACTAGAGACAGACCCCAAGGCCCACACATACCAGACAAGTGTGTGTGTGTGTGTGTGTGTGTGTGTGTGTGTGTGTGCAAGGACCCTCTTGCACGAAAGTTACAGGCAGATGCGAGCTGCTGGATGAGGGTTCTGAGGACATGTTCAGGTCATCTGATAGAATAGTACAGAATCTTCCCTGCTCAGCTACCTGGTAAGCACACGGCCTAGGTACCTTATTAAGAACTTGGGATGCCCCACGGGCACAGCATGTTCAGCAACAGGGTTGGGAGCATGAGCAAACTCAGATATACACCCATAATAGTCTGTTATGCCTCAACCCTCCCCCCCCCCACAAAAGGTTCCTGTACTCTCCTTCTTCACCATGAGAAATAGGTATATTCAAGGGGAGGTCATGCTCAGAGGTGTGATGTCGATTCCTAGCAGGGCTATTTCAAAGCTACATCATCCAAATTCAGGCACTCACACATAACAGCAGGTACCCCCACCTATACTTCCTGTTGTCTCACTCTTCACCTCTGCCAAAGCAAACGGGACAGGGTGAAGCCAGGAGTCAGGGTTTGAACAAACTCCTGCTCCATTCAGCTGCCCCTTCTCTCCAGCTAGGAGCTTTCTCGCCCAAATTCCAGGATTCTTGCTCAACCATCCAAGTTTCCAGACCCATAATTAGTTTTGAGTGTCAGTGTCCAGACCCGTAATGGATTAATCTGCCCAGTGGCCTGTTGCTATGGCAATTCTGCAAGAGCTTTATTCAGTAAATGAAATGAAAGGCAGCAGGAAACTTGGGGGTGGCTTAGGCACATAGGAAAGGGGTCCATTATAATTTGAATGTCTTAATTGCACTAATTGATACACATGTGAATAAAAAGGCACAAACAGAGGCCAGAGCAATGGGGGGGGGGGGAGCCTGGTTGGGATCAGCAGTTTGGAAAAGGCACACTTCTTTGGAGAAAATGCCACACAGTAATGCAGAAGGTAAAGGAGGTACCAAGAAAGCAGGACTCAGGTGAACTGGGTGACTGCCCCTGTCTGTCCTGCTGAATGTTCTTTAACACTGCAGACTACACTTGCTTCTCAGGGCCTGTTGAGAGGGACTTATTCAGAATAATACTCCTGAGACCAGAACAGAATTTCCCTGACCAGGAGGTCAAGGACAAAGGCCATGGAGCTGACACACAGGCCCACAGCCCAGCTGCTTGGAGCCCAGGTTAGGAAAGGTTTTCAGCATTCACCTGTTGTGCCACTCACATATCTGCAGTGAGGACCTGCTTTGTTTGTCTCCATTCAGCCAATATTTTGGACTCTATAATCAGCTTAGGTGTCTAATGGCTCAGTCATGGCTTAATTGGCCCTCATTTCTGGTTGCCATGGTGATGCAGCCAGGAGAGAACTGAGGTGGGAGGGAGACAGAAAACAAAACAGGCCAAGACTGAAGATGAGACTGTATTGATTACACTAATTGACAAACCTTTGGTGAGTAAAAGCCCATAAGCACAGGCCACAGGGCCAAGGCAAGAGGCCTGGAGGCTGACCTGGGCACAAAAGCCTCCACCACAGAGGGAAAGGATGCATAAGACACGTCCAAGGAGAAGTCTAGAGGATGACAGAGGCTCTCTGTAGCTGCTCAGGATCTCCAGTAAGGGTTTTAGAAAGGCACGGGCATGAGGTAGGGGCACATGTCAAGAACCTCACCTGAAGACTCTACAACTCCTCACTTATCAGACTATTCGCTGGGAAGCTGAGGCATCGGGTTGAAGAGACTAGAATTAAATGCTTGCTGGTAAAGAAGCAGGACTCTGTGGACTTCTGGGTTCCTGACCAGCTAGAACTCTGGCTCCCATCAAGCCTCCAGATGAGACCACTTGTCCTGTCCCTCATTTCACATAGTCATGAAGGCCGGAGAGAAGAGGCCTGGTCCCACGCAGCTTTCCTTGCTGATGTAGACTCAGGGCATGGCACACACGGCCAAGATCGACTGTGGGAGCACAGATCCCTGGATTTTAGAGACAATCTTTGTGACTTGAAAGACAGGATGAAAAGTTTCCCAGGGACTTTGTGTTCTGGAAGGAGATGACGGTCATTCAGAGGGAGGTGAAGAAGCAAAGGAAAGGGACAAAGAACCCCAACATGTTTGCTGGGAGTTCCTTGTGACTAGCTCCTTCCCGAGTAGTGCCTGGAAGTGATTTTCAGGGAGCTCCCTGGGACACCTTGCCTGGGGACACATGGTGCTAATTTGCAGCATTTTGGTTGGCAGTTGCTGCAAGGCAAAGGAATACTTCTCAGTGAGGGGATCACTCCCAGCTACTCGCAAAGCAAGGAGGGCGCCCAGGGTCTCATGATGAGGGCCTCTGGGCTGTGTGTATCAGGTGCACAGCTGCAGTTAGAGCACTCCCACATGCCCGCCCTTCTCAAGCAAACTTCCCTGGGGAACATGCTCTGGCCTAGGTGTCAGGGGACATGATGGGAGCCAGGCACTCTGTGCACTTTTCCTAGGGACCTGGGTCCCTGCCACTGACTACAGAGAAACATTGCATGATTCTAAACCAGGATGCTTTTTTGTTTTGTTTTGTTTCGTGTGTGTATTCTTCTTAATCAGCTTTAAGAGCACAGTTTTCTTTCTACCATATTCATACATGCTTTGATTTGGTTCACTCTGCTCTGGCCTTGTAGACTCAGAACACCCACGTCCCTGACTCTCACTTTCGCTGCTGTGCCTCTTTGCCCCCAATATTCCTGCATTTCACTTTAATGTCTCAGGTGAACTACTGTCCTCCCACACCTCTCCCTCAAAGTCTATTTTAAGTTTAACTTTGAAACAGGGGCTTATGTAGTCCAAGCTGGCCCTGAACTCACTGTGTAGAGAGGGATGGCTCTGGAGTCCCGATCCTCCTTTGTCCACTTCCCAAGTTCCGGAATTACAGGTATGAAGCCACCACACCCTGAGCCCAAAGCTTTGGCAGGATGCCAGGAGAGAATGGTGACTGTGTTCTAAAGCAGCACAGCATAAGTTAAAACCAACAGTGAGTTAGAAGGACAGCATACCACACCAGCTGCTATGTAGAAAGTGCAGGGAAGATTACAGGATATCTTTGAGACTGACCTTTGAAAGTGTGGAGTAGCTTGATTCTTGGGAGCGGTGTCAGAGTGAGGAGACTTTCTGGGTGGACCAAGGAAATGTGGGGAAGAGGAGACCTGATTCAGGAAGTCTTCACTATGGCAGGGCAAGTGAGAGCAGAATCCTTTGTTTGTCTGCTTTGTTTGTTTGTTTGTTTGGTTGGTTGGTTGAGACAATGAGAGACCCAGTCACAAACAGTAAATGGGGGAGTGCCTGAGGAAGACACCAGAGGTTACACACACACACACACACACACACACACACACACACACACGAGGAGAGGCGTGGTGCTGGAGACATACTGTACTGTCTACCCAGCGTGAAACTATGGCTGATGTAAAGTCCTAACAGTGTGGGCACACACATCCACACGGCGTTACTCTCAGGTGAATAACAAAGCTAGCAGCTGAGAGAGAGGATGACACCCCCTCTGTGGATGTGTTTGCCCATCAGCTAGACCACTGACTGGAGATGCCCTCCTCTCGTCCCCTTGAGCACAGCTGAATAGCCTTGACCTTCAGTACTTGAAAAGAATCACACAGTTGCATCCTGTCACATGGGAGGAACTTCCACGACCAGTGACAGGAGGGCATCATCTTCTCCCTAATTACACAGGTGAAGACATTGACATGGTCAGTGCCAGCCTGTCTCCACATGTCTTTTCACATGATCATGTGAGGGACGGCCCACTGGTCCTTTAAAATCCAAAGTGAAATATTTCAATCAGATCTCTGTCCCAGCATGATGCTTGTGGCAGTGGCAGTCTGCCCCTTTCCGAAGAGCCTTCAGCTGTCCATCATACAGGGCTGGGGAGCACTGCCCCCTCCTAATACCCTCAGCGTGATCTTGTGCAGTCTGTGTTTCTCTGGAGGACAGTCCCAGGCATAGGTTTTACTTCAGTCATCTTGACTGCTCCCAGGGAATTCATGGACGAACCTGTCCCACAGATCCACAGGTGTGTGCTCCACCGGCTGCAAGAATGGGGCAGCCCATGGGTGCCCCTCTGCTCTGCGATGCATCCAAAAGATCGCTCACAGACCAGGGGAGAGCTCGGTGAAAGAACGCAAGCCCCTCCTCTGTCACCTAGAGGAACTGCATTTCTATTTTCCATCTCCATGTCTACCAGAAAATTGCAGTTGAAAGCAGCATCTGCTGTGGGGTCACAGGGCATGGGTGCACATCATTACCAAGAAGCTGAGTGTGGGAGTAGCGCTCGTGACCCAGACCTGTCTCTGTAGAAAGTGAGGATCTGTTTGTTAGGGAGAACTCTTGCTGCATCTTGCAGTAGAAGGCAATGATAATCACAATGGCGAAAGCCAGGAAAAGCGATTTTTGAGGTTCACAGACATAGCTACAAAAACATTGCTGTTGGAGAGGCAACTGCACGTGCACAGAGACAATGGGCCATGTGTCCCCAGGGCTGAGCAAACCTTTATCAGCTCTCTTACAATTAAGCTCTTGGTCTGTGCAAGAGAACTGGCCCTTGATCGGGACAAGAGAGTCTCCCCAATCACACTGCCTATCCCCAAAGCACTTTTTCCCCTGGAAAACATCTGCTTGCCATAGAAAACACATTCTGTGTGCTTTATGGTTATTTGGGGTTTTTTAGTTTGCTTTGCTTTGCTTTGCTTTGTTTTGCTTTGCTTTGCTTTGCTTGGTCCCAGTGTCTTGCATTAACCTGGATGGCCTCAAGCTCCTTATCTTCCTTCTTCCACTTCTCAGATGCTTGTCTATAACAGGCATGTGCTGGCACAACCACTAGAAATAACTTTCTTTCCAAAAGATCCATTGTCCTTTGTATTTTCTTTTCTTGGTATGTATTCATTGACACAGTGCTGGTTTCTTACTTTCATTTTCAGTCAAACATTGTACTTTGCCCATATTTACCCTGTACCTTCTTCTTACTTTTCCCTAATCTTATTCCAGCCTGATTTCTGCTTTCATGTCACAGGATAAAGTTAATGGTACATAATATCTAGGATGTCTATATTACTTACAGTTTCTGTTATAGTGATAAAACACCATGACCACATGTAACCCCTTGTGAGGGAAGGGTTAATTTCACCTTCTAGTTTCTGTGTCTGTCACTGAGGGATACCAGGGCAGGAACTCAGGATAGGAACCTAGAAGAAGAAGCTGATGCAGAGGTCATTGGGGAGTACTGATTACTGGCTGGCTCAGCCTGCTTTCTTATAGAACCAGTACCACCAGCCTTTGAGTAACACCGCCTGCAATTGCTAGGAGCTTCCCATTTATCACTAATTACAAAAAATTCCCTGAAGTCTTAGCAACAGCCTGTTCTTATGCAGGAGTTTTCTCAACCGAATCTCCTGCATCTCAGCTGACTCTAGCTTGTGTTATGTATACATACACCTCTCCAGGGCTTACTATCTCTCCCTACTTTCCCAAGATTCCCTGCACTCTACCCAAAGTTTGGTTATGAGTCTCAGCATCTGCTTTGATACACTGCTGGGTAGAGTCTTTCAGAGGCCCTCTGTGGTAGGCTCCTGTCCTGTTACTTGTTTCCTGTCTCCTCCTTCTTCCAATGTCCTTCCCATTTAACTTTTTGAGTGAAGATTCATCATCCTACCCACAGTCCTCCTTCTTGCTTAACCTCTTTAGGTGTGCAGATTTTAGTATATTTATCTTGTATTATATGTCTAATAGCCACTTATAAGTGAGTATATAACATGTGGTGGGTTTTTTTTGTTTTTTGTTTTTTTTTTTTTGTTTTTTTTTTTACTGTTTCTGGGATACTCACTCAGGATGATCTTTTCTAGATCCCACCATTTGCCTGCAGGAGCTCCACAGGGAGAGCAACAGAACCAAAAAATCTGGGTACAGGGGTCTTTTTTGAGACTGATTCTCCAACCATGGACCACACATGGACATAACCTAGAACCCCTGCTCATATGTATCCATGACAGCTCAGTATCCAAGTGGGTTCTCTAGTAAGGGCAACACAGACTGTCTCTGACATGAACTCAGTGGCTGGCTCTTTGATCACCTCCCTCTAAGGGGGGAGCAGCCTTGCCATGCCACAGAGGAGGACAATACAACCTGGCCTGATGAGACCTAATAAGCTAGGGTCAGATGGAAGGGGGGGTGGACCTCCCCTATCAGTGGACTTAAAGAGGGGCATAGTAGGAGATGAGAGAGGGAGGGTGGGATGGGGAGCAAATAAGGGAGGGGGCTACAGCTGGGATGCAAAGTGAATGAACTATAATTAATATGTAAAAAATAAAGTTTCATTAAATAAGCAACACAATGCTCAAAAAAGAAAACCATGCAGTATAAAAACATGCAGACATGCCCTTTTGACTCTGGTTTATGTTAATTAATAGGATGATGTGGAGCTGCATTCATTTTCTGAAAATGATTCTTGTTTATGACTGATGAAATTTTCACTCTCTTTGTCTGTATCTTTCTCTCTCTCTTATACATGGCTCTGTGTGCGTGCCTGTGTGTGTGTGTGTGTGTGTGTGTGTGTGTGTGTGTGTGTTGTCTGTATGATCTATCCCTAATCACAGGATGAGCTGAAAGGTGAGAGATTATCCCCTAATCAATCTCTTGATTATTAGAAGAGCTGGAACAGAGTTCAGTGTTCCTGACAACCATACCAGTGCATTACCCTGTAAGGCTGATGGACAGGATTGAGCATGCTCATTTTCTGCCTGTAAGTAAATTCTCTACACAGAGAAAAAGAGTTTTGAGGATAAACATTAGTGATAGAAGACCATACTCATGTTATCTGTAGATGTTGAAAGACCCAGCGGACCAATGGGCAGAGACTCGGATTTCCCTATCCATTACTCTGTGGTTAAAGGTATAATCTTTAGCCCCAGAGTCAAGCCACTGATTCCTATGGACCAAGAAAAGAAGAAAAAATAGAGAAATATTCAGCTGATGAGATTTCTCCTGTCCCATAGACTTAATGTAGATGAAGCTGAATGTAACAGACTATGGTAGGGGATTGAGTTATACAGTTGCCCTCTTCTAAAAGATAATTATTTTTCTTTAATACGCTCCACATTCATCCTAACTGATAGAGAACTGAAAATCCGTTCCAGTAAATAACTCCAACTCCTAATTAGTATGGTGTGAGTTGCTATAGTACTTTGTGGAGGTGTTACATTCTTGTGGTGAAAACAGCAAGGAAGGAACCTGGACCGGTTTGAGGGAGCAGTATGTATGGGTGAAACAGATATTTCAGGATAAGTTTATGTGAACTTTTTCAATGGCTCTCAGTGATTAAGGACCCAATGTAGGAAAGGAAAGTACTTGAATGTGAGTACTAAGCCTCAAACAGGAAGGAAGGAGTTTTTATTCGAGAAATGTTTGAGAAACAAGCCAGAGAATAGAATTTTTACGTGCTCAGGACTCAGAGACTTTCCAGGCATCAAGTTAGAAGGATCCTATAATAGAATTCTTCAGTTCCAGGTAGGGTAGGAAGATCTTTTTTGTTTCTGTTCTTTTTTCTATGAAAATATGGATAGAAGTTATATAAATAGAATAAGATGAAAGACAGAAGAGCAGAGAGAAATGAAGACCATGAAGAGAGAAAGGAAAGATACTCTTTGTTTACTCCTTCCCATACTAATTTTATATTTATATTCATTATGAATATTAATATCTAAGTTTAATGAAGGTCCTACCTTGTGTGACACATTATGCTACTCATTTCCATATTGTTTCACTGATAACTAATAATCTAAAGAGAAGGTTGGCCCCATTACTGTATTTTATGTACAAGAAAGACAACTAACGCTTGGAGAGACTGAGAAACTTCGCTTAAACCATGGCAATGTGCTCTGGGGCTAGAACTCTTAACCACATCATGGTTAGAGTGTGTGTTTGAGAGATAGAGACAGAGCGATGGCACACAAAAAGAGGCAGTTTTACATCTGACCTTTGCTGTTTGCAACTGATGGTATAGTGTATCTATCGTCTTTAAAGGATAGATTTGTAGAGGTCTTACACATAGTGTACCATCATTTTATTTGACTTTAATTAGCCCCTTACTAATGAGTATTTAGTTATTTGTGTCTTATTTTGTATTTACAAAACAGCAAACACTGAAACTATATCTTTGTGTACATATATATGCTTATTTAAAAGATTTCTAAAAATATGTCCCTTTGATTTACAAATTTTTTTACATGTATTGTAGTGTATGTGTCTGTTTCAGTATCATATGTTTTACATGTATTTTGACATATTCATCTCCCTCACCTCCCCCTAACTCGTCAAGAGAACTCAGAATGGTACAAGGCTTTAAACCCTCAAAGCCCACAACCAGTAACATACTTCCTCCATCAAGGCCACGCCCCTTAAAACTGCCCAAACAGCACCACCAACAGGGGACCACCAAGTCTATGGAGGACATTCTCCTTGAAACTACCACACTCCCATATCATTTGTTCCACAATTACACACATGGGCATATCTTTCCTTGCTGATCATAATTGTAGTTCACAGCTGGAAAAGACTTTTGATGGTTTTTCTCTCCCAGCAGTCCACATAGCATCTTCTGGTACTGTGAAATCTAGCCAACAGTGAAGAAGCTTCCTTCCAGTGCTGTTTCGATTTTTCTGTGTCCTGTGACCAAATAGTATAGTATCTTTAGCAGGAAGGCCTTACCATCAAGTTGTAGTGGGCGACAAAGGACATTGGAAATAGTTTGTTTTGTTATGGAATCTCCAGGACACCCATGACCAACACTCAATTGGAGGTATAACTCACCTGTTACTAGGTTTTTTATATGCCAACCTATGGCTTCTCGAAGGAGCATATTCCCCTGTGTAGGCTGACTGCAATTAAAACACTTTTATATGAACATATTAAAAGCTTATGAAATAATATGTTTCCATATGACTTCTTCAAACACCATTAGTATCAGTTACCTGTTGTTGGGTATTAATATTTATTACTGATTTATCTGTTAGTTAAACAGCGGTTATTCTTAAACCAGCATATGCATACCCAAATCACCATACAGAGACTAGGATTTATTGAATTAACCTAGAGCACAATGGTAGGTAAACCTCCAAGCATCCTAAACCTCCACCCTAAACCTCCAAGCCCACATAGTTTCCTCCCATTTAGGTTTCCCACATTATACTTGATTTTAGTCATATCTTAGGTCTCTTCCAGTTCATCTCTCCCTCTGGTTCCAAGTTCTCTCCTGCAGATCTCTCCTCTCCTACTCCCCCACTCGCTTCTTTCTCCCCCCCCCAGACCAGGATGCCTCACCCCATTCTCTCCACTGCTCAGAACTGGCTGATTGAATTATTGAAATTACAGAGAACAAACGGTGGCATGTTTACACAAACTTGAGACAGGTGATGCTTAGAATAAGCATCACAATGCAATGTCCAGATTGAAACCAGGTAGTAGAATAGAGAAATCAGCATTTGAATGAACAAGGATAAGTTATGTACATTCCACAAGAACATTATACCAATAGTTATCCCTCTGAATTTTCTATTTATATTCTTTAGTCATGTCTACTCTGTTTTATTTTTATTTTTCATGTTACTATTAATAGCAGTTTTATTAACAATATTACAGTTTAATGTACTTAAATAAATGTTCCAAATTTTAAAAATTTCATATTTGTGTTTTACCCCTGACCAGTTCGGGATTCTTCAATGTATACAACGGTATAGTATCTAAGATGACAGACTTTGAAACTAGACTGTCTAGATTCAAGACCTGGATCTGATCTGGAAGTTTCTTTCATGTGGTCTAGCTTCCATGGTTCCAGAAAACACTGTGAAAGCTGCCAAGGGAAAGCAAAAATTCAGCAGCCCTACCCAGCTGCAATACGCGTGAAACATGACAATAACCAGCATGGTAAAATATGAATAAAGCTGCAATAAGTGAAAGTCACATGTCAGTGGCAATTAACAGCTGCCTAGTTGGACTTAAGACCTACTCATTCAACAGGAAGAAAATTATGTCTGGTAGTTGAAACCTAGCCAGCTTCCTGGAGGTAGTAGGGTCATGGATCCTAGAAAAGAATCTACTACTGCCATTTTGCTAGAGCAGCATAATTTCTTATTGCATTCTAAACCTTATCCTTATGCCTATAGATAAGAATAACTACCACCCTTGATGGAGTAAGTCTATCTTTAAATAAATGGAGACCATCGCAGAAAACCACAACTGTACAAAATGCAGAGAACAATGGATCGTGGGGAGCCCAGACCCAAGGAATATATTTACACCACAGCCTCTGAATCTGTGGTTTATATCGATTAATATTATATATACTATTATATTATATATGATTTTTTCAGACAGGGTTTTTCTTTGTAGCTTTGGCTGTCCTGGAACTGTAGACCAGGCTGGCCTTGAACTCACAGAGATCCACCTGCCTTAGTCTCCTGTGTGCTGTGATTCAGGTACCACAACCACCTGGCTTAAAAACATTCTTTTTAAAAGAATTGGGACTTTGTGTTGAGAGAGGGAGTTTCTTAGATAAATATATCATGCATGTCATTTAAAATGAAAATTGATCAAGAAATATAGTGCTGAGATAATATAAAGTAAAGCATACACATTTTCTACGGATCACCTCTGGCAAAATGCTTAGTGTGTGGATCGTTTTATAGTTGACTATTCTAAACTTTCAAAGAAGAGCACCTCTTTCCCTCACTCTCTTCCTACTTCCCTCTCTTCCTCCCTCCCTCCTGTTAGCTACTCAAGGCAGGTAGAGCCTTGCCTGACAGACTCCCTTGGTTTACTTTGCATACTCTGTAAACTTTGTATACTTTGTGGGTAAAGTGTCCCGGGCCCCTGCTGAGAAGCTCCAGCAGCCAGGCTGGCCTGATTCAAATTTTGCCTCTGGTCTCCCCCTAATCTATCCTTGTGTACCCCTTTTCAGCTCTTCAGCTCCCCTGGGTGTCACCCCTTAAGGTCTCTGAAAGGGGTGATCAGTTGTTCAGGTGTGCTGTTGGCCTCTGGACACATCTAGACAGCAACAAGTCAGGACTCCAGAGTGGCCAAGACTAACTCTCCACAGCCCTGGGACCTGAGATCAGATGCCTGGTGAAACTGAGAAGCTGAAGCCACAGAGAAAGCAATAGCACCTGAGGCCTCAGTTACCCTGCTGCTGACAGGGAATTGAGGGGGAGGAAGGAGTGTTCAACTGGAGCTAGTCTGTGTGCTCAGGTCCCATCTTTACAGCGACAGTGTATAAACTAGCCATTTCTCTGAGGCAGGGAATGGTAGTCACCAGGGACCAGAAATAGAAATCTGACCCTTTAGTATGAAAGTTCATAGTTTAGTTAAGGAAAGTTGTTTAGCTTAGAGATCAAGTCAGTATAAACCCCTTAGGGCATGAGATAATCGGCCCCTCCCCCACAACTCTGTCATACTGGTAGTTCCAACCTCTGTCACAACAGCCATCTCCATCTCTTCAGTGGGACCCCTCCCAGATTTATGGTAATTTAAGGTGAAAAGGTTAAACAAAAACCCACCTTTCCCTAAGCTGCCCCCAAGCTCAAGACCTGAAATCCCACCAATCATCACTCTGGAAATCTTTGCTCTAGAAAGTTCCCCATGCCCCCACCCCCACCCCAAATGCTTTGTAAAGGCTGTTTGCCCAGTTGTCTGCTGTCTTCACTTGGAAGCAGCTACAGGCACTCTTGGATTTGTCTCTCCAATAAATCTCCTTTAAGAGATTTACTGCCTGTTGTGACTCATCACAAGAAACCAATAAGCTCAGAAGAGAAGTGAAAAAGGAGCAGAACTCAGGCTCCTAAGCACCTCAGCAACTCCGGGGTTGGGGAAGTTCTCTCCTGGGAGCAACAACGGCTGGAGAAGGAGTGAGGCACAGGCTCCTCAGTTCCTGAGCTGCTTCAGGGTTGGGGTAACACTTCCCTAGGAGCTGCGATGTCTCTGCTGAGGAGGCCTCCTCTCAGAGCTGTGTAGTTCCTGGGCTCTCGAGTATCAGGATACCCTTGGAACACTGTCCTTCCCCAGATCTGTGTGGTTCCTGGGCTCTCATGTCTCAGGATACCCTTCCTTTGGGACACTTCCCCACTATAGAACTGGATACCTTCCCAGGCCTCAGAGTTGTGCGTTTCCTGGACACCTTCCCACTCAATCAGGAAGGCCAACACCTCCCTCCCTTTCTCCCATTCCCCCTTCCTTGTTCCTCCTGTCTACTGGTGGTTGAAACCAGACCTTTACATGTTACCACTGACCTGTATCTACAGACCTATATTAACCAGTTCTTAGGCAATAATATTTCTTCAAGTAGAATTGCAATCCTCCCAATTCGTTTTATGGAGTAATTGTAACTTTGATACAAAAACTTTGATACACAGATCAAACTGTTAATTACTAGTGATGGTAGCAAAATGACAAAATAGGAAGCACAGTCCTTTATTTCCCTCTGGCAATATGTTTTAAATCCAGGAGATTAATAAAATTATTTTGTAAGATACCTGGGAAATAATCCAAGATTTACAACATTTTCAATACTTGAATAAATGCAAATATCCAGTTCAAAACAGAAGGAAATTCTGTTTCCCCAACCCCTATCTGATATAACATGAGAGGCTGGAGGAAGCAGCAGTCCAGAAAGAGCAGTGAAGACCTGGTTTTAACACTCTCACTTGTCTGGAAGTCTGCCCAAACAAATGGTCTGTTTCACTGAAGAGCTCATATAGAGAACACGAGCATAATTCAATTTTCAACCTGATAAAAGCCACTTCTTAGGAAAAGTGCAGGAGAGCTGCAGGTCCACTTATACCCAGAGCAAGAATACAGGTAGAACAACAACAAAAAAAAATCTTCAGCCCTAAGAAGCTAAAGTAACATTTCTGGAAATTAATATATTTGAAAGCAGCTATGTATAGGGGAACATTTCAAAAGCACATGCCAGACCTAGGCAAAACAGATGCTCAGAAAATAAAACATTGCAAGTCTCACCAGAGACTGATTTTAAGGCTCACAACACACCCTGATAATTGACATGGTCAGGGTATTCTCAGGCACAGAACTAGTTTACAAAAAGAAAAACAAAAAAAAAAAGCTACGTTTCTAAATATACAATGTTTGAAGATATAAGACATAGAAGCAAAATATACAGAGTACAAAGGAAGAAAAATGAATTCACATGCAGTTGGTTTAGGCAGGAGAAATTTGAATTTGAAACCAGTTTGGGGTAAAGAATGAGACTAGATTTTTTTTTTAAATATTAATTACTTTTCTTTTTTTCCCCAGCATTTTTTTATTTATTACAATTTATTCACTTTGTATTCCAGCTATAGCCCATCCCTCATCCTATCTCAATCCTGCCCTCCTCTTCTCCTTCCTCACCCTCTCCCAGTCCACTGATAGGGGAGGACCTCCTTCTTTTTCTTCTCATCTTAGCCTATCAGGTCCCATCAGGACTGATTGCATTGTCTTCTCTGTGGCCTGATAAGGCTGCCACCCTCAGGGGGAGGTGATCAAAGAGTCAGTCACTGAGTTCATGTTGGAGATAGCCCTTGTTTCACTTGCTAAGGAACCCACTTGGACAATGAACTGCCTTGGGATAAAACTGTGCAGAGATTCTAGGTTATCTCTATGCATGGTCCTCGGCTGGAGTATCAGTCTCGTAAAAGACCTCTGAGCCCAGATTTTTGGTTATATTGCTCTCTTTGTGGAGCTCTTGTATCCTCCAGGTCTTTATATCTCCTCCTTCTTTGATAAGATTCCTTGCACTCTGCCCAAAGATTGGTTAAGAGTCCAGCATTTCCTTTGATACTCTGATCAGAGGCCCTCTGTGGTAGGATCCTGTCCTGTTGCCTGTTTTATCCCTCTTCTGATGTCTGTCCCATTTGCCTCTCTGAATGAGGATTGAGCATCTTAGCCAGGATCTTCCTTCTTGCTTAAATTCTTTAGGTGTACAGATTTTAGTATTTTATCCTGAATTATATGTCTAATATCCACTTACAAGTGAGTATATACCATGTGTGTCTTTCTGTTTCTGGGATACCTCACTCAGGATGATCTTTTCTAGCTCCCACCATTTGCCTGCAAATTTCATGATTTCCTTGTTTTTTTTTTTTTTTATTGCTGAGTAGTATTCCATTGTGTAACTGAATAGTTTCTGTAAAGCAAAGGACACTCTCATCAGAACAAAACGACAGCCTACAAACTTGGAAAAGATCTTCACCCACCCTATATCAGACAGAGAGATAATATCCAGAATATATAAAGAACTCAAGAAGTTAAACAGCAACAAATCAAGTAATCCAATTAAAAAAATGGAATACAGAGCTGAACAGAGACTTCTCTATAGAGGAATATCGAATGGCAGAGAAACATTATAAAAATGTTAACCTCCCTACTCAACAAGGAAATACAAATCATAATGAACCTGAGAATTCACCTTACACCCATCAGAATGGCTAAGATCAGAAACTCAAGTGACAACACTTGCTGGAGAGGATGTGGAGAAAGGAGAACCCTCCTTCATTGTTGGCAGTAACGTAAACTTGTACAACCACTTTGGAAATCAATCTGACACTTTCTCAGAAAATTAGGAATAGTGCTTCCTCAAATCCACCTTAGCACTCCTCGGCTTGTATCCAAAGTATACAACAAGGACATTTGCTCAACCATGCTCATAGCAGCTTTATTTGTACTAGTCAGAATCTGGAAAAAACTCAGATGTCTCTAACTGAGGAATGGGTATAGAAATTGTGGTACATTTACACAACGAGACTATTTTTTAAAGACAAAAAAAAAAAAAAGAAAAGAAAAGGAAGTTGAAAAAGATGAAAATGCAGCTGGTCATAGTGTCCCAGGCCTATATCCCCAGCACTCAGGAGGCAGAGGCAAGAAGATCTCTGTGAGTTTGAGGCCAGCCTGGTCTACAGAGAGAGTCCAAGATAACCAGGGTTCTTACACAGGGAAATTCTGTCTCAAAAAAAAAAGAAGAAGAAGAAGAAAAAAAGGAATAGAGGAAGGAGGAAGAAGATGAGGAAAAGGAAGAGGAGGTGTAGTAAAAGGAAGAGGAAGAGGAGGAAAATGAGGTGGAGGAGGTGGAAGAGGAGGAAGAGGAGGGAATAAAATACTGTCCCTGAAAAAATAGTGCCTTAAAAAAAAGGAATAGTGCCTTTGTAGCACTGTGATGGTGTGATGGTTTGAATGAGATATTCCCCCATAAGTATTGGACACTTGAGTCCTTGTTCCACAGTTGGTAGCTGTTTGGAGATGCTTAGGTATGGCTTTACTGGGGGAAGTATGTCACTGGTGGGTAGCTTTGGGGTTTTAAAAGATGAGTGCCATTCTCAGTGTGCTCCCTCTGCCCCCTGCTTTCAGATCCGAGGGGGAGCTCTCAGCTGTTCCCTCAGCCATGCAGTCACTCCATCATCAACTGACACTAACACTCAGAAAAAATAAAAGCCCAACTACATGTTCTCCTTTATGATTGTGCAGCCAAACAGTTTGTGGATTTGTCACAAAGTAACTAAGAAAAGAACTCAGTATACCTTCAAACTATTGTCCTAAACATGCACCATGTAGTTCAAAGAACACAAAGATGAAGAGCTAAAAGCAAACAACGAAACAGTGAACAAAATATGATTATAAACAAATATATAGGACTTATAAAATGGAGCCACACACAAATTCAAAGGTTAAAAAACTCAACTAAAAAAAAAATTCAGTGAAGATGTTCTACAATAGACTCAAACAGAAAAAAAGTTGCAATGTTGAAGACAAGTCATTTAAAACTGTTGAGTCTGAAGTTCATAGTTTAAGAAATTTAGGAAATCACATTGAATTGAATATTCACTGTATAAATCAACAAATAAGAGAGTAAGATAAAGGAGTAAGCAGAAAACATCCAAGAAATCAATGATGCCATGAAAAGACAAAATCTAAGAATAATAGAAAGAGGTGAAAAAAATAAAAAAGATTCCAGACTCCAAAGTCCAGAAAATATTTTCAAGAAAATCATTGAATAAAATTTTCCCAATGTAAAGAAAGAGGCCTACAACATACAAGAGAACACCAAACATACTAGAACCAGAAGAGAAACTCCTTACGTCACATAATAGTCAAAACACTAAACCTACAGAACAAAGAAAAAATATGAAAGGCAGCAAGGGAAAAAGGCCAAGTAACATATGAAGGTAGACCTATCAGAATCACACCAGACTTCTCAATAGAAACTATGAAAGCCAGAAGGGCCTGATCAGATGTCATGCAGACTCAAAGACACCACAGATGCCAACCTAGACTATTATACCCAGCAAACAAAATATTCCACGAAAAACCAAACTTAAAACAATATCTACATAGCAACCGACCCTATAGAAGATACTAGAAGGAAAACTACAATCCAAGGAAAACAACTATACCCAAGAAAATACAGGATATAGATAACTTCCCAACAAAAAATTAAAAGAAAACAAGCATAGAAACACAGTAACATCACCAAATCCACAATAAAAAGAACTAACCTTCATTGGTCACTATTCTCAATCGACATCAATGGACTCAATTCTCCAATAAAAAGACACAGACTAACAGAATGGTTGTGGAAACAGGATCCAACATTCTGCAACATCGAAGATACAGAACTCTGCAACAAAGATAAACAAAAAGTTTTTCAAGCAAATTGACTCAGAGAACAAACTGGAATAGCTATCCTAATATCTAATAAAATAGATTTTAACCAAAATTAATCAAAAAAGATGAGGAAGGGCTATTCAGTCTCATCAAAGAAAAATCCACCAGGAGGACATCACAGTCCTGAACACCACAATTACAAGAGCACCTACATTTGTAAATTAAACATTATTAGCTCACACATCAATCCCAACACGTTAATAGTGGGAGACTTCAACATTCCACTCTCACCAAGGGACAGATGATCTAGACAGAAGCTACATAGGGAAATAATGACACTTACAGAGGTCCTAAATCAAATGGATCTAATAGATGTCTACAGAACTTTTCACCCAAACTCAAAAGAGTATACCTTCTTTTCAGCACTTCGCGGAACCTTCTCAAAAATTGACCATATATTGGGCACAAAGCAAGCCTCAATAGATACAGGAAGATTGAAATAATCCCTTATGTCCTATAAGAGCACCATAGCCTAAAACGAGACCTCAATAACAGAAATAACAAAAAGCCTATAGACAAACGGAAACTAAACAACTCTCTACTCAATGACAGCTTTGTCTGGGAAGAAATGAAAAAAATAAATTAGAGACTTCCTAAAATTCAATGAAAAAGAAGACACAACTTACCCAAACTCATGGGTCACAATGAAAGCAGTGTTATGAGGAAAGTTCATACCACTAATTGCCTCCAGAAAGAAGTTTTAGACATCTCGTACAAGAAACTTAATAGCACAACTAAAAGCCCTAGGGGGGGGGGAGCAGACACACCCAAGATGAGTAGATGATTAGAAATAAACAAACTCAGGGCTGAAATCAATAAATTAGAAACAAACAAACAAACAAACAAACAAAAACAGTTCAAAGAATCAATGAAACCAAAGCTGGTTCTTTGAGAAAATCAACAAGATAGACAAACCCTTAACCAAACTAACTAAAAGGCAGAGAGAAAGTATCCAAATCAGCAAAATCAGAAACAAAAGGGGGACATAATGAAAGACACTGAGGAAATCCACACAATCTTCAGGTCTCACTACAAAAACCTATATTTCACAAAATTTGAAAATCTAAATGAAATGGATTTTCTTGAAAGATTCCATTTATTCAAATTAAATAAAGATCAGGTAAATAGTTTGAAAAGTCCTATTTCGACCAAGGAAATAGAAGCATTCATCAAAATTCTCCCTTCCCCCAAAAGCCCAAGGGCAGATGGTTTCAGTGCAGAATTCTACCAGACTTTCAAGGAAGACCTAACTCCAATTCTCTTCAAACTATTCCACAAAATAGAAACAGAAGGAACATTACAAAATTCATTCTATGAAGCCATAAAACCTTGATACCTAAACCACACAAAAACCCTCCAAAAAATAAAAATAAAACTTGAGATGAGACCAGTCTCTCTTATAACATTGATGCAAAATACTCAACAAAATACAAACCGAATCCAAGAACACATCAATGATACCATCTACCATGACCAAGTAGGCTTCATCAATGGTAGTCAGGGGTGGTTCAATATATGGATATCCATCAATGTAATCCACCATATAAACAAACTGAAGGAGACAAGCCACATGATCATCTCCTTAGTTGACGAAAAAGCATTTGACAAAATCCAACACCCATGCCTAAACATAGTGAAGACAATATACAATAAGCCTATAGCCAACATCAAACTAAACTAAGAGAAACTTAAATCAATCTCTCTGAAATCAGAGACAAGAAAAGGCTGCCCACTCTCTCCTTATCTCTTTAAAATAGTTCTTGAAGTGCTAGCTAGAGCAATAAGACAACTAAAGGAGATCAAGGGGATTCAAATTGGAATGGAAGAAGTCAAAGTATCACTATTTGCAGATGATAAGATAGGGTACATGAGTTACCCCAAAAATTCAACCAGAGAACTCCTTCAGCTGAAAAACATCTTCAGCAAAGTGGCTGGATAAAAAATTAACTCAAAAAAATCAGTAGCCCTCCTGTATACAAAAGACAAAAGGGCTGAGAAAGAAATTAGGGAAACTACACACTTCACAATAGCTGATAATAACATAAAGTACATTGATGTGACTCTAACCAAGCAAGTGAAAGACCTGTTTGAAAAAAATTCAAGTCTCTGAAGAAAGAAATTGAAGACAATATCAGAAGATGGAAAGATCTCCCATGCTCATGGATTGTTAGAATTAACACTGAAAATAGCCATCCTGCCAAAACCAATCTACAGGTCAAATGCAATTCCCATCAAAATACCAATACAGTCCTTTACAGACGTTGAAAGAACAATTCTCAATTTCATATGGAAAAACAAAAAAATCTAGAATTGCTAAAACAATCCTTTACAAAAACAGATCTCCATTCCTGATCTTGAGCTGTACTGCAGAACAATAATAACAAAAACTTCATGGTACTGGCATAGAAACAGAATGGTGGATCATTGGAATCAAATAGACAATCAATAAATAAACCCACATACATACAAATACTTGATTTTTGACAAAGAAGCCAAAACCATACAATGGAAAAAGACAACATCTTCAACAAATGGTGCTGGTCTAACTCGATGTCTACATGCAGAAATATGCAGATAGATCCATGTTTATCAACCTGCACATAACTGAAGTCCAAGTAGATCAAAGACCTCAACATAAAACCAGATACACTAAGCCTATTAGAAGAAAAAGTGGGAAAGAGCCTGGGACTCATTGGCACAGGAGACAACTTCCTATACAGAACACCAACAGCACAGGCTCTAAGATCAACAATCAATAAATGGGACCTCATGAAACTGAAAAGCTTCTTGAAAGCAAAGAACACCATCATCAGAACAAAACAACAGCCTACAGACTGGAAATGATCTTCACCAACCCCAAAATATATAAAGAACTCAAGAAGTTAAACAGCAAGATATCAAGTATTCCAATTTAAAAATGGGGTACAAAGCAAATAAAATGTATTTAATGTAAAAAATAAAAAAGTTAATTAAAGATGGGGTACAGAACTAAACAGAGAACTCTCTGCAAAAGAATATAGAATGGTAGAAAAACATTTAAAGAAATGTTCAGCATCCTTAATTATTAGGGAAATGTAAATTAAAACAACCCTGAGATTTCACCTTACACCCATCAGAATGGCTAAGATAAAAAAACTCAAGTGACAATATATGCTGGAGAGGTTGTGGAGAAAGGGGAACCCTCCTCCTTTACTGGTGGGAATGTAAACTTGTACAGCCACTTGGGAAATTAATCAGGTGCTTTCTCAGAAAATTAAGAATAGTGCTTCCTCAAGATCCAGCTATAGTACTACCAAGCATTTTTCAAAATATGCTCAAGTACACAAAGACATTTGCTCAGCCATGTTCACAGCACCTTTATTTACAATAGCCAGAATCTGGAAACAACCCAGATGTCCCTCAACTGAGGAATGGATACAGAAATTGTGGTACAGTTACACAATGGAATACTACTCAGCAATTAAAAACAAGGAAATCATGAAATTTGCAGGCAAATTGTAGGAACTAGAAAAGATCATCCTGAGTGAGATATTCCAGAAGCAGAAAGACACACATAGTATATTCTCACTTATAAGTGGATATTAAACTTATACTATAGGAGAAACATACTAAAATCTGTACACCTAAAGAAGCTAAGCAAGAAAGAGGACCCTGTGTAAGATCATCAATCCTCATTCAGAAAGGCAAACAGGATGGAAATCGGGAGAGAGAAAAGAGGTAACAAGACAGGAATCTACCACAGAGCGCCTTTGAAATACTCTACCCAACAAGGTATCAAAGCAGATGCTGAGACTAATAGCCAAACTTTGGGCAGAGTGCAGGGAATCTTATCAAATAGGGGGGAGCTAGTAAGACCTGGAGGGGACAGGAGCGTCACAAGGAGAGCAACAGAACCAAAAAATCTGAGCACAAGGGTCTTTTCTGAGACTGATACTCCAACCAAGGACCATGCATGGAGATAACAAAGAACCCCTGCACAGATGTAGATCAAGGCAGCTCAGTCTCCAAGTGGGTTCCCTAGCAATGAGAACAGGGACTGTCTCTGACATGAACTCAGTGGCTGGCTTTGATGACCTCTCCCTGAGGGAGGAGCAGCCTTTCCATTCCACAAAACACAATGCAGCCAAATCCAATAAGACACGACAGGCTTAGATGGAAGGGGAGTAGGACCTCCTCGGTGGACTTGGGGAGGGTCATGGGAGCAGATGAAGGAAGGAGGGAAGGCAGAATTTGGAGGTGATGAGGGAGGAGGCTACAGCTGGTATACAAAGTGAATAAACTGTACTTTATAAATAAATGCATTTTTAAAAGCATACAGGGAGCATTTGAGAAAAGTATTGGCTAAAAACATGGATCAAAAAAATCCAAGGAGCACAAATTCCAATGAATATCTCAAAAGAACCATAACAACAGAGTATAATCAAACTGTTAGAAGAAGAAGAAAAAAAATGTTGAAATCAACAAAAGCAACTCACAATTTACAAAGTACTCTTTGCACTCTGCACTCTGCTGGATTCTCAGAAGAAAATTTATAGGCCATAAGTATAAAACGATATTTTTAAAGTGTGGGAAAAAGCAACAAATAGGAAAAAAAAAAGAAAAGAAAACAGGCCTTCAAAATCGAGGAACTGCTGGGTATACCACTTCTTAGTAGTAGTGCACACACAGGGCCCTGAGTAACATCCCAGTAGTATACATACACAGAGAGAAAGAGGTAGGGAGAGAGAAAGAAGAATAAATGGAAATCACCAGATTAAAAATGGCTGAAATTGTTACTACTAGTACTACTATAGAGAGATCGTAAGAGAAGTTTCAATCTAGACACAAACTCAAAATTAATAAAAATGCAAAGGTCTATAATAAGACTAAGTACACAAGTAGATATAAAACCCAGTATTAGTGCCATTTTGGCTGATAATTATTCATACTTTCCACAGGAGTTACAAAGCATAGAAACCTATAATTATTTATCTGTTGGGTATATAATGTATATGAAGATGCCATTTGTGGCATCACTATCACATAGGAGGAGAACAAAGGGCTAGTTTTGTATATGAAAGAAGTTAATTTGGTATCGATTTAAAACAAACTGGTAGATATAAACTTCCTGATGACCATAAGGGAAGAAATGAGCATATACAAGAGGAAATGACAAGGAAACCAAAGCTTATGACTAAGAAAATTAAAACTAAACAAAGAAGAAGACGGTATGGAAGAAATAAGAGTTCAGAAGCTGTTAAGAGATATAGATAGAGCAAACTGGAAAAATAAGTTATGTCCTTTATCTCCTTTCAATAATTTGACATTGACAGATTAAACTTCCCAATGAAAAGACACAGTCGGCAAATTGGATTAGAAAACAAGAACTTACACTGTGCTGTCTCCAAGAGACTTACTTTAGTCATGAAAACGTGTAGCTTGAAAGTGAAAGGGCAGCTAGAGAGATGGTGCAGTGGGGTAAGGGCGTTAGCTGCACAAACATGATGGCCTGAGTTCACATGACAGCGTGTGCACTTGTAACCCCATCACTGAGGGTAGGTAACAGTAGCATCCCTGGGATTTGTTAAAGAGCCAAGTTAGCTGAAAGAGCAAACTTAAGGTTCTGTAAGAAATTCTGTTCTGAAAAAAAAAAATCAAGTGGGGAGCAACTGAGGAAGATGTCTGATGTCATATATGACCCCATGTATGTATGCACAAGTTCATTTACTATCCCACAGCATGTATACAGAGTGGGACAGGGGAAGGAGAGAGAGAGAAAGGAGAGTTGAAGACAAGTTATCCACGCAAAGAACTGTGTTAGCTATTCTAGTATCAGAAAAAAAAAAGAGAGAGACATTAAATCACAAACTAAAGAGACAAGAGAAAAAGTACATTAAATATTGGTAAAAGGGACCAATCCACCAATAATATATAATATTTATAAAATATATCAAGCAGGCACCAAGCATGAAGGTTGCAATGTACGTAAAGCAAACTTCAACAAAACAGAAATCAAGCAATTTTATAGACTAATAGAACCTAATGGACATCACATACTCTCTATATAAATACTCTCTGTATAAATACATAATTTTTCCAAATTCACAAAGAACATTCTCCAACATAGACCATATGTTAAGCTATCCAATACATCTTAATTAATTTGAAAGGGTTGAAATATTCATTTTTTATTCTCCCTTTTATTTTAGAGGGAAGTAGAACACATTTGGCTCTATATATAGGTACATTAGTTACACTACCTAGTAATGTTGACACAAGCACTAATGTGATGCAACTATTTCTCTAGTGTTGTATAGGATAAACTTTGGTACATATTAAATTGTAAGAGTATATCTAGAATAGTACTTATAAGAGATAGACCCTGGGGCTAAATTATCAGATATCTCTTTGAGGCTCACCTGTAGCTGATGAAGTTCTATAAAAAAATTAATTTTGCAACATGTTACACATTCTGAACTAGTGTAAAATGAGCCAACCATGTAATTCAACTTATATCTACTTTAATTATAATTAATTAGAGATTAGTTATAATCTATCATCACTTTTTTTCTACAGTGACAGACACGAATTTAAAATGAAAACAACTTGAATCAAATTTGTTTTCATGTTAAATACTGCATCCACTTTACCTTTACACAATTCATTTCCCACATGAAGTTCATGCAGTAATGCTGAGCATGAGGATTTCGGTGAGAATGCCCACAAACAGTATCTTGTCAAAAACTCATTACTATAGCCTCATTGGTCTGGGATAAGAAAGTGTAGCTGTGGTTTCTGGGGACCAAGATGTTATATGAATGGGTAAAGGAGATGGGCTGGGTAAATTCTTGCCTGTTTCACAACAACTGGGTTAACATGGTTTTCTTTGACTGTCTCCCAAGACCCAGATGTTGTACTATGGCTGGAATCCAGTGTATATGTTTTCATAAGACTGGGGGCACTGAGTCTTTAAATGGGATTATATTGTACCTTAACAGGAACCAAAACCTAGGATTCTTGTGAGATATGAGGCTCTGATTATAGGGTTGGAGAACCCCAATCTTTGCAAACTTCTGTGTACTCTCCATCTTCCCATTCTTTATCTAGCTGGGTACTAAACCTAGTCACATATGTTTAGGTCTTTCTTCAACCAGTTTTAGCCAAAATACTCTCATCTCTTGCATTGTAGATTCTCTCTCTCCCCTCTCCCCCTTCCCTTTCTCCTCTCCAGCCTCCCTATCCCCCACTCTTATTTCCTTCAAACAGGGCCTTGCTATGAAGCCTGGGCTGGATTGACACTCACTGTGTGCTGGCAAAAAAAAAAAAAAAAAAAAAAAAACTTGTGACAGTCTTCCCCCTCTCAGCCTCCTGAGTGCAGTGATATCAAGCATGAACCAACATACCAGACTTCTCAGTTTCAAGGGAAAGAAGACAGTTGCACCATGTGCCTCACGGTGGCTTTAACTCCCTATTAGCTCAGCTTGGTCTTGAACTCATAATCCTCATGCCTCTGCCTTCTGAGCGCTGGAGTATAGACATGTACAGCCACACTTAGCTATGATGATTCTTTTGTAATTATATTTGCATGAAATGTGACCTGGAAAATTAACAAATATGTGGAAATGAAAGAATTGACTCTTAAAAAAGAGGCTTTGAGGAGAGAAGAGATGGCTGAGGGGGAATCTGTAGAGCTGGAAGTATCTCTAACAACTTTTTTTTAATAAGGAGAGATGGTAAAGCAGATAAACTTTTTTTTGCTAAAAACAGATTCTTAGCAAGCCTGCTAAGACTGAATCATGAGCAAATAGATAAGCTGAATAGAAAATAATATCCCTAGTACCAAAAGAAAAGGTAAGGTGGCAACCCGATTTTTTAATAGCTTAAAATGTTGATGATAATCCTAATTATATAAGCACACATATATTTAGTGATTTCTAAGGATTTGTTTACTTTTGTGTTCTGTTTTGCTGTATTAAAAACTTGCCCTTTTCCTTAAATCAAAGTCAGACTTGTGCCTTTCTCTTTAATTTTATATATATATATATATATAAATATATATATTTATTTATATATAAATATCATATATATATATATATGAAAGAGATTTATTGGATGGAGGTGGAGAGAGAGAGATGGTGGAGCTCCCAGGAGAGAAACAGAGAGGCAGAGAGAGTGCAAGAGAAGGGGGAGGGTAAGAGACAGGGGCTCTTTTATCCCAAGACCCTGGTGGGTGGTGACCAATGATGACATCACAGGTGGATAAGCAACCTCGGAGTGGGCTAGTGCATCCACTTTTCCCACTTTTTTTCCTATAATTAAAAAAAAAGGAGGAGCCAGAGAGGGGTGGTGAGGGGGGAATGAGGACATTGGACTACTTCTCATGTAAGACAAGTTCAAGTATATAAATGTAGGTTCATTGGAAGCAGCTCTTGGCCACCATTCAAGGTAAGAGGTTGGGGAATAAGAACACCAAAATGTCCAGATTACATGGTGAGGAGGAGGGGAAGCCCTGCCCTGGAAAGTTCAGGGTAGAGGGTGGAGTTGCCAGCCATGCCCAGCCCCGGATAGGAACTGAGGAATGTTGGGTGGGAGAACCTGAAGCTGCTTGTCCCGGGCCTCAAGCACACCATTCCAGCCTTTTGTTGATAATAAATGGAAAACGGGCAAAGAAATCAATCATCACTGGCTACTTCCTGCTGACACTGGGGTGAGCGATATGGAAGCCAAAAGGCTGAAATGTTAGCCAAAACCAGAAACAGCAGGGTGTTTTGATGCTGTCCAAGATCTGTCAGAACATACCTGGCTGAGAAGGAAAGTGCAGGACTGGCTTGACGCAGTCTGTGAGGTTAGACTAGAACACCTGCAGGTAGCTACTTTGACACTGTCATGGATGTAGGAAACACCAGAGCCTGGCAGGTTATTGGCAATTATTAGGGCAGAGACAAAGTTAAGTAGGTCAAGGAGAAAATACCTTTTAGGTGTACATTTGAAACTTTTTGGGAGAGTGAGCAGAGAGGGAAGGTTTTGAAGTGAAGAAGTGAAGCTTGAGCATAGGGAACCTCCATTTACCTGGTCGCTGACAGTAATTAAAATGGTCTTGTCTTGGATCTGTCATCTAAGGAATACTGAGGTCAAGTTTGGTTAGAGAGTTGTGTAAACTTGGAAGCCCTTAAAGTGAGCACCAGGAGTAGGGATCTGAAATTCTCCAGGAGACAGTCCAAAGAGGAGTGCCTGGAGGTACAGAGGAAGATGCGATTCCCATGGGTGAAGACAGAAAACTTAATTAGTTCTGCCAGACTTAGGGTGTCCCCATAAAGTATAGGAGAACCAAAAACACGGTAGCACAAACTCTCAGAACAGGTAGTCATGAGCTGTGCCAAGGGCCATATGGAAGATGCCTGAGAGACACAGGCTCACCTAGTACTAGGATTTTCAGTGCTTGAGAAATGGTCGCCAAAAACATGTTGGTAGAAAAAGATTATTCACCTAGGGAAGGTGTCTGTATGAGGGTCGGTGAGAGGGACTGGGACTAACTGTAGCCTTGAAGGCCATGATTAGGGGTGCCTATGTTCCTCAGTGAAGCAGACAATCAAAGATTAGTCTCTTGGATAAAGGGGAACTTGAAGCCATCCAGAAGAGAAGACTCAATCCGCTGGTGTTGGGTGTAGGAATGTAGTGATGGGGTAGATAGAAGGGGGGATCCCCAAAACCAGGGAACTAGGGAAGGAATTCCACCCTGACATAGGCAATAGGTGGGAAACTTAAGCTGTTGATTTACAGTACTTATCTGGATTCCATTTGACCTGACAGGTGGATTCAGGTGGATTTCCTGTAGCTTACAAAAAAAAAATATTAAGTGTACGAAGGAGATAAACTTTAGACATGTTAGCATCCCTCCTTAATTTTCAGTGCTGGCTCTGATTTCAGAGAGGTGCCAGGGATGGCAGTGGAATTTTGCAGTCATTGCAGCCATGGCATCACACAGGGTAGTCAAGATGACACAGCTCCCTGGGTTTCTGGCTTTCACACGAGCTAGAGTTTTCCAAAGCTATCCTTTTGAGTAAAATCCTTTATTAAAAGAAATAAGATAATTATAAACAAAATACTATCAAAGCTAACTCAGTGGGATAGTAAAAGGCGTATACACCACGCCTCGATAAGATTTATTCACAGAGCACAAGGGTGATTCCCCGGTATGACCTTTAGTCACTATTCACCTTGCTAAAATAAAGGGGCAGACATAATCATCTCAAATTTCACAAAAAAAAATTTAATGGAGTTTAGTAGAGTTGGGAAATAAAAAACCCGCAACAAATTAGAAACGGAAGAAAACTATCTCAACATAATGAAAAATATTTACTCAATGGTTAAATTCTGAAAGCTTTCTCTCCTTCAAGGTGTTTATTATTAAAAGCCACAATCATAGTAACTAAGCAGGAAAAAAAACATGAAAATTGGAAAAGAAGAAATAAAACTACCTGTGTTTGCATATAACATATTCCTCCTATAGAAAAATTCAAATATTCCACACCTAAAATAAAAACCTGTTGGCTCTAATAAGTGAATTTAACAAAGGGACAAAATAGAAAATCGACACACAAAAGCCAGTTACATGTATAAAAATGTCATAATTAAACTTATTTTACATAATATATGCTAATTAAAGTGGTTAGTGTAAAAGGGGCTGCCAGTTATAGTTCTACATACTAACAATGAATAAACAAAAAGAAAATTAGAAAAAAATGAATTCATTTATGAATAACACCAGAAAGAATGAAATACTTAAAAATAAACTGAATTATACTTTTAAAATATGATTTTTATTAACTTTTTTGGCTTTTCAAGACAGTGTATTTCTGTATAGCCTTGGCTGTCCTGGAACTCGCTCTGTAGACCAGGTTAGACTCAAACTCACAGAGATCCACCTGCCTCTGCTTTCCACATGCTGGGATCATAGGCGTGTGCTAACATGACCCAGCCATTAATTCTTAGAGAATTTTATACAATGGATCTGGATCATATCCATCCCCCTCCAAGGTCTGCCCCCTCCTTTACCTTCCACACCTAGTATCTTCTTTGTTTTTCAAAAAAGACTATCACACTGCAGCTGTCTTTGTTCTCTGTCTCTCACAACCATCCCCTCTTCCACAATGTTCCAGGAGCCTTAAGTGTAGGGGTTTTGTTGTAAATGTATTGATTGGGGATAGGCACCCTAGAGTCAGTATTTTGACCAGTTGCGTCTTCCTGTATTGATCTTCATTTGCTTAAACTAAGCTTTTTTAAAAAAATAAGAGTGAATATAAGGATAAGTATTAAGAATGCAGTTAGAGATTAAACTGGTTGAGGAAACTGACAGTAGTAGGTCCTCCCCTAGGGTCCATGACCTCACCAACCACAGGTACTTGCCTGATTCTAAGAGTGCCAACAATCAATTTTTTCCTATCCAGTGAGACTTAAGTGTAATCAAGTGTTGATTATTATAAGTGCTACGATTGCACCTATCAGAATATCTCACCATGCTAGCTCTTGTGATTTGCTGTTTCTTTTTCTCCATTGGAAGATTGTATAACTCGTTCTGAAATTGAGAGAACTAGCCCTCAAGGAGGAGGCTTCTAGGTCAGATCCATGTTGGTGCCTCCAAATCCTGTTTCTAAAGTGTGTGGTGTCTTCAACAAGACAATATTTCTTTTCTGTTCGTTCTTTTGCTTTTTTCTTTTTTTTTTTGTTTTTTTGTTTGTTGTTTGTTTGTGACACCAAGGGCAACAGCAATAGCCTACCTATAGAGGCAGGGACTTTAGCTCTGGCTGGCCTCAAGTTCTTTAGGTTGTGAAGATGATGCTGAACACATAATTCTTTTGTTTCCACCTCCTGAGTGTACATCCACTCCCACTTTATTTGTTGTAGAGGATGGAATCCAGCAATAGGTGCATGTCAGGCAAGCAATCTACCAACTCTTCTACATTTTCAGATTTTCCCCTACTATGTTGTTCTTTTAAATTCAACTCCATTTTTCTTGAGATACCGTATATTCAAAATAAGGCCTCATATATGCTGGACAAGGAAGCTACCACTGAACTATATACCCAGTCCAATAAAAGACATGCGTATTGAAAACTAAAATATGCTTTAAAAAAAAGTCTGATACAGAAAGGATAGGAGCTCCACAAGGACCAAATATATCTGGGCACAGGGTCTTTTCTGAGACTGACATTCAACCAAGGACCATGTATGGATATAACCTAGAACCTCCGCTCAGAGCTAGCCTGTGGTAGCTCAGTAACCAATTGGTTTCCCAAAGTGAGGGGAACAAGGACTATTTCTAACAGGAACTCAATGACTGGCTCTTTGGCCTCCCCACCCCCCAAGGGAGGAGCAGTCCTGTTAGGCCACAGAGGAGGGCTTTGCAGCCAGTCCTGAAGATACCTGATAAAATAGGATCAGATGAATGGGGAGGAGGACCCCCCTATCAGTGGACTTGGAAAGGGGCACGGTGGAGATGAGGAGGGAGGGAGGGGCTGAGAGGGAAATGAGGGATCGGGACACGGCTGGGATACAGAGTTAATAAAATGTAACTGATAAGAAAAAATAAAATTAAAAAAAAATCTGAGGACACAAATAAATATAAACATTCCCCACTACATTTTCAATGAAGTGGAACAATTAATGTTGTTAAAAGGTCTATACTTCCCCCAAATATCCACAGATTCCATGCAATTCTTATAAAAATCCGTATGATATTCCCCCAGAAATAGATAGATCTCTTATAAAATGCATACAGAATCTCAAATGACTAAAACAGTTCTGAAGAACTTGGACATCTCACACTTCCTGATTTAAAAAGTATCACAAAGCCACATTAATCAAAAAAGTGTAAAATGAGATAGAGAGCCCAGAAATAAATCCTTGTCTATAAGCCAAATGAATTTCGGCAGGGATACTGAAGATATAACACAATGCTTTCTCATTTCAACAGATAGAGTTGGGAAGAGGCCAGCAAGACAGCTCAGCAGGTAAAGGTCCTTGCTATACAAGTCTGACAATCTAAGTTTGATCCTTGGAAATCATATAAAGGTGGAAGGAAAGAACTGAGTCCACAAAGTTGTCTTCTGTTACACATATGCACCATGGCATACATGCCCACCCCACATCATGCACATATATGTATACATATATGTGTATATATATACATATATATACATATATACGTATGTACATATACATATATATATACATGCACACACAATAATAAAAATTTAAAAGCCACAGGGAAATTGTATTAACACTTACATGAATAATTCCTGTACCCTGTACCTTAACTTTGAAGATGCAATCTCAAAGTGGGACACTTTTTTATTGAAACCACACACTTTAATGAACAGTTTGTAGGTAGAAATATAATATCCTATGTCAATACTTAAAAGACAAATATCCAATAACAAATGGACAAATTATCTGAATAGATGTTTCTTCAAAGATAAACAAGGGCTGGTAAATATAGGAGAAGCTGCTGCAAGCCATTAAGCATTCAAATCAAAACTACAATGAGATGCCACTTGGCATACAATGGAATGGTAATAAGAAAAAGAAAAAAAAGTATTGCCACTGAAATTGAAGAAATTGAACACATTCACTGATGGTAAGACTTTTAAATCCTGTTCAGGACAGTTTGACAGTGGTTTGTTTGTTTGTTGTTTGTTTTTTGTTTCTGTTTGTTTTTGTTAGTTGGTCTGCCTTCCTGATGGGGTGAACAGGTGTCCAGCCTTCTGGTACTCAGATTCAAGAGTGTCCAGGAAACCCACAGCTCTCTGAGGCCATGAATTCAAGTCACGTCCTATCAGGACTGGGGAGGTATCCCAGTTCTGAGGTGGGATAGAGTCCCAAGGGTATCCTGAGGCATGGCAGCCCAGGAACCTCACAGTTTGGGGTGGAACTGTGTCCCAAGGGTATCCTCAGGCATGGGAGCCCAGAAACCTCATAGCTCTGGATGGGACAGTGTCCCAATCCTGAGACACGGGAGCACAGGAACCTCGGAGATGTTGCAGCTCCCAAGGAGGGCTACCCCAACCCTAAGGAACTGAGGAGCCTAGGAGCCTTGGCTCTGCTCCTTCTTTATTCTTCTTTCTTATCTTCTTCTTCCTCCAATGAGTGAGTAACAGCAGGCAGTAACCCTTCTAAAAGAGATTTTTGAAGGGATAAATCCAGGAATGGCTGCCTCTGCACTTGGGAGAAGGCAGCAGGGAACTGGGGCAAACACAGTCTTTATATAGGAATTCATAGGGGGCAGAGCTTTCTAGTCCAGGGATTTTCAGAAAGTGGATTGGTGGGATTTCAGATCCTGAGCTGTGGGATGCTCAGGAATTGGCAGGCTTTCCTGTTCAGGGATTGGTCAGTTTTCCTCTCCAGGGATTGGTGGGGTTGTGTGGGAAGGTCTGGGATTGGTCAGTTTTCCTCTTCAGGGAATGGTGGGGTTGTGTGGGAAGGTCTGGGATTGGTCAGTTTTCCTGCTCAGGATCGCTGGGTTTTTGTTCAGTCTTTTCACCTCAAAATTGCATAATGCGGGATGAGTTCTACTGAGGGGTTGGAGAGGACAGTTAAAGGGGTCTGGGAGGATGGGGTTGCCTGGGCTGCTGGAGCTTCCTCAGGCAGAAGTCTGGACGCTTTTCTACCTTGAGGGGTTATAAAGTATACAAAGTGTCCAAAATATTCAGAGTTCACTGTGAAGGCAGTAGACTGGAGCAGGAAAGGTTGTTGTAAGGGACAGCTCCCATGGCAGTTGCTGCAGGCATTCGGAGGCAGAAAAGGTGTCAGGCTTCCTTAGGCTGAGGCGGGAGGGTCACCATGGACAGCTCCCTCTGAGGCGTTTTGGAGGAGTTGCTGTCCCTTTGTCTCTGGCTTCCACAGCCCCAGGGGAGGAAGGAGGGGCTGACTTGCCCTGAGGCTGGCAGGGAACCACTTGATACTAGGTATTCAACTGGCAACTAAACATAGCTCTTGGAGGGTGCAGTGGGCCCAGGATTCCCAGCTGCTGCAATGGAGAGGGGCAGAAGTGGGTCACCACAGCTTGTGAGGCATCCGAACGGCTTGGGGTAGCCCGCTACCTCAGCTTGGGGTGGGTTCGGAAGGCCTAGGCTTGGAACTGCTCACCTGGGGCATCTGCTGCAGTGGGTGCCTTACAGACAGTTCTTCAAAAAGTTAAACATAAAGGTGCATATGAACTGACAAGTCTATCGTAGATTCCCTAACAAAGAGAACTGAACATATCTATACAAGAGCTTACACACAAATATTTGTAGCAGCATTGTCCATAACAGATTCAAAGTGGAAACAACCCAATGTTCATTAAATAATGTTAAATTAAATGTTTATACAGTACGATCCTATATAACAACTAAAAAGAATCATAGAATTGACAAATGGGATTGCATAAAATTAAAAAAGCTTTTGCATAGGGAATGAAACCATCATGAGAATGAAGAGACAACCTACAGAATGAGCATAAAAATTTCCAACCATACATCTAACAAAGGATTGTTAATAATATCTATAATCTATAAATTCTAAAAATTAAATACCAAGAAAATCCATATAGTCAATGAATGGGCTAACGAATTTAATACAGGTCCTGGTATCCCTGACCCCTCTGGTTCTTACATTCTTTCTGGCCTCTTGAAGAGGACTTCCGTGATAATCCCTGAGCCTAGAAAGGAAGGGCTGTGATATAGACATCCTATTTAGGGTCGAATATCCCACAGTCTCTCGGTTTTATGGGACTCTGTGTTAAGTGCCATTTACTGCAAATAGAAGCCTTTTTAAGGGGGGCTTAGAATTGTATAATAAAAAGTCACTAGTAGTTGACTTAATACTATGTCCATTTGACATAGTATTCTCTATGGCCTGTCACCTGTCTACCTATAGATTCTTGGCCCAATAATGGTGTCAGATATGGGTTTCATCTTGTAGATCATGTCTTAAATCTAAACAAAGTTCCATTTGTAGGTTGTCAGATTTTTTTTTCAAGACAGGGTTTCTATTTGTAACAGCTTGGCTGTCATGGACACACTTTGTAGACCAGACTGGTCTCTAATTCACAGAGATCTGCCTGCCTCTGCCTCCCCAGTAGTGGGATTAAAGGCGTGTGTCACCGAACTGGGTGCTTCTTAGAATCTTAATCAATATAAACAAGAAAACTGAGTCCCAGGCCAAAGAACACACTATCCCACGTGGATGAATATGTTCTAGTAGAGTGGTGAGGGATTCTTGAGACTACTGGTGATAATATAAAAAGCACTGAGCATGGGGTCTGCACAAAGCTTTATGCACCGTGCACATAGTTCTATAAATAAAGTGCTGGGAAAATATGCTCACCCTCATGCGTTGAAGACAGATTCCCTCATGTATCTTCTGAAAGGAGCCTCATATTCACATCTGGCATACTGTTTGAAGACAAATGCCATGGTGTCAAAACCTAAGTCTGTGGCTCCCACAAAGTGAAGGTGAAGGATGGCTTCCAACTGTCCACTTCTCTCTAGTTAAGCTGTGCCTTGTCCTTCCTCTTGAAAACTGCTCTCCTCCGTTCAGTAACCTGGGCTCTATAAGTAACTTAGGTATCTAATTACACAGCTATAACTTAATTGGTCCTAGTTGCTATGGTGATGGAGCCAGGAGCTTTGCTCATTAGAAGAGAACTTGAGGTGGGAGGGGACAACATGAGGAGAGGATGGTGGCTGAAATGAAAATATTTAAAAATTCTTTATATCTTTGAGATTTTCAAATTTTGTGGCATATAGCCTTTTGAAGTAAGACCAAATGATTGTTTTGATTTCCTCAGTGTCTGTCATTTCTGATTTTATTTATTTGGATAGTGTCTCTCTGCCTTTTAGTTAGTTTGTTTATCTTGTTGATTTTCTCAATGAACCAGATCTTGGTTTCATTGATTATTTTTAATTGCTCTGTTTCTAGTTTATTGATTTCTGCCCTGGGTTTGATTATTTCCAGCTTCTACTCCTCCTGGGTGTGTCTGCTTCTCTTTACTCTAGGGCTTTCAGGTGAGCCATTAAGTTGCTTGTATAAGATGTTTCAAATTTCTTTCTGAAAGCATTTGGTGCTCTGAACTTTCCTCTTAGCAATGCTTTCATTGTGTCCCATAAGTTTGGTTACATTGTGCCTTAATTTTCATTAATTCTAGGAAAGCTTTAATTTCTTTATTTCATCCCTGACCCTACTGTCATTGAGTAGCAAGTTTTTCAGGTTCTGTGTGTAGGGTTTTTGCTATTTCTGTTGTGTTGAGATCCAACTTTAGTCCATGGTGGCCTGGTAGGATACAAGGGATTATTTCAATCTTCTTGTATCTGTTGAAGCTTGCTTTGTGACCAGCTATATGGTCCATTTTGGAGACAGTTTCATGAGGTGCTGAGAAGAAGGTAAGTTCTTTCGTGTTTGGATGAAAAATTCCGTAGATATCTGTTAGGTTCATTTGATTCATGACATCTGTTAGTGTTATTCTTTCTTTGTTTAAGTAAAGAAGCTGAATCAAGAACAGTAAATGAGCTAAATAGTCCTATAGCCTCTAAGGAAATAGAAGCTGTCATCAAAAGTCTCCCATCCAAAAAAAGCCAAGGGCCTGATGGTTTCAGCGCAGAATTCTACCAGACATTCAAAAAAGAGCTAACTCCAGTTCTCTTCAAACTATTCCACAAAATCGAAACAGAAGGAACATCACCAAACTCATTCTATGAAGCCACAGTCACCTTGACACCTTAACCTCATAAAGACCCAACAAAAAAAAGAGAACTTCAGGCCAATCACCTTTATGAACATTGATGCAAAAATACTCAACAAAAATACTCACAAACAGAATCCAAGAACACTTCAAAGATATCATCTACTATGACCAATTAGGCTTCATCCCAGATATGCAGGGGTGGATCAATATAGAGAAATCCATCAATGTAATCCACCATATAAGCAAACTGAAAGAAAAGGAAAAACATGATCATCTCCTTAGATGCTGAAAAAGCACTTGCCAAAATTCAACACTTGTTCATCTTTAAAGTTCTGGAAAAATCAGGGATACAAGGCACATACCTAAACATAGTATAGGCAATATAGAGCAAGCCTATAGGCAACACCAAACTAAACGGAGAGAAATTTAAATCAATCCCACTGAAATCAGGGACAAGGCAAGGCTGCCCACTCTTTCCATATCGCTTCAACATAGTTCTTGAAATCCTTTCTAGAACTTACAGTAAGACAACTGAAGGAGATCAAGGAGATTCAGTTTGGAAAGGAAGAAGTCAAAGTATCACTATTTGCAAATGATAAGATGGTATACATGAGTGACACCAAAATTTCTACCAGGAAACTCCTACAGCCTATAAACACCTTCAGCAAAGTGTCTGGATACAGAATTAACTCAAAAAAATCTGAAGTCCTCTTGTATACAAAAGACAAAACAGGCTGAGAAAGATATTAGAGAAACAAGATTATTCACAATAGCCAAAACAGACATAAAGTACCTTAGTGTAACTCTAACCAAGCAAGTCAAAAACCAATATGAAAAAAAACTTTAAGTCTCTGAAGAAAGAAACTGAAGAAGATATCAGAAAATGGAAAGATCTCCCATGCTCATGGCTCACCAGGATTAACACAGTAAAAGTGGCCATCTTACCAAAAGCAATTTATAGATTCAATTCAATTCCCATCAAATTCCCAAAACAATTCTTTACAGACCTTGAAAGAAAATTCTCTACTTCATCTGGAATAGCCAGAAACCCAGAAAAGCAAAAACAATCCTTTACAATAAGAGGTCTTCTGGAGGTATCGCCATCCCTGATCTCAAGCTGTACTACAGAACAGCAGTAGTAAAAACTGCATGGTACTGGCATAGAAACAGAATCGTGGAACAATTGAATAGAATAAAAGACCCACTAGGCATATATCCAAAAGAGGCTCAAGTACACAATAAGGACATTTGCTCAACCATGTTTGTAGCAGCTTTATTTGTAATAACCAGAAGCTGGAAACAGCCCAGATGCCCCTCAACTGAAGAATGGATGCAGAAATTGTGGTACATCTACACAATGGAGTATTACTCAACAATGAAAAATAAGGAAATCATGAAATTTGCAGGTAAATGGTGGGATCTGGAAAGGATCATCCTGAGTGAGCTGTCCCAGAAGCAGAAAGACACACACGGTATATACTCACTCATATAGACATATAACATAGGACAAACCCACTAAAACCTGTACATCTAAAGAAAATAAGCAAGAGAGAGGACCCTGACTAAAACATTCAATCCCCATCCTGAAAGGCAAAGAGGTTGGACATCAGAAGAAGAAGAAAACAGGAAACAACCTAGGAACCTGCCACAGAAGGCCTCTGAAAGCCTCTGCCCTGCAGACTATCAAAGCAGATGCTGAGACTTGTGGCCAACTGTTGGGCAGAGTGCATGGAATCTTATATAAGAAATGGGAAATAGTAAGAGCTGGAGAGGGCAGGAACTCCACAAGGAGAACAAGAGAACCAGAAAATTTGAACACAAGGGTCTTCCCAGAGACTCATACTCCAACCAAGTACCATGCATGGAGATAACCTAGAACCCCTGCACAGATGTAGCCAAGGCAGTTTAGTGTCCAAGAGGGTTACATAGTAATGGGAAGAGGGACTGCCTCTGACATAATCTGATTGGCCTGTTCTTTGATCACCTCCTCCTGAAGGGGGAGCAGCCTTACCAGGCCACAAAAGATGACAATGCAGCCACTCCTGATGCGATCTGATAGACTAAGATCAGAAGGAAGGAGAAGAGGACCTGCCCTATCAGTGGACTTGGGGAAGGGCAGGCATGAAGAAGGGAGAGGGAGGGTGGGATCAGGAGGGGAGGAGGGAGAGGCTTATGGGGGGATACAAAGTGAATAAATTGTAATTAATAATAATAATTTTTAAAAAGTGAAAAAAGACCCAGAAATAAACTCACATACCTATGGACACCTGATTTTTGACAAAGATGTCAAAACTTTACAATAGAAAAAAGATAGAATATTCAATAAATGGTGCTGGTCTACCTGGAAGTCCACATGTAGAAAAATTCAAATAGACCCACATCTATCACCCTGCATAAACTAAAGTGGATCAAAGACCTTAACATAAAACCAGACACACTAAATCTGTTAGAAGAAAAAGTGTGGAAGAGCCTTGAACTCATTGACACAGGAGACAACTTCCTGAACAGAACACCAACAGCTCAGACTCTAAGATCTACAATTAATAAATGGGACCTCATGAAACTGAGAAAGTTTCTGTAAAGCAAAGGACACTGTCATCAGAACAAAATGACAGCCTACAAAATGGAAAAAGATCTTCACCACCTCTATATCCAATAGAGGACTAATATCCAGAATATATAAAGAACTCAAGAAATTAGACATCAAGAAAACAAATAATCCAATTAAAAATGGGGTACAGAACTAAGCAGAGAATTCTCAACAGAGGAATATAGAATGGCAGAGAAACACTTAAAGACATGCTCGACATCCTTAGTCATCAGGGAAATGCAAATCAAAACAACTGTTAGATTCCATCTTACACCCATCAGAATGGCTAAGATCAAACACTCAAGTGACAACACATGCTGGAGAGGATATGGAGAAAGGGGAACCCTCCTCCATTGTTGGTGGGAGTGCAAAATTGTACAACCACTTTGGAAATCAAAATGGTACTTTCTCAGAAAATTGGGAATAGCACGACCTCAAGATCCAGCTATACCACTCTTGGTCATATACCCAAAAGATGCCCCACCATTCAATAAGGACATTTGCTCAAATATGTGCATAGCAGCTTTATTTGTAATAGCCATAATCTAGAAACAACCTAGATGTCCCCTCCATGGAGAAATGGATATAGAAATTTTGGTTCATCTACAGAATGGAATACTGCTCAGCTGTTAAAAACAAGGAAATCATGAAATTTGCAGGCAAATGGATGGAACTAGAAGAGATCATCCTGAGTGAGGTAAACCAGAAACAGAAAGATAGGCATAGTATACATTCACTAATAAGCAGCTATTATCCATATAATATAAGATAGCCATCTACAGACCTAAAAAAGCTAAACACTAAGGAGGACCATTGGGAGGATGCATTCAGAATGCAAAAAGGATAGACACCAGAAGTGGTGGATAATTCCATCTTTCAATAACAAGATGGAATTCTACTATAGAGGGTCCTCTGAAAGAATTCACCCAACAGGGGATGGAAGCAGATGCTGAGACTGAAGGCCAAACTTTGGGCAAAGCACAGGGATGTCTTATGGAGGAAGAGAGGGGTAGGATTAGAGGGACATGGATGGGACAGGGAACCAACAAAACTAAAAGATCTGAGCCCAGGGGGTGCTGCAGAGACTGATGCACCAATGGAGGACCAAGCATGGAGAGGACCTGTTCAGATGTGGCTGATTTGCAACTCAGACTCCATGTGGATTTCTGAATGAGGGGATCAGGGGTGCTTCTATCATTAACTCAGTTGACTGCTCTCTGATCACTCGCCCCTGATGATGCAGCCTTGCCAGGCCATGGAGGAAGAGGATCCAAGCAGTCCTGATGAGACTTAACAAGCTATGGGCAGATGGCAATAGTGGAGAACTCTCCCTTTCACTGGACTAGGGGAAGGGGATGGGGAAAAGAGGGAGAAAGGGTGAGACTAGGGGAGTTGAAGGAGGGAGCTCCAATCAGGATATATAATAAATAAATTGTGAAGAAAAATAAAAATTAAAAACAAAAAACAAAAAATCAGACACAATAAAAAGATGTTGTTAATTATAAACTGAAAAATTCTTCTATATAATTAAAATTCCATTTTAAACTATTTTCTGCTCTCTCCATGAAATCAGTCTTAATCAGGATTAAAGCCTTTCAATGGCAACAATTCCAAGGCAAGCATAAGGCACTGCATATCAGGACCTATAGTAGTTTCAGACAGCAGCTTTGAAAAGACACAGGGAGAACTGAAGATCATCATCCAATTGTCTATCAACACATGAAAGGCTGGAGAAAATGTGGTATCCATACCCAATGAATACTAGTCAGACTTAACAAAGAAGGAAATAATGTTCCAGATAATATGAATGAACCTAGTAGTGTGTTGTTTTGTTTTTTTTTAACCTGCTTCGGAACCTTATTTCATTATGCTTACTTGGATATGACAACTTTTCCTGTTTTGATGATCCTGATAGTTTTTGAAAATTCCTGGCCAAGTGTTTCATAGAGTGGCCATCATCTACTTACATTTCTCTGATGCATTTTTTTTTCCTATTAGGATTATGGGTTTGGGGTGGAATGACACAGAGGCCAAGTGCCTTTCTCAACATAGCACATCAAGGGGTACTTGTTATCCATATGATTCAATGGTCCTGATATTGGCACTAGGACGAGTAAGCAGTACTTGTCAGGTTCCTCCAAAACAAATTAATTCTTTCCTCCTTTTTGCTGTATTCCTTTCAAGGAGTCACTATGTGCAGCCTGCATGTACAGATTAGGAATTATTATTTTCTACTTAAGAGATAACATTATAAATTATTTAGAATTGTTTGGCACAAAAAATTTATCTTCTCTATTCAGGTTTTTTTTAAGAATTTATGCCAATATGAATTCATGGATATTTATTTTAGACTCCTGATGATAATTGAATAATACATGTATAATTATTATAAGTGCCTTAGCTTTGGTGATTAGAAATTCTTTTTAGTTGATTGCAATGTATCTTTGATGTCCTTCATTATTTTAGTTTTTTGTTTGCTTGGTTGTTTTCTTTGGGTTGGGATCGTTTTGATTTTTAAGCACTGCCTTCCTTTCTTACACTATAGCATACTTCTCAATTGTTTTCTGTATTACAGCCCCAGTAGCTGTACCAGCCATTTCTTCAAAAAAAATCATCTTCCTTTTAATGGAGAATGGTATTAGAAACTAAGATTTAATGGTTAGGTGAGCTGATTGCCACTGGAGCACATGCTCATGCACACAATCATTTCTAATTTGTCTTGACAGTGGGTGTCCTGGGACTAGTTCTGTAAAGTCCCTGACTTTGACAGTGCAGCCATGATGGACTATAACCTGGAATTGTGAGTAAGAATAGATCACTTCTCCCCTATGTTGATTTTAATTAATTTTATTAAAAATGTTTTCATAGGGTATATTTTGATCATATTTTCCCTCCTCCAATTTCTCCAGATCTTTCTCACTTCCTTACCCACCCAACTTCATATTCATGTTTCACCCATCTCTCTCTCTTTCTGTCTTAAAAGGGAAAGAAATAATAAAAATACTTTTTACTGTTTGATGATTTCTTATATAAGTACTCTATTTACATCATTTTCCCCTTCCTTCTCCTTCCAATTCTTCCCATGTCCTTGTCACTCTTACTCAAATTCATAGCTTCTTTTTCTATAATTATAATTGTTACACATATATACATATATGTATACAAGCTTATATATACAACATGATGAGATAATTTAGTGTTGCTCTCACATGTGTTGGGCTCATCCCTGGGGAAGACTGAGTTTTCCTCTCCCAACAACCATCAAATGCCTATAGTTCTTCTAGGCATGAAGCCCTGTGAGAATTCCTTCAGCAACATTGACATGGCAACTGGTGTTGTTATTTTTTGGTCTTGTTTAGGCAACCATATTGTTGAGATTTCCTGGTTGCAGCTTCCCTGCCATAAGTAAACACTATCTCATAGCAGTCCTGTCCTGATCTCTGGCTCTTACAGTCTTTCTGATCCCTCTTCCGCGATGTTCCCTGAACCAGCTGTAGGGGTTGTGGTATAGATGTTTAAATTGGGGCTGTGCAACACACAGTCAGTTGTTCTCTGCATTTGACCAGTTATGGGTTTCTGTAATGGTCTCCATCTGCTGCAAGAAGATGATGTGTGAGAGCTGCATTTATGTGTGTGCGTATGGATAAGTATTTAGAATAAAGTTATAAATTACAGTGACTTGGTGAAGTGGCAGAAATTAGTTCTCTTGGCCTCACCAACCAAGGGTACTAGGCTAGGTTTACAGTACCAGGTATGAGTTCCCTTCTATTGAGTGGGCCTTAAGTGCATTCAGCAAGCTGTTGGTTACCCCAAGGATATAAATGCCACTAATGTAACTTCCAGGATATCTTGCCACTCTGGTCATTTTTTGTAGTTCATAAGCATTAGAGATAGAAATTGCTATTGATTGCTTTTCTCCTTTGACAGCTTTAATAATTCCTTTCAGAACTATGAGAGCTAATCCACTCCTCCAAATCCTGTGTTTCTTCGGCAATAGGTTCTTTACCTTCTATTTCTGAAAAGCTACCAAGGATAATAGCAATAGCTTTTAATTTAGGGGAGGGGGCCTTTTAACTCCCCTAACAACTCAAAAGGAAGTTTCAGAAGGCCAGAACTATACTTCTTGTTAGATAATTCTCTTAGGGAACATTGTCATCTCACGTGTCATAACTTCAATTAATTATATATACTTATAAAAGTGTAATTGAAGTAGACATAAAATAATATGGCTACCCATGTCCTTTTTCAACATTTTTAGTATTATTCATCTCATTTCATTTTCTCTTTGTGTTGTCCTCCCTTCCCTTTCCTGTAGTATGTTATGATACCTCAGTTTTTCCATTTCCCCATTCATAGCATCTGTGTCTTACTATTCCCAATAGAAATAAAACTAGGACAACAGGTTAACAATTCACACACAAACACAAAACCACAATGAATAATTATTACCTAAAAATTGGAGATTAAACCCAGGACCTTGTGAATGCTAAACAAAAGTTCAACTACTGAGCTACATCCCAAGCCTTCAATATAGCTTTTAAATAAAAATTTAAACGGTGATTAAATATCACTTTTCATGTATGAAAACAATAATTTATGTGATGAGGTTTGGGGGAAATATTCTCTGGTAAATTGCTTGAGAGAATATCATTTGGCACATTTTTTTTTATGTGACAAATGCAGCAGTATCTATAAAATACATTGCCAAAATATCCATACTCTACTCTGGCCCAGAAGTTTCTAAAGGAAGAATGAATCTTAGGAAAATTGTAAAAATATGCACAAAAGGGAGTGGTTCAGGATGACAGTAATCTGGGCACACCAGATCTGAGAGGCACCAGATCTGAAATTGGTGGGTGGAGGGGCAGCTAAAGCCAGAACATCAACGCTGAGGCTTTCTGGGCGTGAGGGGACAACCGGTGAGCTGGGACAGTTTGGATCCAGGTCACCCATGGACGTCTCACCTGGGACTCAGAATGGCGAATATTTGACACCCCTGCACTTCCCCAAGTCCCAAGCACAGGCCTCCCTGCTCCGTGGAGGCAGCAGTGGTTGCCCCAAGCAAGAGCCTCCAATGCTCTGTGACTGAGAAGGCAGAGGTGGTGGCAGCAGCAGTACGAACCTCCAGGTCTGCAGCTGTAGCTGGCGGCAGCTAGCCCAAGCAGGAGGCTCCCTGCGTGGTGACTGAGGTGGCAGAGGCAGCTGCCCCAAGCATGAACCTCCATGCTCATTGACTGAGACAGTAGAGGAAGCTGCCCCAAGTACAGGTCTCCCTACCTGGCTGCCAAGCAGTGGACACCACTGAGATGAACTGATTTCCAACACTTTGATTTGCCCTAGCGGGCACAAATTTGACAGTAGAGAACAGGGGGGAACCCCTGTGCTTTTCTATTAAGCCTTCGAGCCAGTGAGTGCACCTTCAAATGAGTGCCTGCAGAACCACAGATCCAGGGTCCCTCTATGTTAGCAGCCAGACATTGGGTACCTCCCACACACACCCCCACTGTGGGCAACATAGAGATCCTTGGGACAGTGTTCTCAATATTTAAGTCCCTGTTCTGTGGGTCTCCCAATGAGTCCAGGCAAACAATTCCTGGAGTGCAGACAGATCAGAGTATTGGAAGAACAGCACAACAGGCCTGTAAGCCACTGAAACATTCAGGGACCCCGTGCATGCATACTGTGCCCTTAAACAGCACAAACACCCTCTCCTGTCATTATGTTCCACTATTCCAGGCATCTACATGCTCTAGCACTCTGTCCTTCAAGGCACACTTCCAAACACACTCCTGTGTTTGTACACATGCACCTGTGACATTCCTCCCTTAGCTACAACTGAAATACCAACATCCACTCTTGAACCAGTGGACCTCACTCATCTTAATGAAGAATACTGCAGACTCCAGAGACAGATAGACCCAGTCTGAAGTACAGACTCCAGGAACAAACAGAAGGTTACAGATAAGCAGATGGCTAGAGGTCAGCATAAGAACACATCCAACACAAATCAGGACATCATGGCTTCATCAGCAATCCCCAAAATCAATGCATATTCTAATTCATCAAAAACACAGGAAAATTATCTCAAATAAATGCTTATGCAGTTATTAGAGGCATATAAAGAGGAAACAAACAAAGTTCACAAAGAAATACAGGCAAACATAGCCAAACAAATAGAGGCACAGGTGGAGGGATACATAAAGGAAAAGAACAAAAAAAAAAAAAAAATAGAGGCCATCATGGAAAGACAGGAATCCCCATTCAAACAGATGAAGGAAATGGTGCAAGACATGAAAACAAAATTAGAATCAATAAAGAAAACATGAACAGAGAAAACCCTGGAGCTGGAGAACTTAGAGAAAAGATCAAGAACCACAAAAGTAAGCATCACCAACAGAATACAAGAGATGATATACAGACTCTCAGGCCCTAAAGATACAATTGTGAAATTGATACATCTCTCAAAGGAAAAGTAAAATCAGAAAATTTCCGAACACAAAACATCCGTAAAAAAAAAAAAAAAAAAAAAAAAAGGCTATGAAAAGACAAAATCTAAGAAAAATAGGAATATATGAAAAAGAAGATTCCAGGCTCCAAGGTCCAGAAAATATTTTCAAGAAAATCATAGAAGAAAAATTTTCCCAACTTAAAGAAAGAGATGTCTCTAAATATACAAGAGGCCTACAGAACACCAAATAGACTAGACCAGAAAAGAAACTCTTCACATCGCATAATAGTCAAAACACTAAATCTACAGAACAAAGAAAAAGATTAAAAGTAGCAAGGGAATAAGGCCAAGTAACATACAAAGATAGAGCTATCAGAATCACACCAGACTTCTCACCAGAAATTGTGAAAGCCAGAAGGGCCTGGTCAGATGTCATGCAGACTCTAAAAGAACACAGATGCCAATCCAGACTACTATACCCAGCAAATCTTCAGTCCACATAGATGGAGAAAACAAAAGGTTCCATGAGAAAACTAAGCTTAAACAATATCTACTTAGTAACCCAGCCCTACAGAAGATGCTAGAAGGAAATCCTCAATCTACCAAAACCAACTACACCCAAGAAAATACAGGATATAGATTCCTTCACAACAAAAAATTAAAAGAAAACAAGTGTAGAAACAGTAACACCAACCAACTTCACAATAAAAGGAACAAATATTCATTGGTCACTATTATCTATCAACATCAATGGACTCAACACTTCAATAAAAGGACATAGACCAACAAAATGGTTGTAGAAACAGGATCCAACATTCTGCAGTATCCACAGAACACACCTCTGCAACAAAGATAAACACTACCTCAGAGTAAGGGGCTAGAAAAAATGTTTTGCAAGGAATCAGACCCAGAAAATGAGCTGGAACAGCTATTCTAATATCTAATAAAATAGACTTTCAACCAAAATAAATTAAAAGAGATGAGGAGGGGCATTTCATTCTCATCAAAAGAAAAATCAACAATCCTGAAAGACATCACAATCCTGAACATCTATGCCCCAAATACAAGAGCAATTGCATTTGTAAATTAAACATTATTAAAGCTGAAATCACACATTGATCCCAGGATCTTAATAGTGAGAGACTTCAACATTCCACTCTTACCAAAAGTCAGATCATCTGGGCAGAAGGTAAATAGGGATATAATTAAACTTACACAGGTCCTAAATCAAATGGACCTAATAGATGTCTACAGAACTTTTCATACAAACTCAAAAGGATATACTTTCTTTTCAGTAACTCATGGAACCTTCTCAAAAACTGACCATAGAGTTGGGCACAAAGCAAGCCTCACCAGATACAAGGAGATCGAAATAATCCCTTGTATCCTAAAACTATAAGTCAACAACAACAGAAATAACAAAAAGCCTACATACACATGGAAACTAAACAACTCTCTACTCAATGACAGTCTGGTTATGAATGAAATTAAAAAAAAAAGAAATTAGAAACTTTCTAAAATTCAATGAAAATGAAGGCAAAACTTACCCAAACTAATGCGATACCAAGAAAGCAGTGTTAAGAGGAAAATTTGTAGCACTAAGTGCCTCCAGAAAGAAGTTTGAGATCTCTCATACAAGCAACTTAATAGCACACCTAAAAGCCCTAAAGAAAAAAGAAGCAGACACACCCAAGAGGAGTAGATGATTGGAAATAATCAAACTCATAGCTGAAATCAATGAATCAGAAACACAGAAAACAATTCAAAGAATCAATGAAACCAAGAGCTGGTTCTTTGAGAAAATCAACAAGATAGACAAACCTTTAGATTAACTAACTAAAAAGCAGAGAGAAACTATCCAAATCAGCAAAATTAGAAATGAAAATGGCTACATTTGTGCAGGGGTTCTAGATTATGTCCAAGAATGGACCTTGGTTGGAGTATCAGTCCCAGAAAAGACAACTGTGCCAGAATATTTGGTTCTGTTGCTCTCCTTGTGGCACTCCTGTACCTTACCAAGGTACATTCATGGATATAACCTAGAACCCCTGATCAGATGTAGCCCATGGCAGCTCAGTGTCCAAGTGAGTTCCCTAATAAGGGGAAGAGGTACTGTCTCTGGCATAAACTTCCTGTCTGGCTCTTTGGCAACCCCCTCTGAGGGAGGAGAAGCATTGCCAGGACACAGAGAAGGACATTGCAGCCAGTCCTGATGAGGATAAGCTAGGGTCAGATGTTAGGGGAAGTGGACCTCCTCTATCAGTGAACATGGAGAGGGGCATGGGAGGAGATGAGGGAGGGAGGGTGGGACAGGGAGGGAATGAGGGGGGTCTACATCTGGGATGCAAAGTGAATAAAATATAATTAATGTAAAAAATAAAAATTAAAAAAAGAGAGAAATGCTTAACCTTCCTAGTCATCAGGGAAATGCAAATCAAAACTATCTTGAGATTTCACCTTATACCCACCAGAATGGCCAAGATCAAACCCTCAAGTGACAATACATACTGGAGAGGATATGGAGAAAGGGGAACCCTCCTCCATTGCTGGTGGGAGTGTAAACTTGTACAACCACTCTGGAAATCAATCTGGTGCTTTCTCAGAAAATTAGGAATAGTGTTATCTCAAGATGCAACTATACCACTCCTAGGCATATATCCAAAATATGCTCAAGTATACAACAAGGAAATTTGCTGAATCATGTTTGTAGCTGCTTTATTCATAATAACCAGAATCTGGAAACAACTCAGATGTCCCTCAACTGATGAATGGATACAAAAATGGTGGTATATTTACACAATGGAATACTACTCAGCAATTAAAAACAAGGAAATCATGGAATTTGCAGGAAAATGGTGGGAACTAGAAAAGAGCATCCTGAGTGAGGTATCCCAGAAGCAGAAAGATACACATAGTATATACTCAATTATAAGTGGATATTAAACATATAATATAGGATAATCATACTTAAATCTCTACGCCTAAAGAAGCTAAGGAAGATGGAGGACCCTGGGTAAAATGTTCAGTCCTCATGCAGAAAAGCAAATGGGGTGTACATCAGAAGATGGAGAAAACAGGCAACCAGAGAGGAGCTTACCACAAAAGGCCTCTGAAAGACTCTACCCAGCAGGGTATCAAAGCAGATGCTGAGACTCATAGCCAAACTTTGAGCAGAGTGCAGGGAATCTTATGAAAGAAGGGGGAGATAGAAAACCTGGAGAGGACAGGAGTTCCACAAGGAGAGCAACAGAACCAAAAAATCTGGGCATATGGGTCTTTCCTGAGACTGACACTCCAAACAAGATACATTCATGGAGATAACCTAGAACCCCTGTACAGATGTAGCTAATCGTATCTCAGTGTCCAAGTGAGTTCCCTAATAATGGGAACAGGGGCTTCTTTGACATGGACTCAGTGGCCTGCTCTTTAATCCCCTTCCTCTGAGGGCGCAGCAGCCTCATCATGCCACAGAAGAAGACAGTGCAGTCAGTCCTAATGAGACCTGATAGGCTAGGGTGAGATTGAAGGGAAGGAGGACCTCCCCTATCAGTGGACTGAGGGAAGGGCAAGTGAGGAGAAGAGGGAGAGAGAGTGGTATTTGGAAGGGATGAGGAGCTACAGCTTAGATACAAAGTGAATACATTTTAATTAATAAAATATTAATAATAAATAAACTATAGATATAAAATATGTACAAAATGTATAAACACAGTGTTACAGAACTGCAAAAATCACATATGTACATGTTCACAATAAAAAATTGGTTGAGTAATCATGATGGCTACACATTCTGGAGTACTATAATCATTAGGTATCAGGTTGGACTGAAATGGTCACCTCATGTAGCCAGGCAGGACTTCCAGAGGAGGGAGGCAGACACCAACCCACCAATAAAACCATGGACTCAAAACTTTCCTGCCTATAAGATGTGCAGAAATAAATGATGGAGCAGAGATTGAGGGAATACCAACCAATGACTGGCTCAACTTGAGACCTAGCCCATGGGATCTCCCAACCCTTGACACTATTAATGATACTCGGCAATCCTTGCAGACATGAACCTAGCCTGTTTTCTGAGAGGCTTCATCCATCAGAAAATGAAAACAGATGCAGAGACTCACAGCCAAACAACAGGTGGAGCTAAGGAAGTCTTGTAGAAGAGTTAAGGGAAGGATGAGTGAGCTGGGGCTGGGGGGGGGGGGTCAAGACACCACAAGAAGACTTACAAAGTAAAATAAGCTGGGCCCATGGGGCTCACAGAGACTGAACCACCAACAAAAGAGTATGCATGGAATGGTCCTGGGCTCCCTACACGTATGAAGCTGCTGGGCTGCTTGGTCCTCAAGTGGGTCCCCTAACAGTTCGAGCATGGTCTACCTCTGACTTGGACTCTGTTGCCTACCTCTGGATCCCATTTCCTTGGCAGGGCTGCCTTGCCTTGCCTCAGTGAAAAGGGAGGCACTTAGTCCTGATTTGACTTGATGTACCAGTGGAGGTTGGTACCAGGGGGAGGGAACAAAGGGAGGGGAGATGGGGGAAGTGCATGGGAGAGTGGGACTGGGAAGAGAAGAGGGAGTGGAGTTGGGATTGGGATGTAAAATGAACAAATAAATTAATAATAAAGAAAAATATTTAAAAAAGAACAAATTCATGAGGGTAGAGTGTATATATTTATTTATCGCAGTAGAAGAATTCATGGCTGGTAAGCATCTATTCCCACTCATCTCTGGTTAGTCTAACATAGTCCTTATAATCACTCATACTCATACGACTCATTTCTGCTTTGAAAAAGGCTTTCATCAGATGCAGATAACTGCATTCTAAATACTTATCCATATACACAGAGAACCAATGAGAACCAATACCTGGTCTGGCCCTCCTGAGCACCTCCACTCATCTGCACACACACACACACACACACACACACACACACACACAGAGCAAAGAAGAGAGGGAGACAGGGAGGGAGACAGGTAGGGAGAGAGAGAAAGAGAGAGAGAGAGAGAGAGAGAGAATGAGAGGAGAGAGAATTAAAATAATAACAAGTATAATTTCCAAAAATTATAATAATTATAATACTTATTATAACTACATTCTAAATACATATTCATATACACAGAGAAGCTGATGAGAAATAGTCTCCCATAAACCATACATATGTATCTCTTAGAATGGCTACAAGGCAGAACAATGACAATACTGAATGCTAGGAGGAATGTAGAGAAATGGGAACTCTCATTCAGGGTTGGTGAATGTATGTTCATGTGAAGTATTTATTTATATTGTTGTAGTCATTGTTTTAATTTGTAATTCTCACACAATAGTGAACATCACTTTTTAAACACTTATTTGGCATACTACGTTTTGCTGAGATATCTGTTTATATCCACTTCCCCATTTTATTTTTTTAATTTTTATTTTTTTATATTAATCACAGGTTATTTACTGTGCTACTCCCAGCCGTAGCCCCCTCCCCCATTCCCTCCCAATCTCACCCTCCCTCCCTCATCTCCTCCCTGCCCCTTTCCAAGTCCACTGCTAGCCCCTTCCCTCACTCCCTCCCAATCCTACCTCCCCTCCTTCATCTCTTTCCAGTCCTCTCTAAGTCCACTGATAGGGAGGTCCTCCTCCCCTTCCATCTGACCCTAACTTATCAGGTCTCATCAGGAGTGGCTGCAATATCCTCCCCTATCAGTGGACTTGGGGAGGGGCATGTGTGAAGAAGGGGGAGGGAGGGTGGGATCAGGAGGGTAGGAAGGAGGGACTTATGGAGGGATACAAAGTGAATAAAGTGTAATTAATAAAAAATGTTATGGGACTTAAAAAAAGAAAGAAAACAACAGACTCATACTCAATTCAAAGACATAAGTAGCAGCCTTGCCAGGCTACAGCAGAAATTGAATTCTTATTCTCTGCATGCTATTAGCCACTGGGATATATATTCAGCCTCTCAAAGAATATTGTTAGAAGATAACTGACTTTTCAGTAATTATTCGAAGAAATATTATATAATAAAGCAATTTAAGAACGATAAATAAATGTGTTTTCTTAGCACCCTTTTTTCTTTTTGTTTTGTTTTGTTGTGTTCCGTTTTAGAGATAGGATTTCTCTGTGTAGTCCTGACTGTCCTGGAACTCACTCTGTAGACCAGGCAGGCCCTGAACTCAGATGTCTGCCTCCAGGGTGCTGGGATTAAAGGTATGGGCTGTTACCACTGTCAGGCAACACACCTTTTCTTTTAAAGCAGCTGTTCTCAAACTGTGGTCCAAGACCCCTTTGGGAGGTAAATGACCCTTTCACAGGATTGCATTTCAGTCCTGCATATCAGATATTTACATTATGATTCATTACAGTAGCAAAATTACAGCTATGAAGTAGCAACAAAAATAATTTTATGGTTGGGGATCACTGCAACATGAGGAACTGTATTAAAGCGTCATGACATTAGGAAGGTTAAGAATCACTGTTTTAGAGACAGACTCAATTTTTAAGAATGAGAGTGATGATCCTTGGAATTTAAAGTACTCCAGAAGACCAAGAGGAGTTGGGTGGAAGCATAGACAAAATGATACTGACCAATAGTTAACTATTGAGGACAGGTTCATAACAGGTATAAGGATGAGGGTTACATTTTCTTTACATTTGTATATGTTTGAAATTTTGTGTAATAAAATTGAAAAAAGAAGTTTGTGGAAGCTGGGTGTGTTGCCTTGCCTCTTCAATCTTAGCACTAATGAGACATAGGCAGGGTGATTGTGAGGCCACACTGGGAATAGTGGAAATATATGGAAAAAAAAAAAAAACCTCTACAGATAAAAACTGAGAAAAGAGGAGAAAAATGGTCAATGAACACAGAAGAAGGTCCTGGAGCAGAGGTATGCACAGACGGATACTAATGAACACTGAGGGATAGAGGCCATTTAGCAAATAGAGATAGAAAAATTGGTTGCATCTAATTTTAAAATGGAAGTCTATTCCAGATAAATACATTAGATTTATCATTTTATTCATTAAAACAAAGAATTTTGAACGTTTAGGTTGAAAATATTAGCAAACAGTTTTAGACTTTGGCATACAGAAATATTTCTCAAAATACGTAAGTAAACACACACATAAGTAAAGTTACTATAAAATCAAGAACTTTTATTTATTAAAAAAACTTAAAAAATGAAGACACGCTGCAAGATAGAAGATGTCTACCATATATCTAATCAATAAAGCACTTCCATGAATAAATAATGCATCAACTACACATAAACCACATGTAAACCACAAAAGGTAGAATATTACAAATGGGGAAAAGAACAAACATGTATTTCATAGAAGAGGAAAAATGTAAGGCCAATATACCATATGAAATTAATCTCTCCTTGAAAGTAAAGAAAAGTAAACCATGGTTAAAATGATTAAAATACTTAATAAAAGTAATATTATATGAGAGAGTATTGGAGAAAATGTGAGTCATCAGGCTCTCTTATATATTGTTGCTGAGATTATAAATTTAAATGACTCCTCTGAAAAAGAACTGGCATTGTGCACACTTGAACATGAACTGGCAATTCTTCTAGCTATACAGTCAAAAAGTGTGTTGAAGCTGGGTGTGGTGGCACATACCAGCACTCAGGAGGCAAAGGCAGGAGGTTCTCTGATTTCGAGGCCAGCCTGCTCTAGAAAGTGAGTCTTGCACATCCAGATAAACCCTGGCTCAAGAAACAAACAAAAAAAATGTGTTGAACATAGAAAGGAAGCAATAGTTTAAAAAGTACATAGAAGCACTATTTGTAAAACAACAACAGTCAAAAAAATCCTACAAACACAAGAATTGTTAAACACAATGTTGGTACATTCCCAAAATACAATAGTATAAAAGAATATACTAGAAATGTATATAGCAACACAGATTGACCATAGTAAGATAATGTGTGAGAAAAACCAAATGTCAAAAAAAAATTCATATATAGTGAAATTATTTTGTTTTGTTGAGCTTACCAAATTCAAAATCACACAAGAAGCTGGACAGTGGTAGTACACGCCTTTAATCCTAACACTTGGGAGGCAGAGGCTGGGGGATCTCTGAGTTCAAGGCCAGCTTGGCCTACAGAGTGAGTTGCAGGACAGCCAAGGCTTCACAGAAAACCCTGTGTCAAAATACAAAACAAGAAACATGCAAAATTATAAAGTACAAATTTTGTGTTTAGCTACAGAATTTATAAAAACAGGAAAACAAGACAACCATAAGAAAATTTAGGACAAGGTTGAGTTCTTGGGATTAGACAAGAGGATGAAGAATGGTCAACATACACTAAATGTGAAGTTATTTTTAATATTCCAGTAGCTTGGGTAGTTTATTGAACTTTTTAAAATCATTATTAGTTTTTGGAGAATGTAATATAGCATGTTTTGATCATATTCATCCTCTCTCTCAGCTCCCAGATCCAACCCCTATTATCTGGCTACCAGCCTTGGGTTTCTGTTGCTGTGATAAAACACCATGATCAAAGTAATGTGGGCATGAAAGGGCTTATTTCTTCTTACACTTCAAAGCAACAGTCCATCACTGAGGGAAATTGGGAGAGGAACTCAAGGAGGACAGGAACCTGATGGAAAAAAAATTGAAAAAGAAGCCACGGAGGAATCCTGCTTACTGGCTTGCTTGCCAAGGCTGGTTCAGCCTGTTTTTATTGCACCAACCAGCCCAGGGATGGCGTTGCCCACAGTAAGCTGTGTCCTCACATACCAATCACCAATCAAGATAAGTGTACCAGTCATTGGTTTCCTAGTCCCTTAACATCCCCTCCTTCTTCATCCCAACATTTCCTGTAGGCAAGACAAACTTTGGGTAGAAGGTTTTGCGGGCAGATTGGCATCCCCTCCCTCCACTGGAATTCCCCCCTCCCTCTGGCTACAGGTGGTGGCCACTTCAGGCTTCATATCTCCTGCCAGTAGGATTCTCAATCAGTTCACCCTATAAACTCCTCGGGACTCAGCAGAGATGCTTCCCTACCATTCCAGTTCTCTTTCCTGGTCCTCCCTCCCTGACCCGCCCAACATCTGATCCACACCTCAGTTATCCTACCCAACCCCTCTCTGACACATCTCCCTTCTTCCATCTACTTCAGATGTCTGTTTTATCTTTTTCTGAGTAAGATTCAAGCATCCTCCCCTGAGCCCTCTTTGGCTTCCTTGGGTCTGTGGACTGTATCATGGTTAGCCTGTACATTATGGCTAATGTCCACTTATACCATGTGTGACTTGTCCATTGAGACCCACCCAATAGGAGAGAGCCAACCCCTGACACTATTAATGATAATCTACTATGTTCATATAGAGGAGCCTAGCATAACTGTCTTCTGAGAGGCTTTATCCAGCAGCTGATGGAAACAGATGCACAGACCCACAGCCAAACAATAGGCTGAGCTCTGGAGTTCTGTAGAAGAGGGGGAGGAAGGATTGAGGGAGCTGGAGTAGTCCCTGACACCACGAGAAGACCTACAGAGTAAACTAATCTGGGCCCATGGGGGCTCAGAGACTGAACCACCAACCAAATAACTTGCATGGGCTGAACCTAGATCCTCTACACAGATGTGTAGCATGGTCACCATGTGGGTCCCTAACAATGGGAGTGGGGGTTGTATCTGACTCTGTTGCCTGCCTTTGGATCCCTTCCTCCTGGCTGGACGGTCTTGTCAGGCCTCAATGGGAGAGGATGCACTTAGTTTTTCTGTGACTTCATGTGCCAGGGTGGGTTGGTACCCGTTAGACCTGCCCCTTTTCTGAGAAGGAGGTAGAGAATGGGAGACTGGGAGGATAGAGAAGATGGGGCTGGAATCAGTCTGTAAAGTGATTAAATTTAGAAAAGAAAAAGTGAACCAATCTTGTGAGGCAATTTTCTCAGTTGAGGTTTCCTCTTCCAAAATAACTCAAGCCAGTATCATAAACCTAGCCAGCACACCTGACTTTGTATCCTCTTTTCTTCTTTTTTTAAACCACAAAGTTGAATTTGTGCTGCCCATATATTCTTTACACTGGAATGTGGGTTGGCTTACCAGGGCTTACAGTCTCAGAGTAAACTGATTTTACTTACCCCATTAGCCATGAATTGCCACTATCTCTTATGGTAGGAGTGGGACTTCATGACCACCTCTCCATTCCATGATGAAATTTAGCATAGCTTAAGCTTGCAATGGTCTATGCTATCATAACCATTCTGAGTTCATATGTGCAACCTCCCTACTATGTATCAAGAAATACTATTTCTGGGTAGTTATTCTCTACCTCTGGCTCTTACATTCATTCCACTTCTCCCTTCACAATGGTTCCTGAGCCTTGGGAAGAGGCGTGTAAAATAGATATCCTGTTTACGGTTGGACATTCCATAATCTATTATTCTCTGCATCATGACCAGTTGTAGGTCTCTGTGTTAAGTGCCATTTATTGCAAACAGAAGCTTCTCTGATAAGATTTGAGAGATGCATTAATCTATAAATATAATGGTAAGTCTATAAATATAATATAATACTGTGTCCATTTACTAGAATAATAGTTGCTGTTTCCCTCCTAGGGTATAGGGCCTGTCTACACACAAGTTCTTGGCCCAATAATAGTGTCAGGTATGGGTTTCAACTTGTAGCTCATGGCTTAAATCCAATGAGAAAGTGGCTGGTTATTTCCATGATGTTGATGCCATCATTTTGCTAGTGGGTATGTCTTGCCAGGCCAGTTGTTATTGTGGATCACAGTGCTCAAAGCTGGGAAAGACCAACGATTATTTTATTTCTTTCAGTGGCATCAATAGCACCTTCCAGCAATATAAAAGCTACCTAGTAGGAATGGAAGCTTCCAGGTCAGTACCAGCTTAATTTCCCCATGTTCTGTAACTCAAGTATGTGGTACCTTCAGCAATATGGTCTTACCACAAGGTTCTACAGAGCAAGTACAGAGCATCATCAATAGCCTGAACTTTTGGGGGTCTATGGGACCTCACTGTCTAAAAATTCCAAAAGAGGCAACCACATTCTTGGCACTGGCAATTTTATTTTTCAGCCTGTATGGACATCATAATCCCATTATAAAGTAACTCCATCTTTAACTCTCTCTCTCTCATATTCTAATCTAGAACAAGGTTCAGGGAAAGGATTCTTGTAGTAGTGACAACCTTTGACAGGGAAGTCTGTTTAAAAGGTCAGACAGGAAAATACACTCCAATTTATTATTTTTTTTGGGTTTATAAATACAGAGGGATGGAAAAGTATGACAACTGCATATATATATGACTATATATATGAGAGAGCCTAAAATATATATGCATGTATTTTAGAAAGAGTCTACAATGGTAACTTTCTACATGACTTTTTTTGAAAGATCTTTAGTGTTATTTATCCCTCCCCATATTACCCTCTCTACCATGCCCTCTCACTTCACCCCAACTTAAACCTTCCTGTTCCATTATTCAACTTTAACCCTTTATGCCACTGAGTTCTATCTCTACTCCCTAATTTCCTGATGAAATTAGATATTTTATATGGATATTCCAAATGAAACATATATATCTAAAGATTCAAAAGTAACACCTGTAAACAACAGAAAACATGTGAAGGTTCCCTTAAGTGTCTGGGTCACCTCACTCAGAATGATTATTCCAACTCTATTTACTTGCAAATTTCATAAGTTTGCTCTTCTTAATGGCTAAATAATCTTTAATTGTATAAATGTACCACATTCTCATTTTCCATTCACCAGTTTATGGATATCTAGGCTGTTTCCATTTCCTGACTATTACGATGAATAGAGCAGCAATAAACATAAATGAGCAAGTGTCTCTAGGGTAGGAAACAAAGTCCTTTCGGTATATCCCCAAGAAGGGTGTATCTGAATCATGTGATAGATCTAGTGTTAGCTTTGTGAGGAACCTCCACACGGATTTACAGAGTGGCTCCACCAGTTCATACTCCCACAAGCAGTGAGTAAGTGTTTCCCCCTTTTCACATCTACTCCAACATGTATAGTCATTGTTTTTTTTCTTTTTTGGATCTTAGCCATACTGACTGGGGTAAGCTGAAAATGTCAGTGTAGTTTTAACTTGCATTTCCAAGATGCCTAAATTTATTGAACGTTTTTAAGTGTTTCTAAAGATGTTGAATATTTTTAGTGTTTCTAAAGGTGCCGAACATTTTAAAATGTTTCTGTAATTTGTACTTCATTTTCTGAGAACTCTGTTAGTTCCATGCCTCATTTTAAAATTGCACTTTTTTTTTCTATTATTGCACTTATTAAGAATGAGTGGGTAAAAATTAGCCTGTAACAATCAAAAATTGGTCTGACAGCTGTTGAAAGCTTTCCTAGTACTCATAACAAGGCTGAGCTGTTCTCTGGTGGACATAAGAAATTTCATAAAACGTGAGCATCAGACAAAGTATTTTTGAAACAGAATGTGAGGACAACAAGACTACTCCATAAATTTGTCTTAACCACAAGTCAACACAAAGAAATTTTACAATATAAAATACAAAAACCTCTTCTCTCAGTTAAAAGGTAAATAATTCTTGTTTACCAGTTACAACTTCACTCCCAGACTTGTCAGCTCTCTCCCTCTAATAAAATCATCACCTCCTCGTGCTTCTTTTTAAAATTTATTTATTTTTAATTAATTAAAATTTATTCGCTTTGTATCCCAGCTGTAGTCTCCTTAGGTATCCACTCCCAACACCACCCTCCCTCCCCCATCTCCTCCCATGCCCTTCCCCAAATCCACTGATAGCATCCTTCTCCCCTTCCCTGTAACCTTAGTCTATCAGGTCTCATCAGGACTGGCTGCATTGTCTTCCTCTATGGCCTGGTCAGGCTGTTCCTCCCTCAAGGGGAGGTGATCAAAGAGCCAGCCACTGAGTTCATGTCTAATCTCTTCTTCTTGATAACATCCAATCTGGAGTCTCACTAAAATAAAAAAAAAATCACCTAGCAAAAGCCTAAGTCATATTATAATGCCTTTTAAAAAACTCCTGAATGGTGTGCCCCTAGAACATTTGACTCCTGGAGCTTGGAGAAAGGCTTGTTTCCTAGGTCTAATAAGGATCTACGCAGGCATGCTTTCATCCATGACTCTGGTTTCGTCCCATCTGTAAATTTTAGCAGTCCTATGGAAAAGGCTGAGACCCAAAGCGAATGGCTCTTAGTAGTTTTGGCAAAAACGGTAAATAAATTGGTTTTTCTGTGTTCACATATTTTATGTAATTTCTTCTTAATGCAGAAAAATGTTGTGGATGGGGATTACAGAAACAGACTCTGGTTTTCTTTGCCAGCACCAGGGAAAAAAAAACTTTATGGAACCCAGAAAAAATAATTAGAGACCTGAGGCTAAAAGCCTCTTGAGTTATCACTATCTGCTGCTCTACTTTTCTAACTAAAAACCTTATTCCTTTCACATTCTCTTTGAGGGTTATTTTATAACATTTTCATGTGTACTGGGTAAACAGGAAAAAGCTAAGACCCTGAAGGGGAGGCATAGAAGAGTCTAACTCCAAATTCAGTTTATTAAAGGAAAGGGTCAAAGAAAGAAGCAATTATGAGAAGAGCAGCACTATCAAGAGGGAAAATGACCTCAGGATACAGAAGGACTTGAAAGACTTTGCAGTGACCCAAGCCAGTACTTTAATGACCAACCCTCTGTATCCTCTTGTCAGTATCTCCAGTTTCCCGTTTTTCACTCTCAGTAGAGATAAACAATCTGCATTGTTTGCTTGAACTGTTGTGGAGAGGAGGCAGGATAGGACTTCTCTCGAGCTTGCCACCACTTCTTATATTTTCCATGGTCCACTGACAGGAGAAAGGCAGACCTAAAGATAACTCATGTATTTTTATAAGAAAGGTATAGCTTCAAATGAAAACAAAGTAGAAATTTTGTATACTTTGACAGCTCACAAATGAAACAATACAGAGAAAATTGGTATGGTCCTATGCAAGTAGGATAAGCACATTTGAAAAGTGGTCTCGTTCACTGCTCTGTCATAACAAAGCATCATGCTGGGTGAATTAACAACAAAAAAGGATAAGCTTTCAAAAGTCAAGGCTGGACGCTGGGATTTAGGTACTGGTCACTTCAGTTTCTTCTAAGGCCTCTCTCCACATGTGCTATGTTCCCACTGTGTCATCACATGGGGTATTCTCTATGAACACAGACATGTGTTTGAATCTTCTCTCATAAGGACGTCCACAGGTCTGACCAGATTTGGGTTACCCACATGAATCAATCATATTCTGAGTTGCTGGGGGTTAGGACTTCAACTTATGAATCGGAGATAGAATTTTATCCATCCATGCCGAACTTATTTTGCATTTTAAGTGAAGTTAAATTTGAACACACAAAGAACTTAAATAACATAGTTGAAGAAACATCAATGAGAGAATAAATATGTACAGAGTATATTATAAACCCCTTTAATATTATGATTTCATTTTAATTTAGAATGACTAGAAAACCAATGTATGACCTTGTTTGGCATTTCATTTTTGGAAAATTTTATGTACAGATTTACATACAATGTCAGCAACACCTTAATGGAATTATCAGAATACAGACTATGCTCTGAGTGTCTGTGATTTTCAAGGGGAAAGGATGCATCAACCTCCTGTGTGGTGGTCAATTTTGTGAGTTGGACTGGTAAAGCCCAAGGAAATTGGTAAAGTGCACATCTGGACATACTTTTGTGGTTGTTTCCAAACAGGATTAATTAAGGGAAGAGGTGGGGAGGGGAGAATGAAAACCGTGGAACTGAGCTGCCTGACCTGAATGTAGGGCCTAGACTTGGAGTCCAGGTAGGATAAAAAGAAGAAAAAGAGGGAACCCAGAACAAAGGCTTTCTGTGCTTTCTGACTGCCATGGTGTGGCCTTCTCTATTGCACCACACATTACCCCCTATGAAAAGGCTGAAAGCATCTAAAATGGCGAGTCAGGGAGCCAAAGACATTGTTCAGTGGTTAGGAAAACTTGCTCCTCCTCTAGAGGACCCAGATTCAATTCCCAGTGTCCACATAGTGGTGCACTACCACCTGTAACTCCCTATTCTGGCTTCCACCTGGTACCAGGCACACACGTGTACAAACATGCATGAGGGCAAAACACCCCTATATATAAAATTAAATTGAATGTTAAAAACAGCAAAACCTCTGAGCCAAAATAAATTCTTTCTTCTTCTAAGTTGTTTGTTCTGTGAAGTACTACATTATGGTAATGAAACCTACAACTGACATACTCTGGAAATAGTGGATGTACCAAGTGTACAAGTAATGAGACTGCATAAGAAAGATTCTCTGCCCAACCAATCTCTTCATGGGAAGATCCATTCTGCATTTACTCCACTTTCTGAATGGCTATCAGACAGTCTTCTCTTAATTCCACCACTCATTTTTTTCATAGTTCTTGGGAGAGGCTAAGAAAAGACACCAGTGCAGAAATAACCTTTTCACGGACCTTTCATAGGACTAGTCCATGAATGGTCCTCAACTTTTCATAGACTGGACAGCAGGGCATTGGGAAGGTGATGGAAAAATGTGTTAGGTATTTAGTAGATTCCAGGAGTGACAGGGCTAGAAACTGAGGGCACCAAAAACAACATGAAGAAGAACATGGGAACTGTTAAATTACTAGATCCCTCTCCATTTCCAAGGGTAAAGGATATTCTGAGGGCTATTTAGTTCAGATTTTTTAAGTATTTAATAATGAAGAGCATTAAAGGAAAAAAAAAAACTTTAGTTTATATACCCACTGGAAAAGTGATTCTGGCCTTTCCTTGTGGGTACAGTCTCAATAGTTAGGACTTTCCCTCCCTAATCTTATAAAGTCTAATTCTAATATATATATATTAGAGGTTTTTTGAGAGAGGGTTTCTCTGTGTAGCCTTGTCTGTCCTGGACTCGCTTTGTAGACCAGGTTGTTGGCCTTGAACTCACAGAGAACCCCCTGCCTTCCTGAGTTCTGGGATTATAGGCGTGCACTACCGTGCCTGGCTTTAATATTTTCATAAAGTAAAAAAATCCCAGGAACAGGGATGGGAGTAATTATCCACGAAAAGAGTGGTGTCCTCTCTAGGAATAAAAGTGAGCTGGCACTCACACTGCTGCCAGAAGACATTTTCCTCCACCCCCTTCTTAGGTCTGTAAAACTAAACCCCAGATTATGTCTGCCCAAGAACAATTCCTATGGTTTTAGGTCAGGACTGTGTACATGCATGTGCATTGTGACACTGCTGTGAGCATGGCATGCTGATATTTGCTAAACCTCAAACCCCCTTACAGAAGTGACCATTCCCAAATTTAAATGTTTATTTTAAAATGCAATTCCTAGGTTTTCTGATGGCACTTGTCAAAGTCAGTTGTGTAAATGATGCATTAAGGTGCCATGTGTGCTGGCAGTCCTGTGCTATTTTGAAGCCTCCTGTAAATGAAGAGGCTATCTTATGCTTTGGCTGCTGCTTTAACTCTTAACATTGGGTCTTTAGCCTTCGACTGGAACCAGTTAAATACATTTACAAATATACTACCACCATACTTAAAAAAAAAAATGAAACAGGGGGAGACAAGGAATTAAACCTAACAAATAAATAGTACAGGTAGGTGTAGGGGCTGGGGAAATGGCTCAGCCAATAAAGTGTTTGCCATACAACCATAAGGACCTGAGTTCAGATCCCAGGTTCCCATGTGAAAGTATGTTGTATTAGTAGGGGTTATTATTGCTGTGACCAAAAGCAACTTGGGAAGGAAAAGGTTTACTTCACTTACACTTCCATGTAACAGCTGACTACTGAGGGAAGCCAGGACAGGAACTCAAGCAGGCCAGAAACCTGGAGGCAGGAGTTGCTACAGAGAACACAAGGGTCTGGCTTACTGGTTTGCTCCTCATGGCTTGCCCAGCCCACTTTCTTATATAACCCAGGACCAGGAGCCCAGGGATGGCACCACTCACAATGGGTTGGGCCCTCTCCCATCAATTACTGATTAAGATAATGCCCTACAGGCTTACCAATAGCTGGATAAAGAAAATGCCTTACAGGCTTACCTATAGCTGTATCTTATGGAGGTGATTTCTCAATGAGGTTTCCTCCTCTCAGATGATTATGGTTGGTGTCAGGTTGACAGGAAACTATGCAGCACACCTGTCACCTCACTGCTGGGAAAGTGAACACACAGATCCCTTCACTTGCTGAAGCTGTGGACTCCAGGTTAAGTGAGAGTCCTTGTCTCAAAAAATATCATAGAGAGTGAATAAACATGACATTTGACATTGACCTCTGGCTTCCACACACGTGCCAGTACACATGCATGCACACACACACAAACACACATGTGAACATGCACGTACATGTATGCAAAAACATAAAACACATGAATACACACATATATACCACACACACAATAAAAAAAAATTCCAGAGTAAGGTTCAGGGAAAGGATTCTTGTAGTAGTGACAGCCTTTGGCTGTCTGTTTAAATGGTCAGACAGGAAAATATACTCCAATTCATTATTTATTTAAGTTTATTTATTAGTTTTTATGTCATGTTTTGTTGTGACAGGGTCCACTATGTAACCCTTACTATGTAGACCAGGATAACCCTGAACTCATAGAGATCCCTGCCTCTACTTTTTGAGTGTTGAGGTTACAACCACGCCCATTAAACTAATCTATTAGCTCTTCTTTTCCAGGGAAGAATGAGTACAGCTAGAAAGTCCATATAGAGGGATGAAAGGGCATGGCAACTGATTATGAAACATTTTTCCCCTTGGAAAATGATCCCTTAAAGTATGACTGTGTCCTGGTTTAGGCTGATGATGGGTCAAAAATAAAGAGGCTGGGAAAAGGAGAGACACTTACTTTTTTTTTTTTTTTTTTCAAATTAAGGTGACAGGCACATTTTTCTAATTTGTCGGGTGTCAGAGAGTACAAACAACTCAACTAATATCTCTAATATATAATGTTAATATTAGAGTTATTATACTCTAATATATACTCTAAAATAATATAATTCTATATATAACTCTAACATAGAATATAGAATAATATAATTCTAACAACACAGAAAGCAACAAATTTGCCTGGCTTTGTCATATACAAGTCACATGGGGAGATTACTTCATAAGAGGTGTCCTAGAAAACAAAAGGCATGGCAAGATTTTCATAATTTTCTTTTTGTTGTTGTTGTTGTTAATGTTGGTTGGCTTGCTTTGCTTATTGCAGTTCTTGGCATTGAACCCAAGACCTTGAACATGCGAGGCAAGCACTTTACCATCTCCAGGACCTGGAAAGATATTTAATTGCCTCTGTCTTCCAGAATCATAAAGTCCAGATAAAATTAAACCTTGTCAGACATTTCTTTCATTAAAAATGAGTATTTGTTGCCAGGCAACTCAAGTGAATGTAAACCCCCTGACCTGTGGGAAAGCAGTCTCCTAGCATTTCACTAGATTGTTTTAATTGTCCAGGCAAGGTCTGTCCAGATAGTAGGCTAGGCCATGCATTCTCTGCTGTAGCTATGAGCCCTTCAAGGTAAGGGATATAAGACACTGGTAAGACAATGGGCTGACAGGAGGAGAGCCTTCATGTAGAAGACTGAGTAAAGATCCCGTTTTAATAATCTGAGTGGAAATGACAATAATGGGTGACATTTACTTAGCACTTACTTTATGCCAGACAGCACCATCAAATACTGTGCCTTTTCCCTCTAATTATACTTAAAGCATAACTTCTTACAATGGTGTATTTGTGAGGGAGCACAGGAGTGGGAGCTGCCAATTAAAGCAGCTGCCTAGGCTTCTGCAACTCTTTCCAAGCCCTCAAGCCCCTCTGCGAAGCCTGAGGTTATTTTTACTGACAGTTGGTTTCCCGCTGCAGCTGTTACTCTCACAATTGCTTCCCTGTTTAATTTTCTTCTTTACTAGTCCACAGTCCTGTTAAGTTTTCTTCTTAGATGTGTTTGCTTGGTGTTTCCTTTCTGTTTGATTGTTGCTAGCTTCACTGAGATTTATCTTCCACACAATCCTCCCACAGAAAATGTGTAATTTGAGAATATTTTACTAAAGTCATGCTGTAAAAAAAAAAAAAATGTGTCTTTCGGCTCCCCTATTTCTTCTTATAATTATTTTCAACTTCTGTACCATTATTTCTATTTTTCCATTTTTCAACAAATGCACAGGCTTCCTATATATTGTTTCATCTCTAGGCAGAAAGCAACTTGTACCTTGATTAAAATAATATTCTCTAAGATAAACAGGAATTTCTCAGGTCTCACATTTGTAGTTAGACAGTTCAGGTCACTGGATCTCTCTGCTTCTCCAGCTATATCTTGGTGTCCTCATCTCTAAGGTGTGGGTCATAATAGCCATAGCCATACTTCAAAGAGTTGCTATGAATTTTTCTTTTCTTCCTTCCTTTCTTTCCTCTACCCACTTTTGGCCTTTTGAGACAGGGTTTCTCTGGGTAGCCTTGGCTGTCTTGGACTTCACTCTGTAGACTAGGCTGGCCTCAAACTCAGAGATCCATCTGCCTTTGCCTCCAGAGTGCTGGGATTAAAGGTGTGCACCATCACTGTCCAGCTCGTTATGAATCTTAAATGGGTTAATTTATATAAAGATATAATTTTAATGTCTGACATAGGACAAGTATTCAGTGAGCATTTTGCTGTTGTTTTTACTACCAGCATTTGGAAGCTTCCTGATTGTTGCAGATGATGGGATTACTCCCATCCCTGCCTCAGTGGCAAAATTCTGTGTGTAGGGTACCACATATAGCCTTAGAAGTTTATCCTTCTTGAAGCATTTTAATACTGAAAAGAGAATTTACCTTACCAAACTGAAAAACAGTGGTGAGACAGCTCAGCACTGCCATTAGGAGACACTGTCCCTTACATCCCCCCACACTCCACTTCCTCCACACCCCACTCCTTAGGAGCCTGAGGTCAGGTAAAGCTGGATGTTTGACTACAACACAGAAAACAACTTTAGGAGAGTATTGTGAAGCAAATTTAGTGGATTTATTATGCCAAGATAAGGGATAGCACATCCTTCAGGCTTACACATGGGACGAGGTATAGGGAGAGTGAGGGAGAGAGGGAATATTATGGTGGTGGGAGGATTCGATGACTTTGGTAGAGAACAGTACACACCCAAGGCACTGATGCAGGCTTCGGGAGAGGGAGAGCTGTGCTTAGCTGTCTTCATTGATTCTGTGGTTTTCCAAAGTTCCATTGCTCAATGGCTTAAAAATAAAACAAAGTTTAAATTAAGTTATTAAAGAATTTCCCTTCGCGAATAAAACTGCAAAGTAGTTTTATGAGGCTATTTAAATTTATGGGTGATAGATGAACGTTAATACAGTGAAACCATTTTGTGGGGTGGGGTACTAGCCTCAGAGATCTGCCCATTGCCACCTCTTTACTTTGGGTAGTACAAATGAATGCTACCATACTCGGATTTTTTTGTATGAACTATGGCCAACAAGACTAGCTTACTGAGTGAGCTCCAGACAATGACAGACCTTGTCACAAACAGGTAGATGGTGCCTAAGATTGACCCCTGGCTCCGTATTAATGTGCACACAAACGCTATCAAACAGAGACATATGCACATATGTATACACACACACACACATATATATATATATCTTTGTAACAGTTATTTCGGGGTTGTCCAAATTACATCTTCTGGTATTTATCAACTATTTAACAGTACAGATGAATGTACTCTTTCAATCATAAACTCAAGCTATTTGCAAAATATATGCAGGAATTATTAACAGCATGGGAAATATCAGCATACAGTTATATGAAAAAATAGGATTTAGAGCAAAATTATGTAAAATATGATCAAGGCAATGGCAGTAAAAATGCATCTAAACGTTGATGCCATTGTCTCTGGGAATATAAATGGAAGTATGTAAAATTCTAAGTTTATTTGAATCTCGACAGTGCATGCATATTACTTTTATAACGAGAAAAAGTAAAAGCGACAAAATTAAATCCTGGTGTAAATATAGGATAAAGGATATGAAAATCGTTCAGAGAAGAAAGAGAAATGCTTTGAAACACAGAAATCTGTTCCTCTCCTGACTATCAAAAAATGCAAATGAAAACAATGCTCTGAGGCAGATTTTCACCCATCACACTGATAAACAATTATGTTAAAGATCACAATCGACATAAGGAGTCTTAAGCATTTCATACCTACCCTGATTGGAAACATTTTCCTGTAACTGGAGGGAAAGATCTGCAGAGCTTGATTTCACAGAACACTGCTGCCATCTTCAGGAAGCTAATGTCATATACAGGCTCTCCTTTCCTTCCTTTTTTGTCATTCCTCTTTTCCTTTCTTCTCTTTTAACTTCATTCCTTTTATCTTTCCTTCCTTCCTTTACTTTTTTCTGCCTTACTGTCTTGTCCTTTCTTTCCTTTCTTTTTCAGATGGCATGCCCATAAACATGAACGCCTCCATGAAGGCTTTACACCAAGTGATCTGTACCTCATGCAAATACTTAGCAAAAAGCTCTTAAGTCAAAGAGATGGAGAGAATATTGTATGAAAGGTGAAAGTGCATTCATTTGTTTATAATGAATCAAGGGCCAATTGCTTCATTGGCTAACCCTGTCACTTTCTCTACCTTACACTCCACTGACAATAAGCACATTTTCAATGTTTTCATATGTTCCACTTGCTCCTCTGCAAAGGTTGATACTCCAAGGAATTTAATCAAAAGCCCTCTTAATGACAGCAAGAAATGATGAATGTAAAAGACCCTGCACCCATATGGGTTTGGAAAGCAAAGCCAAAAGGCAAGTGCATTAATGAAAGTTGAGTCCTAAGTGAAACAAATCTTGATAATGCTAGAGGCTTGGAATACCAGCAGTGAATTTGTGGATGAAGAAGCTCTAGGCCAGTGGTTCTCAACTTTCCTAATGCTGTGACCCTTTAATACAGTTTCTCATGTTGTGGTGACCCCCAAGTATAAAATTAATTTTGTTGCTATTTCATAACTGTAATTTTCTACAGTTATGAATTGTAATGTAAATATTTGTGGAGACAGAGGATTGCCAAAGGGGTCCTGCCCCATAGGTAGAGAACCACTGCTCTAGGTTCTCTTCCCATTCAGAAAAACAAGGAAAGCAAAACCAAAAGCACTCAAACCAAATTCAAGCAGAGACTCTTTAAAACAACATTGCCAGAGTCTGGAAAAGAGCCAAAACTTTGGTATCAACCAAGCCAATAGAAAAAATATCTTCAAAGTGATAGGTTGTGGTGGAGATATACAACAGGCCCTCTAAAACACAAAGAAGCTGAAGTAAGACTATCCAGGACATTAGGGTCTGTAAGAGCTGCAATACTGGAACTCATGAAAGTCATTGGCATGCTGAGGCAAGCTGTGTGCTCAGAAAACAGACCTTGGAAACCCTAATCTTCCCACACACACACACACACACACACACACACACATACCTCCTCAAGGGTGGCCTTTAGGCTCCGAGAACATTATGTTGTCAAGCTCTGTACCAACAACGACGAAGTCTGCAAAGCCGTGGAAAAGCCCATAAACTTCAAAGAAACATGTTAAGACATCAGCAAAGGACAGCTTAGCAAAAGACATGTCATTAGCAAAAGACATAGCTTAGTGGGTAAAGTGCTTGAACTGTAAACAGTTTACTGAGCTTACAGTAAACTTGAGAGTAAGAGAAATGAAATTATTGACTTCGGGGCAACACATCAATAAGAAGAAAAGCAGAGTCTAGAAAATCCATTTTAAAGTCGTATCTCATAAAATTGCTGAGATGAGAAACTACAAAATGACAAGGAATGAGTGGCAGGATGGAGATGCAAACAGCTGATGTAACAGTTCAAGAGTGGAGTTCAAGGAAGAAGCTACAGTAACAGTTCAAATCCAAATGAAGGATCCACTTTTGATCAGAAAAGGACAGTCTTTTTGTTCTATTCAGGGTTTCATTGATGGGACTCACCTGCATCATGGGGAGTCATCAGCTTTCCTGAAAGCCTGCTAATCTGAGCACTTACCCCTACCTAAAGCACTTAAACAAACATTCAGAATGTTCTACCATATATGTGACACAATGGCCCAGCAAATTTGACAAAATAATGTGGCTTATGTTTATGTTTTAGTACAATTTTTAATGAAGAAAGGGAAAACAACAAGTCGTGATGAGGATAAAATACTGGTGTACTATTTGTGTGAAATGATAGAGCTGTTTTGAAAAACAGTTTGGGAGTTCCTCAAAAGGTTAAAACTACAGTTACCACATTATTTGTGTGAAATTATATAGCTGCTTTGGAAAACACTTTGGCAGTTCCTCAAAAGGTTAAAACTACAACTAACACATGACCATTCCATTCCTAAGCATATTATCAAAAGAAGTGAAAGTAGGATATAGATAGTTGTGTACCAATGTTCACAGAAGCATGACACACACAATAGCCAAAAATTGGAAGTAACACAAATGTCCAAAACTGAGTACAAAAAAAAAAATGTAGTGTATATGTAAAATGGGGTATTAGCCTTTAAAAAGAAAGAAATTCAGGTCTAGAGAGCAACCTGAATGAACCTCAAAAACCTTGCTGGGTGAAATAAAGTAGACAAAAAGGGACACACATTCTATAATTCTACTTATATGAACATTCAGACGTAGAATGTAGATTACAGCTTACCAGCAACATGAAGAGGATAAAATGAGGATTCAACTGTTTAATATCTGTTAAATTCCTGTTTGGAGTGATTAGACAATTCTGGAAGTAGATATGGGAATAAATTTCATAATATCACTGAAAATATTTTAATGGCACTGAATTATACAGTTTAAATACTTTTTAATTTATTAATTTTCCCTTTGTATTTTTTATTTATGTTTTTATTAATTACAGTTTATTCACTTTGTATCCCATCTGTAGCTCCCTCCCTCTCTCTTCTCCACCCATGCCCCTCCCCCAGTCCACTGATAGGGAGGTCTTCCTCTCCTTTCTTCTGATCCTAGTCTATCAGATCTCATCTTCCTCTGTGGTCTGGTAAGGCTGCTCCCCTCTCAAGGGGAGGTGATCAAAGAGCAGGCCAATCAGTTCATGCCAGAGACCCCTGTTCCCATTACTATGGGACTCACTTGGACACTGAACTGCCATGGGCTACATCTGTGCAGGAGTTCTAGGTTATCTCCATGAATGGTCCTTGGTGGGAGTATCAGTCTCAGAAAATACCCTTGTGCCCAGATTTTTTTTGTTTCTGTTGCTCTCCTTGTGGAGCTACAGTTTCTTCACTTTGTATCCCCACTGTAGCCCCCTGCCTCATCCCCTTCAACCCTACCCCCTCTCCCTCATCTCCTCCCCTCCCCCTCCCCCAACTCCACTGATAGGGGAGGTCCTCCTCCCCTTCCCTCTGACCCTAGTCTATCAGGTCTCATCAGGACTGGCTGCATGGTCATCCTCCATGGCCTGGTAAGGCTGCTCCTCCATCAGGGGGAAAAGGTCAATGAGTCAGCCACTGAGTTCATGTCAGAGACAGTCCCTGTCCCCATTACTAGGGAACCCACTTGGACACTGAGTTGCCATGGGCTACACCTGTGCAGGGGTTCTAGGTTATATCCATGCATGGTCCTGGGTTGGATTAACAGTCTCAGAAAAGACCCCTATACCCAGATTTTTTGGCTCTGTTGCTCTCCTTGTGGTGCTCCTGTCCCCTCCAAGTCTTCCTAGCTACCCCTTCTTTCATAAGATTCCCCTCACTCTTCCCAAAGTTTGGCTATGAGTCTCAGCATCTCCTTAGATACCTTGCTGGGTAGAATCTTTCAACAGCCCTCTGTGGTGGCCTCCTGTCCTGTTGCCTGTTTTCGCCCTCTTCTGATGTCCATCCCGTTTGCCTTTCTGAGTGAGGACTGGTCATCTCGTGGAGGATCCTCCTTCTTGCTTAGCTTCTTTAGGTGTACAGATCTAAGTATTAGACATATAATACAGGATAAACATACTAAAATTTATACAGTTTAAATTATTAAAATTGTAAACTTTGGAGCTGAAGAGATGGCTTGGTGTACAAAACATTTGCTAAAGGTGAGGACCTGAGTTTGGAGCCCCAGTAGCTGCACAAATGGAGGTGTGGAGGTCTTCCTATAATCCCAGTGCTTCAGGAAATAGAGATGGGGCATGTCTGGGACAAAGTGCCTGCCTAGACTGGCTGTATTGATGAGCTCTAGATTCACGCGAGAGACCCCGCCTCAATACATAAGGTGGAAAGAAATCAAGAAAGACACTCAGTGTCAACTTCTGGCTTCCGTGTGTGTGTGTGTGTGTGTGTGTGTGTGTGTGTGTGTGTGTGTGTGTGTGTGTGCGTGTGTGTGTGTGCCCCTACCCACATGCACACAAACACATATATACAAATGCGCATAGCACAAGTGAGTAAAATGGTAAACCTTACGTTCTCTATTCATCTGTGTGTGGTGCTAGGTATTTAATTCCATGACTTAAGATAATCAAATACCTTACCTAGCATCCGTGGTACCAGAAAATATTATGTAAGTTGCCTAGGTTGCTAAGCAATAAAACAGTCCTACTTAGCTGAAGTATCTGAACAATGACCAGGACCACCATGGCAAGATATGCATAAAGGTGCAATAAGTGGCATTCAAACGTCAGGGGCCACGAACATCTGTGAAATTGGACTTAAAGCCCTTTCAGCATAAGGGAAATCAGACCAGGTACTGCAAATCTAGCCAGCTTCCTGGGGCTAGCGAAGTCATTGGCCTTAGAAAAGAATCTATTACTGCCACTTTGCTAGACCAGCATAATTGCTTACCACATTCTTAATCTTATCCTTATATCCACAGATAGCTACCACAACTCATGAAAGAAGCCTCTCTTTACAACAAGTGGAGACAATTACGGAAAATCCCAGCTGTAAACAATGGATACAGCTGGACACGAGTGGATACACCTACATCAAAAGTGCCTACATCTGTGGCTCGGGGGACACTGCGGAAGAGAGCAGAAGGAATATACAAGTCAGAATACCAGGATATTCTATTTGTCTTTGCCCCAAACTTCGGGAATGCTAGGCAAGCACTGTACCACTCAGCTAGTCCCTCGGCCCCACTATGAATTCTAGAACCTTATTGTTCACCGTATTCACAATAATAGCCACCATCTATGGCTATTTCACCATCTATCACACCTTGTGCTTGTATTTATTGTCTTTGTCGCTATCAGTCATCTTGACCTCGGTATCCTCTAGTCCACAATTATACTTGAAATTTACAATGTAAAACCCTTCCAAATCTCATACTCCAGAGCTGTTTTCTGACCCACCTCTCCTCTGTCAGCACATAGTCCTTGGCTCCCAATATGCTTGTTCTTGCTTTTTATGACAGTAGCAAAACATACAGAATGTATATATGATATACATTGTACACAATGTATATATACAGACTGTAGATGTAGCTCAAGGTAAGGCATTTGATTATCATGGTTTGAGGTTGGGCCCCTGTTGCTGAAAACACCACACATTTAGGGCATAAGACCTGGATAATTCAAGCTGGATCTAACCATGGGAGGCAACCAGGGGCTACATCAATAGTCTGTATTGTTTGGGGAATCATTTGGACTACCCTGATCAACCAACTGAAAAAAAGTTCTTATGCCTGTGGTTCTTATTAATCTTTGCTTCTTGTGGGGAACAATTGTCAACCCAAGACGCTTAACTTCCTTTAAGCATCTCCCCTGGAAATGGCAGCATAAATAATACCATAGCAATGGTAATAACAATGGAAATGTTAACTTGGAAAGGTTCCACCCTTATACAAAGAACTACAGGAAAGTAATTACTAAGAAAAACAGAATAAGCCTCTCACAGGGATGAACCCCCTTATTGGTTATTTGATGCACAGTGGCTAGCCCTAAAACCATACAAACACAAACAACAAAAACAGGCTCAGCAGATCATATTTATGTATTTGTGCATACACACACATATACGTGTGTGTGTATGTAACAATGATAATAAAAAAAGAGGCTATCAATTTGAGAGTGGGGGAGACATGGGACGATTGGAAGGAGGATACCTGGGAGGGGCTGGAGGGAGAAAGTGATATAATTCTATTTCAATTAAAAACATATTTTTAAAATAAGTAGGAAAAAAGAAAATTGTTAATGAATTTTGTATGAAGGATTTTATAAGAAAGAAAAGAGAGGCAAACAGATCAGCAAATGATGAGTCCTAGGAGTAAAGACATATATGTTTAAAAACAGCAATGGTCACTGCTCATGCCTATGCTTCTGGGACTACACCCATTAGTTTGGCAATATGCTGTCTAATGAGGCTGTGCGGAAAATTTTAGAAGAAAAAAAAGGATTTCTGACTTCACCAGCACTGTTTATCCACATTTCAGATTCCATTTGCCTTCTGCTGATAATACCAGATATCTGTGATACACCCCTTTATTACGGCAAAGCCTATAACCTAGGATAGTCCCAGGAGCCACAAAGTAAAATCAGGAAAAACAGCAGGCCACAAAGATGACAGGAAGTAAGCTCCCTACTCAGACATCTTTAGAATTCAATAAAAAGAAAGACTAAGTGTTCAAGGCCTTTAACCTAGCAATTTTTATAGTCCACACTCTACTGTGAGTACTTTCAGATGCACTTGGGCTTCATGGTTCCTTGTGTTCTTGCTTGTTTCTGTTATGTTGGAGATTAGAGGCTGTGTTTTCTATTATGACTTGGTATTAAGGGTTCAAAAATACAAGACAGGCATGACAGCACCTGCCTTTAATCACAGCATCAGGGAGGCAAGAGGATCACCATGAATTTGAGGCTAGCCTGAGCTACACAGTAAGATTCTGTCTTAAATAAAACACAGGGGGCTCGAAAGATGGCTCAGGTGTTAAAGTTGTTGCAATGCAATTGTGAGGAACTGAGTTTGGATCCTTAGCATCCATGTACAAAGAGAAGTCCAGAGGCATGTTGAGCAGATGCAGGAAAAGCCCTAGGATTTGCTGACCGGATCTCACCATATTTGTGAACTCCAAGTTCAGTGAGAGACTCTGATTCCAAAAGTAAAGTGGATCGCAATTAAGGAAGATACCTAACATCAATGCCCAGCCTCTACAGGCATGGGTATATGCATACACAAGCCCACACCCACACATGTGAGCATGCACACAGATAAGTACACACACCCCACATACCTCCAACTCCAAGGCTACACAGAAGCCTAGTAAAATATTTCATATTTAACAAAAAAATCTAATAATAAAATCTGTTATTTAGTAAACATAAGAAATCCCAACATTTTGTTTTAAAGTGTAATTTTACATTATTCTTCTATTTCATAGGATATAACATTTTGACAAGTCTTTTGGGGGTTGACAGTCAAAGATCACCAACATACAATAGTGGTCGATTTTATTTTATTTTTAAATTAAATTTATTCATTTTACAATCTGATCACACCCCCTCCGTCCTTTCCACCCAGTCCCACCCTCCCCCCTTCTTCCTCCTTTCCCCTCTCCCTTTCTCCTCAAAAAAGGAACTCCCCTCTGCCCCCCACAATCCCACCCTGACACATCAAGTCACATCAAGACTAAGCGCATCCTCTTCCACTGAGGCCAGACAAGGCAGCCCCATTAGCGGAAAGTGATCCAAAAGCAGGCAACAGAGTCCATGTCAAAGACAACTCTGCTCTGCTTGCTAGAGGATCCACCTGAAGATCAAGCTGCCCATCAACTACATGTGTATAGGGGGCCTAAGTCGTGTCCATGCTTGCTCTTTGGTTGGTAGTTCAGTCTCTGTGAGCCCCTATTGGTCTAGGTTAGCTGATTATGTTGGTCTTCTTGTGGAGGTCTTGTCACCCCAGCATCCTTCTAGCCTTCTCCCAATTCTTCAACAAGACTCCCCAAGTGCCACCTAATGTTTCGCCATGGGCCTCAGCATCTGTTTCCATCCACTGGTAGGTAGAGCCTCTCACCACAATAATTTTAAGATGCGTTTTGAAGAAATATAACATTCATTTTCAAAACAGGCATTCTTTTACTGCTTTTGGAGAAAAACAATTTTCATAGATTTATCTTATGTACTAGAATTCTTCTCAGGATTATATTTTTAATCTCTTAGCTCTTTTTTATAAAAGAGTTTATCTGATCGTTATTGTTAATAACAAACTATGAGTTTTTAAGTTTACAGGAAAACAGAAAACAAAATTTGAGAGAGATTCTCACTATGTAGCCCTGGACTACTCTGTACATAGCAGGCTGGCCTTGGAGTCACAGAAGTCCGCCTGTCTCTGCCTCTTGAATTCTTGGATCAAAGGCAGACACCACTGCCCTCGGTAGAAAAGAAAAATGTGTGTATGTGTGGCACACTGCTCACTGAAACGTTCCACAGCAATAGAAATGCTGTAGACCTTCCGGGGATGTAGTTGCAGCTATATGTATGTGACCACTGAGTATTTGAAATATGGACAGTGGGGCTAAGTGTGTGTCTATGTGCAAAGAAATCAAGAGTATCAGAGAAAGCATGCCTAGACTCTGGATAGCATCTGAAAGATAAGGGCAGAAAGGAAGCAAAAAGTTATGCCTTTCTGACTCAGAAATTTTGGCAAACCCAACATAGCCTCATCATTGTGACTCCTAGAGACTACCAAAAAGCTCCTCCCCCACCCCCCACGCCCCCACCAGCCATGGCTTTAACGTCTTTGTCAAAAACTGGGTAGCTGTAGCCGTGTGGGTTTGTTTGTGGGTCCTGTATTTGATTTGGTTGATCTGTATGTCTGTTTTTATGACAATGTAACACCATCTTTACCACTCTGGCTCTGTAATATAATCTGAGATCAGGTACTATGACAGCTTTAGGATTATACTCTCTGCTAGGGTTGTCCTGTCTTTTGTGCTTCCATATGTATTATAAGACTGTTTTAATGTTTTTTGTTTTTGTTTTGTTTTGTTTTAGTTTTGTGAAAAATGTCATTGGAGTTTTGATTGGGATTAGGTTGAATCAATTCAATAATGTAACTATTGTAGTAATTCTTGCACGAGCATAAAAAGCCTTTCCATCTTCTAGTTAAACCTTCAAACTTACAGTAGAAAACAAAGGGTAAAAAACTTCAAGATGCCATCATAGGCAAGAATTGCTAAAAAGGACTCCAATAGCACAAGAAATGACTCCAAAATTGAACAACCATTCACAAATGGGTTACATGGAATTAGAAAGCTGAGCTGGAGTGTGACTCAGTTGGTAGTGCCTGATTAGCATGCATGAGGCTCTGGGTTTGGTCCCCAGCACTGCATTAACCAGCCATGGTGGTATACACATACCATTTCAGAACTCAAAAGCTGGTGACAGGAGAATCAGGAGTTCAAGTTCATCTTTGGCTATTGAGGTGGAGTCCAGCCTCAGTTACATGAGAGTCTGTCTCAAAACAAAGCAAAAAAGAAAACAAAAGAAATACAAGAGAAATAGTTACCACAGTAATATGCTAGCCTATAAAATGAAAGGAAAATCCATGCAGGTATACATCAGACAGGGGTTAATAGCTATAAAGCACAAAGAACTGTAAAGATTTACCAGGATAAAAACCAATCTCTCAGCCAATAAAGGGCCTAATGAATTGAATAGACAGCTTTCAAATTAAAAAAACAACAACAACATAATTGTCCAATAAATAAAGTATTCTACATCCTTAAGCCATCATGAAAATGCACGCTAAAACTATCCTGAGATCCCATTTCACCCCAATCACAATGGCTAATATCACAAAAAACATATCAATAAATGTTGGCTAGAGTATGAGGAAAAGGAAACATACACTGCTGGTGGGAATATTTGTAAAGCCACTATGAAAAAAACTGTGAGGATTTATCAAACAAAACAATAAGAATAGAACGAACATGTGATTCAGCTATACTATTTCTGGGTTTATACCCAAAGAATTCTAAGTTCTTATATAGAGATACTTAAATATCCATGTTTATTTTTACACTATTCCAAAAAGCTAGGAAATGATGCATTATATATGTTCAACAACAGGTGAATGAAGAAAATATGGTACATATATGCAACACATTTTTTCAGCTACAAAAATTGAAATCCTGACACGTATGGGTAAAAAGGATGGAACTAGAAGTCAAATAAGCCAGCCTCAGAAAAATATTGTTCGTACATTTTTTTCAAACATTAATATTATAAATTTTACTTTGTGTGCATGTATGTGTGTGGTGGTGTAGGGTCATGAATCAAGAAAGACGACTGTGAGATAGAAAGAGGATAGCTTAAGATGGGGGTTGGAAAGGGATATTAGAATATATGTGACACTGAAGAAAAGGATTTTGTGGGGGAAAATGGAGATCAGGAATAAGGGGGGGTGGAGGGACTAGAGGAGGTGCACCAATAAGAACAATGAGCATATGAAAATACTATAATGACGTTTATTTCTTATATTTTACTTATTTATTTTAAATAAAGAATGATTCAAGAATTTGTCATCCTTGTGCAACAGGAAATGCTAATCTATTCTCTATTACTTTAATTTTAGTATATGCCAAAATGAGCATGTGTATGCTTATTTAAAAGTTAACAAAAAAAAAAATCAAACTTGTAGTACCCCTAAATGGTCTCATTATTATCTGTTGTGTCCAATTATTCAATATTACAAGTGTAACCCTAGGTAATTAATCGGTATTTTATTTAATTCCCAACATACTATACTTTTCTAGTGTTTTTTTCACTACCAAGATAGATATTTATAGACTTGTGATGATAGCATACAATCATAGTGATTCTTTTTTTAACTTTTATTAATTACACTTTATTCACTTTGTATTCCCCCATAAACCCTTCCCTCCTCCCCTTCTAATCCCATTCTCCCTCCCCCTTCTTCACGAATGTTCTTCCCCAAGTCCACTGATAGGGGAGGTCCTCCTCTCCTTCCTTCAGATCTTAGTCTATCAGCTCTCATCAGGAGTGGCTGCATTGTCATCTTCTGTGGCCTGGTAAGGCTGCTCCACCCTCAGGGGGAGGTGATCAAAGAGCAGGCCAATCAGATTATGTCAGAGGCAGTCCCTCTTCCCACTACTATGAAACCTACTTGGACACTGAACTGCCATGGGCTATGTCTGTGCAGGTGTTCTAGGTTATCTCCATGCATGGTATTTGGTTGGAGTATTAGTCTCTGGAAAGACCCCTGTGTTCAAATTTCTGGTTCTGTTGTTCTCCTTGTGGGGTTCCTGTCCTCTCCAGATCTTACTATTTCCCACTTCTTACATAAGATTCCCTGCACTCTGCCCAACAGTTGGCCATAAATCTCAGCATCTGCTTTGATAGTCTGCAGGGCAGAGCCTTTCAGAGGCCCTCTGTGGCAGGTTCCTAATTTGTTTCCTGTTTTCTTCTTCTTCTGGTGTCCATCCTCTTTGCCCTTCAGGATGGAGATTGAGCATTTTAGTCAGGGTCCTCTCTCTTGATTAGTTTCTTTAGATGTACAGATTTGATGCTTTGTAAATATTTTTTCATAAAGAATTCTGAGGAATTTTTATTCATACAGCAATTGATGAACATCACTGAAAACATGACAAGCTAGACTTCTCTGAATAATGAGAAAAATAACAGCTCTACAACATACAGATTACTGCTGTGAACTTATTTAACTTATTTCCACTAAATATTATCTATGTATTATATTTTAAAAATACACACATATTTAATATAATTATCACTGTTCTATATGTTGTCATGACTTGTTTCACATTAGGGATGTAATCTAAGAGCAGGTCATTAAGTGATTTTTGTGATGTGTAAAACCAGACTGTACTTAAGCAAATTAGATGGTCTCTATATGCACTCAAGACACCAGGTAAACAAAAGATATATTAATCTGCTGCAGGAGTAACACAGTATACTGTCTTACGGCAGGCCGCTTCTTCTTTAAAGTGGAGAGTGTATACAATTTATTAGCAAAAACTACATAGTAGGTTTATTTTTACCAGCATTCACAAATATAATGATTATTGTAATGGTATTGCAATGGCTGAGGCAACACTAGGCAAAATGAGAACTTTTCAGCTACACTATAACCTTATGGGACCACTACCATATATGCAGTCCATGGCTGACTAAACTGTTGCTATGTGGCCACAGGACTCTACATAAAAATTTGTATATACAAATTTCTAATATCCTTCATATACAACTTTTTCTAAGCCACTTGAGTAGTATAATCTTACATTTCACTCTTTGCTTGTTGTAAGACTTCAGTTTTATTCAATCATACTACTATTAGTTGAAGAATGATGAATTTAAGCTCAAAAAGTCTGTTACTAGGCAGAGAATTCCACTTTACAGGATAAAAGCATTGAAAGCCTTGAGTACTATTCCTTTTCCAGAAAAACAATTTTAAATGGTGAAGATGATTTGGACAGTGGCCAATTAGAGTTAAGAAAATTACACCAAACTCATGCAGAAAATAAAGTAACAACTATTTGATAAAATATGCTAAATCCTGGTGAGAAAGTGGAAGAGTCTGTGGCACTGTAACTGCTACTGAGCCATGACCCACTCCCTCTTTTTTCAGTGCAGCTTGTGAGAAACTCTACTCCAGGTAGGTGTAGCTCCTAGTAAAGGGTTAATTTAAGGTAGGTTATCAGGAGCACCAAATTACCAATACTTTTCATCGAACCTACCTCTGAGTTACTGGTTTTAAAGTCCTGGTTAATGAGTTCTTTGCCAAGACATTCCTCATTAGCTTGAGGCTCTACTAGAGGAGTTGAGAAAAAAATTACCGTCATAGCACCCTGTCCATAGAAAAGAGGTTCCAGAAGGAAAATAGCATGTTCCACCTAGCCCAGACCCTAGCTAGGACTCAAAGACTTTCCTGCATGGACCAGAGTTCCCCAAACCAGAGAGCTTTGGAAATGTCCACAAAAGAACTGACTGTATTTCAAAAAGAACGTGGGAAAACTCAAGCCCAAATGTACTCCCAAAAGCAATGGAGATTTTGTGGTAAGAAATTAAAAGAAGGTTGGTTTGTTTGTAAAACTAGCAAAATAATGCTAATATATTAACTAGTTTAATACTGAGAAATAGGGGAGTAAACAACTAGGAAAAGTGATTCCAGGGTCAGTAAATGCCAATTTATGCATTAAAAAATAAAATAAAAACAGCTGAGGGACTGGAGTGATGCCCCAATTTTGGTTCCTAACACTCACACTGAGAAGCTCACAACCACCTGTTACTCCAGCAGATCCAACCCCCTCTTTCAGCTTCTTCAGGTCTACTGAAACAAACATATACCAACACACCCATCCACCAAAAAATTAAAAAAAAAAAAAACAACAAATCCAGATGTGGTAGCATGTGCTTGTGAATACCAGAACTGTGCAGATAGAAATACTTATATCCCTGGGGTTCCCTAGAAAGCCAGACTAGCCTACTTGGAGAGCTATGGGCTAGTAAGAAATTCTATCTAAAAACAAGAGAAAACAAAACAAAATGGACTACTCAAGTGGCAACACATGCTGGAGAGGATGTGGAGAAAGGAGAACCCTCCTCCATTGCTGATGGGAATGTAAACTTGTACAACCACTTTGGAAATCAATCTGGTGCTTTCTCAGACAATTAGGAATATCGCTTCCTCAAGATCCAGCTATACCACTCCTAAGGCATATACCCAAAATATGCTCAAGTACACAACAAGGACATTTGCTCAACCATGTTTGTAGCAGCTTTATTTGTAACAGCCAGAACCTGGAAACAACTCAGATGTCCCTCAATGGAGGAATGGATACAGAAATTGTGGTACATTTACACAATGGAATACTACTCAGCAATTAAAAACAAGGAAATCATGAAATTTGTAGGCAAATGGTGGGAACTAGAAAAAGATCACCCTGAGTGAGTTATCCCAGAAGCAGAAAGACACACATGGTATATACTCACCCAAAGTGGTTATTAGACATATAATATAGGATAAACATTAAAATCCCATATGCTGTACTCCTCCTTGCTCTCTTTCAAGTTCATGGGTTCATTTTTTTTTCAATTATTGTTACATGCATACAGTCTAATTGTTTTATGTAACTTCTTCCAAATGAGTATAGCAATTTCAATTAATTTTTATAGTTTTTTTTAAAAAACTTATTTTTTATTATTTTAAAGTGTGTGTGTATACATATACACATAAGCACATAGAGGCCAGAGAACAATGTCAAGTATCTTCTTATACCATTATTCACTTTCTTTTACAGATAGTACCTTGTACTTAAAATTTTTTATTTACTGTAAAGAATACACTTTAATGATAGAGGGTCACTATCAATTTTATTTAAAAATTAGGAAGTAAATGGGAGAAAATAAATAATTTATGCTCATGATATCTAACACTAATAATATAGGAATAAGTAAAACATATTAAAATGTTACTAATGGTACAATGTAGATTTTATTTTCCTTCTTAGAGTTTCTCATATTTTTAATTTGAGATATAATGAGATATATTCCATGATGAGATATATTACTTTAATAATAATAAGATGGAAAAAGCAGTAAGTCTTCCTTTTAATCTTGAACAGAAAAATGAACAATAGAAACAAAGAGATAAATTAGAAGGGGAAAATAGCCAATAAAATATGCAAATGTAAACTTGTCCTACCATTTGTAATAACACTTACAAATAATAAATCTTTCTCACATCTGAAATTGGCAAATGTATTTCAAGGCAGCAGAAAACACCCATTTCTGTTTCTTTAAAACACAAAGGATGAAGGAAAAGGAGTTGGTATTTCTGTTGCTTTGCTACCACCCACAGGCAATTATATAAAATACAGCTAAGAAAGTATTCTCCCGACCTGAAATTTATATTGGCAGTATGTTCCACACACATCCCCAAACACACAGAGAAGTAGAAGAAATGTAAGAAACTTATTATTGCTTAAAACTTGGACTACAGAAGTATAAGTAGCTACAGAAGTAAAATGGAAATAATGAAAGGGGAATTCTGGTGCAAATTAATGCATAAAGAATTCAGATGAATGAAAATGTGTATTCAAAGTACAGGAGTATAGGCTGCTTCCTGGGCCTTAAAACAAATTCCACCAATCATAAAACAATTGAAATCATATGGAATATATTACCTTCACATAACTGATTTGATCTAGAAAAGATCAGAATAAGAAATTCCCAGTCTCTTATTCTCTATAGCATAGTCAGCTGTTGATCTCTGTGTTAATCCCTAAATACTGAGAAGAGAAGCTTCTCTGGTGAGGATTGAAAGATTCATTAAGATATCAATATATAAGTATAAGTGTCAGCTTAATATTAAGTCCATTTAGTTATACATATGAACTTACAGCAGTTGTGACAGCATACAAAAGACCTATGCAAGCTTAAGCCAGAATATAGCCCAGCATGAAGAGGGAAGGTAGATCCAGCCCTACCAAACAGCTACTGGTAATTTAATCTAGAAGTACTTGGGGAAGGGGATGTAAATGATCAAAACACACATGAAATACTAAAAGAGCTAATAAAATATATTAAATATAATAAAATATGTTAAAAAGACACCTACTTAAACAGATATTTAACAATAATTTTGAAATTATAAAAAAAATTAAAAGAAATTCTGAAATTTAAAAGCACAGCAACTGAAATTAATTTGAAGGCTACTATAGTACGGACAAACGTTGAAATTCTATTCTAAATGAAAGAAGGCAAACAAAAAAGGTCATGTATTATAAAAAATTCCATTTATTTGGTATATCTAGACTACGCAAGTACATAGAGGAGAGATGAAAATGAATATTGGGTTCCTTTTTCTGTGGTAATGGAAATGTTCTGGAATTAGTGCTAATTGATATACAACCTTGTACATGTATTAAAAACATCTGAATACTGCATATCTAAGCAATGAATTATATGTTAAATGAAATTTCAATAAATGGAATAGTTAACTTTCTTAAAGCAACAATAACAAATGATGACAATGTCAGGAATTGGATCACTCTTATGTTGTTGATAGAAGTGAAAAAAGGCCCAGTAATTCTACAAAAGTAGAACAAACAAACAAACAAACAAAAACTAAGCTAAACACTTATTAATGATGTAACAATGCTTCTTTTGAAAACTCTGTTTAGTTCTCTAGATCATTTTTAACTGTGTTGTTGGTTTTCTTTTTTATTTTAAAATATTTTATTTTTATTAATTACAGTTTATTCCCTTTGTATCCCACCTGTAGTTCCATCTCTCTTCCCCTCCCAACCCCCTTTCCTCTTCTCCACCCATGCCCCTTTCCCAGTCTACTGATAAGGAAGGTCCTCCTCCCCTTCCATCTGATCCTATTCTATCAGGTCTCATCAGGACTGGCTGTATTGTCTTCCTCTATGGCCTGGTAAGGGTGCAACTCCCCAAGGGGGAGGTGATCAAAGAGCAGGCCAATCAGTTCATGTCAGAGAGAGTCCCTGTTCCCATTACTAGGGAACCCACTGGACACTGAGCTGCCATGGACTACATCTGTGCAGGGGTTCTAGGTTATCTCCATGAATGGTTCTTGGTTGGAGTATCAGTCTCAGAAAACACCCTTATACCCAGATTTTTTGGTTCTGTTGCTCTCTTTGTGGCTCTCCTGTCTCCTTCATGTATTTCTATCTCCCCCTTCTTTCATAAGGGAACTCTGCCCAAAGTTTGGTTATGAGTCTCAACATCTGCTTTGACACTCCGCAGGTTAGAGTCTTTCAGAGGCCCTCTGCGGTAGGCTCCTATCCTGTTCCCTGTTTTCTCCCTCTTCTCATGTCCATATTCTTTGCCTTTCTGAATGAGGATTGTGCATCTTACCCAGAGTCCTCCTTCTTGATTAGCTTCTTAGCACAGGAGACAACTTCCTGAACAGAAAACCAACAGCACAGGCTCTGAGATCAACAGTCAATAAATGGGACCTCATGAAACAGAAAAGCTTCTGAAAAGCAAAGGACACTGCCGCCAGAACAAAACTACTGCCTACGGATTGGAAAAAGATCTTCACCAAATCCTATATTTGACAAAGGGCTAATATCCAAAATATATAAAGAATTCAAGAAGTCAAGCAGAAAAAAAAAAAAAGTAATCCAATTAAGAAATGGGGTAGAGAGCAGAGCAAAACAGAATTCTCAACTGAGGAATATCAAATGGCAGATAAACACTTAAAAGAAATGCTCAGTGTCCTTAGTCATCAGAGAAATGCAAATCAAAATGACCCTGAGATTTCACCTTATACCCATAAGAATGGCTAAGATCAAAAAACTCAAGTGACAACACATGCTGGAGAGGATGTGGAGAAATGGGAACCCTCCTCCATTGCTAGTGGGAATCTAAACTTGTACAACCACTTTGGAAATCAATCTGGTGCTTTCTCAGACAATTACGAATAGTGCTGCCTCAAGGTCTAGCTTTAGCACTCCTAGACATATATCCAAAATATATGTCTACATATATGTTGTATACATATATGTATACAAGGACATTCGCTCAACCATGTTTGTAGCAGCTCTATTCGTAATAGCCAGAAGCTGGAAACAACCCAGATGCCCCTCAACTGATGAATGGATACAGAAATTGTGGTACAGTTATACAATGGAATACCACTCAGCAATTAAAAACAAGGAAATCATGAAATTTGCAGGCAAATGATGGGATCTAGAAAAGATCACCCTGAGTGAGGTATCCCAGAAGCAGAAAGACACACAGGGCATACACTCACTCATAAGTGGATATTAGACATATAATATAGGATAAACATACTAAAATCTGTACACCTAAAGAAACTAATCAAGAAGGGTTGTTGGTTTTCTTGATGTTTAGTTTTTACCAAGAGAGGAGGTCCTTCCTAGAATGAACATAGCAACTGGTTGTCCATGGCCTAATAGTCAGCCCTGAAAACATAAATACAAGCAGGATTAAATGAACAAACAGATCATATTTAAGAATAAATGTGTGTGTGTGTGTGTGTGTGTGTGTGTGTGTATGTGTATGCATGCAGTAACAACAGTGATAAAAACAGGTGAGTTTGAAGGACAGGTGAGGAGGATGGTGGTAGGATTTCGAAGAAATAAAAGGAAAAGGAAATGTTGTAATTATGATCTCAAAGATAATAAAATAAAACTTCCTTATAAACTCCTGACACTAAACCTCTGACAGATGTATACTTTGAAGTTCCTGCCATTCTTTGGTCTAACTCTTCAGTTGATAGTTTTTGTTGTTATATAAAAACATTTTATTTTCATGAGACCCCATTTGTCAATTGTTGGTTTTATTTCCCATACTATCAGAATCCTATTTAGAACATTTCTATCTGTGCCCATATGTTGAAACATACTTCCTACTTTTTAATCTAGAAATTTCACAGTATGAGATCTTAGATTGAGGTCCTCAATCTATGTGGAGCCATATGCTTGGTTTTGTTTGTTTGTTTGTTTATGGTTCGTTGGTTGGTTGATTTTTGGTCAGATGAAACTAGGTCAAGTTCCAGTTTCATTTTTCTGCACATTGCTACTCATGTTCTGTAACAGCACCATTTGTTGAAGATGCAGTATGTAGCTTGGGTATCTTTGCCAAAGACCAGGTGATTGCAGTTGTCTTAACTTTTATCATGGCCTTGTATTCTATGCCATTGACTGTGTCTATATTTGTGCCAGAACTATGTTGTTTTCATTAATACAACAGCTCAATAGTACAACCTGAAACTAGGTATGGTAATAATTTCAGTGGTGTTCTTTTTGTTCAGGATTGCTTTGGCAATCCTTGATCTATTGTGCTTCCATATAAATTTGAAGGGTTTTGTTGTTGTTGTTACTTTCCCATATCTGTACAGAATGAACCCATCTCACTGCCCCACCCCATCCACTCTTCCTCCATTTCTCTTCATTAGGGAAAACGTGGTTAAGGATACAGAAGTCACGGATTTGCCAAGTGTTCTCAATTGAACAGCTCAATAATATAGGGACTGGTAGCTCTTCAAAGTGGAGAAACTGAAGCTTGACGAGGTTAACGTACTTGCTCATGTCAGCAAAAACATGGGTGGGGCTAGCCTATTTCTGTGAAAGGGTTATTTGCTCACAGAGCGAGTGAAAAGACTGTGACAGTGCTACTTATTTTCAGTTTATAACAAGGGCTGAACCTTTCCTTACACCATTGTTCCAAATTGCAAATCATTTCCTTCTGTGACTCTTAGATTACTAGAGGTAGAACTTCAAATTTGGAGAAACAGTCCAACATGAATAGGACTAGAAGTGAAAATAGAATTGTATTTGTTTAAGAGAGGGTCCTAGCAGCCTTGTCTGGCCTCAATAGAAGAACATGAGCCCAGTCCTACTGATATGCCAAGGCAGGCTGATACACATGGAAAATCTCATCTCCCCTTCTCTAAGAAAGAAAGGGAGGAACAGGGGGAAGGGAAGGGAAGTGATAGGGAGGGACTGGGAGGAGAGGGGGAACTTCCTACCAGCATGCAAAGTAAATAAATTAATTAATGAAAAAATGTAAAGAGTGAGAGCTAGAGTGAGAGAGAGCAAAAGCAAGACACAGCAAGAAAGAGAGGAGGGGGGTCCTAAGCTGTAGTTTCTATGTGCCTTCATCCTGCTTCAAATCTTCAATCCTTCCATTTGTTCACTAGCTCACAGAAAAATTCTCTTTCCTGCCATAGTTTCAGATCTAAATAAAGTCCAACAGAAATTTGATACAGTCTGAAAATGAAGAGAACACCAAAAGGTTTCTACTTTTGTGACTTACTTTTCAGCTCCTTTGGCTTCTGCCATCCATTGGTTTAAAAGTTGGGGAAAGCCACCCATGACTGCGAGAGTCTGGGTCAAGAAAGTCAGTCAGAGACTTCTGGGCAATGGTAGACTAGAAGTTTCCTTCATCTAAACCTGCAAAGGAAAGAATCAGAATTAAAAAAAAAAAAAACCTAGACACAAATTAAAGACAGGAATCCCTGTGGATATCCACACAGTAAGTGGAAGAAACCTGAGATGTACACAGAAAAGAGGGACAAATGGTAGGAAGTAAGCAGACTATGGCTCACTCTGGGCAACAGAAGCCACTTCCTGAAGCACTTTCTTCCTCTCTCAGTAGGAGTGGACACTGAAGCAGCTGCTCAAGAAGATTCCCAAGTAAAGCCACAAGATTTACCAAGGGGTGTGTAAATCATAACACACAAACACAAGTAACATAAAGCAAGGCCACAGACTCTCCTAGAAAGATCATAGTTCCTCAACTACAGAGTTCAAAAATATTAATAGACAAAATGCTAGACAAACATTTCAAACCTCTACTGATAAGAATGATAAATGATCTGAAAGAGGATACAAACAAGCAGATGTATTCAAAGTAGGATATGAAAACTAAAGATACAAGGAAACCCTGAGGAACTAGTCAGCAAAAACAGATGAAAATACCAGCAACATTGGCAAAAGAATGAGAATACAGAAGAAAAATTGAGCAAGAAAATTGAAATTTCCATGGCATGTGTGCACAAATACATACAAGTATAAAACACACACACACAGAGACAAATACAATAAATATCATTATAAAAAGCCATAAGTGGCCAGACTTGGTGGCACATGCCTGTAATCCCAGCACTCTGGAGGCAGAGGCAGGCAAATCTCTGAGTTTGAGGCTAGCCTCGTCTACAAAGCAAATCCAGAGAGCCAAGCATACACAGAAAAACCCTGTCTCTGGGAGACAAAAGCTGTAAGGGAGTCATATGTATTGGTACATGCCTGCAATCCTAGGCATGTACTTCTGATATCAGAAGTAGATATAAGAGGATGAGAAACTCCGAGTCATCCATAGCTATACAGTAAGTTCAAGGTCAATCTGGACTACATAAGACACTGTCTCAAAGGAGGTAAGCAAGCAAACAAAACAACCTCCCAAACAAGCAAAAAAGCCGTAAGGAAAAAACACGAACAAAGCAGAAACATCAAAATAACATCAGACCATTGGATCAACAACTCTAGATGCCAGAGACTGTAGAATGACGTATTTCAAGCCCTGAAAAATAACCACAAACCAAAAGTGCTATATCCAGAGAAAGTGTTTTGAAGAACTGATAGAGAAGACGTTTCAAGCACAAAACTGCAGCTGTCCCTGACCGCCAGAACAACACTGCAGAAGGCACTTAAAGGAGTGTCATAGCAAGAAATAAATGTCATGAGGAGAACAGATGAATACATGAATAGGAAGGAAGCCACCACGTCCAACTCAGTAAGCCAGGCAGTCCTCAAGAGTAATAGGACAGAAAAAAACAACAAACAATATTGCAATCAACCAGGAAAATAACCAACAAAATATAGGAAGTAGTAAACATCTGTCAGCAGTAACCGTACATGTAAATGACCTTGACTCGCCAATAAACAAAGATTGTCTAAACAGATTTAAAAATCTAGATTCAGCTATTTGTTTTCTCCAAGAAATACACATCACTGATAAAGTTACACACCAACATGGAAAACCAAAGGAAAAAAAAACCATTCGTCAAGGGAAATACACTGAAAACAAGCTAGTATAGCCATTCTGATACCTCACAAAAGATTTCAAGCAAAGAGTATTTAAAAAGATAAAGCAGGCCCCTGTGTATGAATAAGGGGAATAATTCATCAAGAAGCACCAAAAGGTGGGGCTTTAAAATTTTGTGTGTGTGGTTACAAAGAGGTTTATTATGGAAAAGGCAAAACTGAGACAGTGGGAGAGCTTAGAAGAGAGAGGAGAATACAGAGTGGGGAAAGAGAGAGATGGAGAATAAGAGGGACATGGATAGAAAAGAGGGAGAGAAAACAGTAGAGACTGGGGCTATAAAACAAACACTAATAGGTATAAAAGGTCACCCAAGTCCTGATATAATCATACTGGTTGATCTCACTATTATCTTTAGATAAGACACCCAAACTAAATATCAACAAAGGAAATTCAGAGTACATAGAACAAATAAACTTATCAGATATAAGGTAGGGAATATAAAACTTTCTTAGTAGCTCATGGTACCTTCTCTAAAATAGACCATGTTCTATGCTACAATCGAAATCCTGACCAAAAAATACAAAAGAACGACAATAACTTTCTGAATATTATCAGATCCCGGTAAAGTAGAAATCAATGGCAAGAATAACTACAGAAACTACACACATAGACAGAGGTTGAACAACACACTCATGAATATCCAGTGGGTTACTGAAGAAATCAGGTGGGAAATGAGAAAGTTCTTAGAAACAAATAAACGCCAAAGTACAACTTCCCAGAACCTTGGGAAGGACCTTACCTAATGGAGCCTGTTTTCTTAATGGCTTTCAGGCTTAATATCCTATAACTCATGAAAGTTTAACGGTACTGGTAACTGTGCTATTGAGGGTGACAGTGGTTTGAACAAATAAGCGAACAGGTTAAGTAAAGTATGACCTTCCTCCAGAGACATAATTTTATTTTTTTTAAATTAAATGTGTATGTTCCAGAGCATTCTCAGCTTGCTGAGCTCTAGGGAATGCTGAGGTGGGGGTTGTCAGCTTGATGATGAGACTGCATGGGCAAAAACTCAGAAGCCAAAAAGAAGGCCACAACCAACTGTGCTTCTAATTTACCCTACCAAAGCAGTAGCAGGGGGTGGTATCAGCCCACCCACACAGGCTGGAGAGGTTTCAGGACTAGGACAAAGATGAGAGAAGTGTGATCTACGACAGACGGGAAAGAGCAGAAAATGTCAGGGACTGACAAGCCAGGAGAAGCTCTCTTTGAAGGTCTGGGCCTTGTTCCCAGCTGTCTCAAGCATTCTAACAGGAGAGAGGAATGATTTCAAACCTGATGCAAAAGATATCATAGAGTAGACAGACCGACACTTGTCAGACAGAATACAACTCGAATATTTAGGGAAATTTTCAAAATAAAACCTGTCTTATGCTGAAGACGTTGACTATAAAACTATACATGAGAGGCTGAAAACCTGTGCTCCAGTTGGAGGATGCTGTATCCAAAGGCATGGCTCTTGTACTGTGTGACCTCAAGGATGAAATACAACCAAAATTCTGGTAGGTGTGTCTAGTGACACTCATAGTGCTGGGACAGTGAGATACTCAAGATATTCAAGTGTGTATGGGAATCTGTCTGAACACATCAAGATAAAGTCCTGGGAATTTAGGAGCGTAGAGCTGGAAGTCCTAAAACAGTTTAAGGGGCTAACATAAAAGAGATATTCCATTTTCATAGATCCTTTCAAAATTTCAATGAGAGAAACTTCTATGGCTACTGAGTAATGTACTCTCCAAACTACACTAAAAGGAAAATAGCAAATAAGTGTATCTCCATGGTGTTCAGCATCAGAATGAAATATAGTAACCCTTCAGGTCATTTGTATAATAAGATCTTTAATAAGAAACATGTGTCCCATCTGGGTGTGGTGACACACATCTATAATCCCAGCATGGGGAGGCAGAGGCAGGTAGATCTCTAAGTTTGAGTCCAGCCTGGTCTACAAAGCAAGTCCAGGACATCCAAGGCTACACAGAGAAACCCTGTCTCAAAAAAAAAAAAAGAAAAAGAAAAAGAAATCAAAACAAAAAAGAAACATGTGTCCCAAGTTTGTACTTGTGTATTTTAGTGTAAATGGCCATTGATCCTGTAGTCAATATGTAAAACTTAGGTGTGGTCTGCAGAGCTGGGAGGCCCTCAGCTGTTAGTTAAGCTACTCTGTAGAAGATTGGGTTTTTGCCCATGTTTGCTTCAGTTTAAGAAAAGACAAGACAGAGATTTCTACGAAGCATATCTTGAGGAGTCTTTATCATCTTGCCCTGGGATGCAGCATACGGAGACAGCCCTTTCCTTCAGATGGTTACAACACCGGACAAGGCAAACTTGACTGGCTAAGAAAGTGTTTGGGATTACCTCATCTTGTAACTATTGAAAGATGTTTCAACAGATGTTTCAAAAGATGTTTTAGGCTATAGTGCCAAAATGTACTATCACTGAATTACAGGCTTATGCTAATTTTGTCTGCTTTGAGGAAATATTACACTAGATGACATGTATATAATAAAAATGCTACTCCAGTACATTTATCACAGTACAAAGTCAAAGTAAGGAATGAAACAATAATATCACAGTACAAAGTCAAAGTAAGGAATGAAAACAAGCAGCTCTATCTCCCAATTACTTCATAAATGGGAATCGGATATAAACTGTTCATTAGTTTACTGGCTAATACTCATGCTTGTCCTTACAATGCAGAAGGAAACATTTCTGACAGTGTTGAGAGCCAGAAGTCTGAGATCACAGTGGCAGCACAGTTGGGATCTGACAAGTATTTTCTTCCATGCTGCAAACTGCCAACATCTTGTATAAAACCACTGCAGAAGGAGCTGGATCTTTGGCTTCTTATTGTAAGGGAGATAATCCAATTCACAAGGGTGACACATTCGTGACTTCATTATTTTCTCCATATCCATAAACAAATACCATCACATTATGGATTAGATTTCAATGGAGGTGATAGGAATACTCAATTTATAACAAGGCCGCACTGAGATATTGTTTCTGAGCCACTTGGAAAATCTTCATCCGATTAAAATTATTTTTTTATCAATGGGGTGCTTATTTGGAATGCTACACAGATGTGTAGATTAGCTTTTGTTTAGAGCTATGGCATGGGAAGGATCACTCAAAGTAAAAGGAGAATTTGGGATGCCTAAAAATCGCCAAGTACATGAGCCACATATTTTAGAATATAAGAAACACTGTATAGGGGCCATGTTGATGCATCTATAGGTACGGTGCTTGTTGTTATCAGTGTGAAGACCTGAGTCTGACTCCCTGGAGTTCACAGAAAGCCTAGCACAGTAATATGCATTTGTGATCTCAGTGTTCCTATATAAACAATGTTTTGGTTTAAAAAAAAAAAAAACTCAGTTATGTTATGTAAATATGTTTTTGTTTTAATCCCAAGTGTGGGATTTTAGTTTGTCCATAGCTGATAATTGCCTCCTGCAGGGCATGGTCTTTGGCAGCTGGTAATGGCCTGCCTGAAGCATCATGGAGAGGGGAGTGGTCTAGGACTCTGAGGGATATAAATAAGAGAGCCCAAAAAGAGAAAGTATGGGAGTTTGGAGAGACTGGAGATGGATGCTACGGTAGTTTGGAGAGACACAGAACTTTTCAATGTAGAGGCTTGGTGGAGACTGCTTGCTGCATGCTGTTAACAGAGACTGGTGCAGCCCACAAAAAACCCATGGACCCTAAACAGCTGGAAGTACAGTGCACTGCCTCTCCCCATTAACCACCTACTCTCTCCTACCTAGGGTTGGGGGGTTGGAAGGGAGACACTTTTAGGAACCCCAAATAAAACAAAGTTTTAAAAAAATGAGTGCAACAACCCTAGAGCAAAATGGGAAGAGAATCTATAGCTAGCAGAATTGGTGTACGTAGCAAATACACTGTAGGAAGATGGGAACCAAGGACTGACACCTGAGGATCACCCCCACACCCCAACATCTCTCTTACACACACACACACACACACACACACACACACACACGAAAAAAATAAATAATAAATGAGGTAGGCAATGATAGAAAACACATAATTTTGACCATTGGCACATATGGATACATACATCTGTAAAAACATGTGTATACTGACACAGAGAGAAACACTTCTAAAGATGACAGTCACCCCAACAAAAAGTCAAGAAATAAGTAGCTGACTAGGCATGGTAGTATTAATAATATCACATTGGGAACTAACTGGAGTGGAGAAGCCGTTTAGAGTCTAATATCCGATCAACTACATGGTAGTGCACATCTTTAATCCCAGCACTCAGGAGACAGATGTAGGTAGAGCTCAGTGAGTTCAAGTCCCTTCTGATCTAATAGTGAGTTCCAGGACAGCCAGAGTTACATAGTGAGACCCTGTCTGAAAAAAATTAAAAAAAAAAATCAGTTAAGTCTCAAACTTCATTAATGCAGGGAGGGAGACACAAGCTGATCACTGTTTACCGTTGATTGATAAAGCAGTCTTATCCTCATAGCAAAGCTCAAGGATACAATGCCGGAGGTAAAAAAGACTAAAAAGACTAATACGCAGTCTGTCATATAAAACTATCTATACCCATGTTCTGTTATAGTTGGTTAGGCAGGTAGGGGAAAAGTGGAGAAGGGAGAAGAAACAACTTACAGGAAAAATGACTTCTTGGCTCCTATTACGATAGTTCTGGAGTAGTTTCTGGGGATTTTCCTATCTCAACCTCCCAGACCACCATAGGAGCACTGGTATTAGAGATACCTACTACCATGTCAGGTTTTACATGGATTCTGGAGATTTGAACTCAGTTCTTCACACTTGGATGACAAGGACTTTACTCACTGCACCATCTTGCAAAGCCTTTGTTTTGATAATGCTTCTATTAAAATAAGAAACACATTTATCACCTAAAATACTTCCTTTATTACTGAGAACTTAACAATGACTTGGCAAACCTAAAATACACAGTATCTTACTTATTAAGTCACCATGTTGAACAATAGGTCACCCAAACTTACTCCTCTTATTCTAAGTGAACTTTGTATCCTTTGACAAACATGTCTCCATGTCTATCACCTGCTCCCCAGCCCACCCTCTGGTATCTATTATTCACTACTACTGTGAGTTCCACAATTTTGAGAGTCTACAGACAAGTCAGACAAAACAGTAGTCATTTTTCTGTACTCAGCTTATGTCCTCCAGGTACAGTTATATATAAAATGGCCACTTCTATGATAAGGCTACAGAATACTCCATTGATGAATCTCCTACTTCATTCACATATATGTTTAAAAACCCATACAGCATGAACACACAGTGTGCTAACTTAAGAAAGGCATCATCACATACACCGGGTAGCCCAGAGACCTAAGATAGAAAATGATTCCTAATGATATTCTGCTCTACTCATAGACTGATGCCTAGCCCAATTCATCAGACAGAGGCTTCACCCAGCAACTGATGGAAACAGATGCAAAGACCCATAGCCAAGCATTAGGCAGAGCTTGGAGAATCATGTAGAAGAGGGGGAAAAGGACTGCAGGAGCCAGAGGGATCAAGGACATCAAAAGAAAACCCACAGAATCAACCAACCTGGGCCCTCAGGGACTTATGGAGACTGAAACTCTAACCAAGGACCCTGTATTTTCTGAGCTAGGCCCTCTGTCTCTATATTGTGTAGCTTGGTCTTCTTGTGAGGACTCCTAGAAGTGAGAGCAGGAGCTATCTGACTCTTTTGCCTGCTTTTGAGACAACTTTCCTCCTACTGGGTTGCCTTGTCCAGCCTCCATATGAGGGGAGGTGCCTAGTCTTACTGCAACTTGCTATGGCATGGTTGATAGATAGCCATGGGAGACCGACCCTTTTCTCAAGAGAAATGGAGGAGGAGTGTTGGGGAGGAGGGCAGAGGGAGATGGGAAAAAGACTCGGAGAGAGCAGGGAGGGAAAAGGGCTGAGATGTAAAAAAGAAAGAAAATAAATGTATTTTTACATAAAATAAAGAAAGAATGAAAGAACAAAAGAATGAAGGAAAGAAAGCCATCATAACTTGCCATTGAAAGTGAGAGAAAAGGGGTTCACAAGGCCCTACCTGTAGCTGAGGAGCTACTGTTGGTTGAAGCTTTCTTCAGGGGCATGGTCCCTAGTAGTTTGACTACAATCCAATGGATGGCTTTTGGGAGCACTAATTTTGGACTATGGGTTTACACTTTAAAAAACAAGATAGTGGACTTGAGAGGGGCATAGGAGTAGGTAAGGGAGGGAATGTGGGATTGGGGGAATGAGGGAGGGGGCTACAGCTGGGATACAAAGTGAATAAACTGTAACTAACATAAAAAAAATAAAAATTTAATAAAAAAAAGAAGTAGGAGAAGACAAGGAGCAGTATAGGAGCCTTCCACAGAGGACTTCTGAAAGATTCTACCCACCAGGGTATTGAGGGAGATACTGAGACTCAGAGCGGAACTTTGGGCAGAGTGCAGGAAACCTAATGGACAAAGGAGACAGAAAGACCTGGAGGGGACAGGAACTCCACCAGGAGAACAACAAAATATGTGAGCCCTGGGGGGTCCTGCAGAGACCCATACTCCAACCAAGGACCTTGCATGGAGAGGACCTAGACCCCCTATTCAAAGGAAGCCCATTGGCTGCTCAGTTTCCAAGTGGGTTTCCTAGTAAAGGGGTACAGGGGCTGTCTCTGACATGAACTCAGTGGCTGGCTCTTTGATCACCTCTTCCTGGGGGGGGGTGCACCCTTGCCAGGCTACAGAGAAAGATGATGCAGCCAGCCCTAATGAGACTTGATAAGCTAGGGTCATATAGAAGAGGAGGAGGTCCTCCTCTATTAGTGGACTAGGGAAAGCACATAAGTGCAGAAGAGGGAGGGTGGCTGGGACTGGGAAGAGACAAGGGAAGGGGCTGCATCAAGGATACAAAGTGAATAAATTTTAATAAATAAATAAAGAAATAAAATTTAAAGAAAAAGGAAAAAGAAAGTTGGAAGGGGATGTGGGGGGAATATCTGGGAAGTTGGGAGAGAGTGGGGAAAGATACATAAAGTATACAAAATACAATATAAACATGCCTAATGTATACAAAATACATTGTATGCATGCATAATGTATACAAAATACATTGTATGCATGTATAATGTATACAAAATACATTGTATACATGCAATGTTGCAATACATGCAAAATACATTGTATACATGCAATAGAAAAGTTGTGGCTCTAAGTGTCAGCTGATGCCAGTCTGATTAATATAGGGAGACTAACAAGGAAGGGAAGCCAGAGAGTGAGATAGGGTTCAGTCCTGTCGGGGCTTACTAGCTAAAGACAGGCCTTTTACCCTGTGTGAGATCAGAAATCAGGGCCCTGCTGTAATGTCTTGTGCAGAATAAGAAGTGCATCAATCTGAAAAATGCCACTTTCAAAACATTCTGGATGAGGAGCTCAAGACCACAACAAGAACTTCTGATAAGTGACCTAAACAGAATGCAGGCCATAGGGTCTTACACAATGGATCCCATAGGGCCATACATGCGGAAGTAACTTTTCTGTTACACGTATGTAAAGAGGGAAACATAATCTCAATTGCTTAGATCAAATTCAGGTAACTGCTCAGAAGGAACTGGACTTTTGTCATGAGCCCATTCCGGGAAGGATCCCATGTCACAACTGAACTTTTTTTTTCAATGCTATCCTAATATGAAATACAAGCTTCATAGAGTTCTTTTTCTCACTGTGAGTACAGTTAAACCGAAGCTGTTTGTTTTCTCCCACTCACCATCTCCCTTAAACTGCTCGCAAACAGGGTGCATGTATTTATGAGGGTCAATGTGTCATATTTACTATTTTGCTTTATGTCATGTTATTTGTTGTTTCCTTTCCTACCTCCTTATCCCCTTACCTCTATTCACAGGGTCTCTCGCCCAAGTTGGCCTGGAACATCCTGTGTAGGCAAGTATGACCTTGAGCTTCTAATCCACCTGCCTCCACATCTAGAATGCTGGGATTAGAAGAATGTGCCACCAGGTTTATGTGGTGCCAGGCCTCAAGAATTCTAGACAAGTATTCTTCCAATTGAGCTATGTGCATTCTAACCCTTTTTAAAATGCTATTTTTCTTTTGGAGAAAGGAGCTCACTATGCAGTCGAGGCTGGCTTTGAAATCTGAGCAATCCTCCTGCTCCAAACTCAACCCGCTGAGTGCTTCAGTTATAGAGATCCACCACCATGCCCAGCTTGTGTTTTTTTCTTAGGGGTTATTATTCTTTGCTTATTAACTTTTATTTTGTACATGATGGAACAGTTAAAAGAAAAAAAAACTAAGAAAAAGATAACATTATGGGTCACTTTCATATCTCACATTCATTTTTTTGTTTTTTATTGTTTTTGTTTGTTTGTTTGTTTGTTGAGATAAGATTTCTCTATATAATAGCCCTGGCTGTCCTGAAACTTGCTTTGTAGATCAGGCTGGCCTTGAACTCACAGAGATCTGCCTACCTCTGCCTCCCAAGTGCTGGAATTAAAGATGTGCGACACCACAACCAACTTCTCAGTAATTCTTCACTTGTATTTAAAAATAGTCTTAAAGACACAATATTGGCAATATGTGTTTATTCATTCAATAGTCAAGAATGGAGCCCCTACAGGAAATCCCAACAGGAAAAATTAGTTAACAACCAAACATACCCTAAAGATAACAACAAAGGCCAGTTTGGTACAACTGAGCTTCTAGTGAACAGAAACAAGCAAAAATCATAGCAAAGAAATAAGAATACAAAAAGAACAAAATACAGTTTTAAAAAAGAATCCTGAAAAGCAGGATAAAAGGAAACTGTGTGTTTGGCTGTGCATTCCCACTTGAAGTACCATGTTCAGAGATAGGCTATATTGTAAAATGGCATTTAATCAAAGACATATGATACAACTTGGAAAAGAATGAGCCCATGAAGAAAAGAACAGAGTGTGAAAAATCTTCTCCTTTAGCAGCAATAAGATGGTCACCACAGACAGAGGGGAAAGAGGAGGAAAGGGAGCACTAAGAGACAGTCTAAGAAAAGAAAGTGGTATCCAAATCATAGACTCGCAGGCAAGTGTAAGGGGTCCTGATTTACCTGTTCTTTTTAAGTGGAGGGATTCATGAACTTTGACTCTACATTGGATTTTCTAGAAATTCTAGGGATTGAACCCAGACACCTATACATGCTAGCAGCATTATACCCCTGAGCTCTATCTGCAGCCCCAACTATATGTTTAATAGAAGTTCCAAGTACTCCAGCTTCTGGGTTATCAGTGTGAACCAAAGAAGGACAAAGAAGGGAAAGAATTAGGAAACAATTCTCATAACCCAAAGACATTGATGGTGGCTTGGAAAAGAACAGCAGCATTGGAGGCAGTGTGGTCACTCATCAGACTCTGCAACTATTTTGACAGAAGATTTCTTAACAGACGAAAAATGAGGGGTGAAGAAAAAAAACAAAGTAACGGGTCATCCTTAGTCTGTATCCTTTAGTCTGTAGTTATATTCTAGACATGGACGACTAGAAGCATAGTGGTTGCTACTGCCTGCCACAGGGAATACTGAACATGAAGGTTTATGAAAGTTAGATAAGTTTAATTTGGAGCCTGGATGGTCATTTGCAGTGACTCATCAATGAATCAGTGCAGAGCAGGGAGATGTACATTAGTCAGCTTTCTGTGAAAAAGGAACTAAGATACGCAATTGAAAAGGAGGAGTGGTTTATTCTGGCTCACACTTTCAGAACTTTCAATATAGGTACCAGCCCTGGGTCTATGGTGACATAGAAGTAAATCATTGCAGGAGTACATGGCTAGAAGGTCTGTTTGACTCAAAGCAGTCAAGAAGCAGGAGAGGTGGGGAACATTGACATCCTACTATCACTTTCAAAGGAATGTACAACATGGCTTAATTTCCTCCTACTCGGTGCCAACTCGTAATGGTTCCACCACCACTGCATCCTTGTAGCATCACAGGAGGAGACCAAGAATTCAATACTTGGGCCTTTGGAAGCAATTCAAGATTCAAGTTATGACAAGGATGGACATAATGTAGGACTTTTGAAGAAAAATGATTTTGTGATATAGTAATGTGGGTATGGACAGAATCATGAAAGAAATTAGTAGCTTGAAGATATGGATAACCTAGTTATGTTTTGATTTTATCAGGCAGAGTGAATGGAATTTTATGTAATAAGTGGGAAATAGTAAGATCTGGAAATAGTAAGAGAGGACAGGAACTCCACAAGGAGAGCAAAAGAACAAGAAAATTTGAACACAGGGGTCTTCCCAGAGACTCATACTCCAACCAAGTACCATGCATGGAGATAACCTAGAACCCCTGCACAGATGTAGCCCATGGCATTTCAGTGTCCAAGTGGGTTCAATAGTAATGGGAAGAGGGACTGCCTCTGACTTAATCTGATTGGCCTGCTCTTTGATCACCTCCCCCTGAAGGGCGAGCAGCCTTACCAGGCCACAGAAGATGACAATGCAGCCACTCCTGATGAGAACTGATAGACTAAGATCAGAAAGAAGGAGAGGAGGACCTCCCCTATCAGTGGACTTGGGGAGGGACATGGGTGAAGAAGGGGGAAAGAGGGTGGGATCAGGAGGGGAGTGGGGAGGGGCTTATGGGGGGATACAAAGTGAATAAAGTGTAATTAATAAAAGTTAAATAAAAAATTAAAAAAATAAATTTCTACTTTTCAGTTAAAAAAAATGTGGTTTTGTTGTCTCTCTACTGCCTGAATACAGGTTAAACTTTGCTGAAGAAAGTGGTATGCATCAATCTGCATGAAGCAGTAAGTAAGTTACCCTTTATACTTTCCCTTTTGGTCATGCTGAAGAGGCACAAATAGGCCTACAGGACACAACCCACTATGACTTGGGGCTTATAAACGTGAGAAAGCGTCCAGAAATGTCACTCAGAGCGAGAAAACTGAAACCAGTAAGACTTAGTACCATACATAATCTTCAAGCGGGAACTGGCTTTCTAACAAAATCAGAGTCCCATTGGCCTACCTGGACCAAACTGCTATATGAACACCTATAGTTCCTATCGAATGTTTTATTCTTGAACCTGATGCAACTATTAAGATGCCAAAAGCCATGCTACTTCAAGAAAAGGCAGAACTAGTGATTGCCAGCCCAAGTAAATCAAATGGTGGGAGTTCATATGCTTAAACAAAACCTTCTTCTAAAATGTATTTAAGAAAAAACAATCATTTGCAGTACACACATTTATGTAGCCGCATAAAGCACGTATGAGTATCTACGGATTCTTAAAATAGATGAAGATTCTCCTTCAAAACTTTTTCTTCTAAGTTTCACAATAGCAAAACAGTTCCTGTCCCCAAACTCCAAACAGAGGGTATCAAACAAATAAAAACTTTGGGAGGGAGATAGGATCATTTGATTCACTTGTCTATTTAATATACTAAGGGATTCAAACTTGTGGCTGCAAAAAGACTATTTAAAAGTGCCTCTTCCACTACCATACACAAAAGCTAAGGGCCTCAGTGTACAGAAGGGTAGCTTTCTCCACCAATCCCACTCAGTAGGAGATCCTATCTTGGATCACACTGATTTTCCCTAGGCCTACTTTTTGTCTTTACTCTGGTCTAGACAGTATCTTCTTTCATCCCATCATTAGGCAAATAATGTTCTCCTTTTCTTTTATTAGAATGTCATTTGGGAGGAAGCTTGGGCATTCCTGAACAATTCTGGGCCCTCTCTTCGTGGTTCCTGACACCCTAGGGAGGATATACAAACAGTTCTGTTTGCGCTGCTGTGAAATACAGTAGTGGCCAATCTGAGAGTGCAGCATGGTCCCTCTCTCTTGCTCTCCATAGAGGTCCTGCTTCTTAGGCACCAGTCCTCTCAATGTGTCCCAAAACAGATCCATGTAGCCAGCAGATCTCAGTAAGGACAATGATGATACCTGGCATCTGGTAGGTTACAGCCTGGTGGGTGCTACGAGAGCTATACTTTCGGATACTAGTTGCCCCTCGTGCTCTAGAGAAGCCTTCCAGCACCGGAATCTATGAAGTCACTCTTTTAAAAGCACTCTGGCCAGGAGAGCTGGGGCTTTAAGGAGCAGCATCTTACACTCTTATATTACCTGGCCTGCCAAAAAAAAAATCTTGTAGGTAGCCTACCTCTTCCAGGTGCACAAGTGTAGCTCAGCACTGTCCTGAGGAAGTTTTGAACATCAGTGGGGCCATGGAGATGCCTGGGCGCTCTCTCCATCTAATCCAGTAGTCCTCCATGCTCCAACCTGCCACAAATAGAGCACAATCTATTTTTGCCTTGTCCTCATTTGTTATATATATATGTGTGTGTGTGTGTGTGTGTGTGTGTGTGTGAATATGTGTATATCAAACACACACCAAGCCACTTACACTAGAAAACAAGTAGCTTCCTAGAAGTCCTACATATACTAGAAACCAGCAAAGTGTACCCTTTAATGTTAGCTTACTTTAACAACCGAGAACATGCAGCATTCCAAACAGAAATTAACTGGCTATTGCCCCCACCCCATATATATATTTGGAGAGCTACACCAGCCTTATTTATCACTAGTTTGGTATGAGATCATGTAGGCTCTTCATTTACAGCATGGTAAATCCAACATTTCCAAAAATTGTTTTAAGCTGTCTGTGGTGACTGCTGACTAATAGGCACATGTTATCGAATTCAGGAGTGAATACTCAGGCTGTTCATTACCTCTTTCCCACCAGGGCCCAGCATTTCCCAATGAAGCTTACGAGAGATTTCTTCCAGGTGACCAAAGTTAGAATCTTTCCAGTTTTTCCAGCCTGGTTCAAGTTTGTTGGGTCCTTCCTATTCCTTCCTCCTGCATTCTGTATTTCTGTATCATCTTTCTGTTCAAGCAGATACTTGAAGAAAAAAAAATATATAGACAGGGAAAAAAATACAGACAGTGGGAGTAACTAAGATTCCTGTAGCCTGTCTGCTTCTAGAAGCCAGGACTTTAAAGAGGTGAATCCTTCACGTCATCAATAACCATGCTCACCTAAGAAAGCCAGGGTCCAAGACAGCACAAGACCTACAGTAAGACCCATGGACCAGCCTATGACTCATTTTGCATGTGATGTGTAAATGTATCAAAGACTCTGGAAAGTTCTGTTTTACTCATTAGTTAAGAGCTGGGGTACTGGTTATAGGAGTGGTTCTTAAATTTAATTATGTATCAGAATGTGAATAATCTAATCGTGTATCCGAATTCTGTGCACGAAAATGTGCATAAAACATAGATGGCTGGGCCCAAAACCTAGTATCTGATGCAGTGAGTCTAGGCTTTGCATTTCTAACAAGTTCCCTCACGCTGCTGCTGCTGCTGGTGCTTTCGTTGCTGTTGCATGTAGAAACACTGGGTTGGAAATGAAGCTGGATGGAAACCACGGCCGTATTCCTTTTTTGTTACACTGCTGCCGCCACCTCAGCCTTGGTTTCTTATATTGAAGGAGTTCAGCTACCAATGTATACAGGCCATTTGAATGAGGAAATCTGGTGGAAGCCCTTAGCATGAGTTAGCATTTGGCAAATCACAAATGGATGCAAGCAGTCAGTAATGATTGTGGTCAAAACCACCCTGGCAGGAGATCTTCCTCTAAGCTCCTTATCCCAACTACAAGAAATTTCCATTCTTAAGACACTGTACCTAAATTATATACAATATACAGACAATCCTAAATCTTAATATTTAGAACAAAGATGACAAATCACTCTACAGCATGTGTTTGGAAAACAGGGAGGTGCTGACTGAAGAAAGAATGCCACACTAGTCAACTCCAAGCTGCCATCCAACACAATGGAATAAAAATTTCCCACTGTCTGGGACCAAAACAGATGCGTGTCCTTAATATTCCAACTAAAGTTAAGCAGGCAATTCAGGAATCTTTCCAGGCTGTGCCTTACCCTATAGCAACATGCCACTCTCGCTCTGTGGCCAACCTACCTCATGCCTCTCTGCCTACTTAGCCATTTACCTTGCCTTAGTGTTGCCACACTTCTTTTGCCAGGAGTGCAATGTTCTTGGGTCACTGAAAGTTTCCACGGACATTAGCTTGGACTGTGAAACCTTGAATCTCATCATGGATTCTTTCTGGAGATCTTTCTGCTTTTATTTCTCTTCATTGTGCATTTCAAACCTAGGAAGAGAGAACCAGGTCACATGTGATGCTAGCATACACCTGTGATCTCGTACAAAGAAGAAGGATGGAAAATTCAGAGTTGGAATCAGCCTAAACTACTTGGGAGCCTATAAAAGGGAGGGAGAGAAGGGGTGGAGAGAAAGGGAACTGACACTGGGAGGGGAGAGTTGGAGAGGAGAGAAGAGGGAGAGTATTGAACAGGAAGCAACTAATAAGCATCAACCAGAATGGGGTTAACTGGAAGGATTCTAATTTTGCCCACCAACAATATGTCCGTGTTTATTTTACTCTCCTCCCCATGCTGCTGTTGTCATGGTTTCACCACAGTTCACCATAAGATTCTTTCAAACTCCAGTCATGTAGCCAGCGCTACACAGAGAAACAAAATGTCTCAAAAACCAAACAAACGAAACAAAACAATTAAAAAGTTAACATTTTAGAGGTTGGGAAGTGTAAGACAAAGGAACAAACCGGTTATGACCTTTCAAGATGGAGCCTTGTTGCTTGCAGCAAGGCTCCATTCCCAACACTTAACCAGACTCATAACTCCGCTGAGAGAACTAGAGGTCTGTCTGTGCCATACTCTTCCATCACAGCAAAGTGGAGTCCACAGATACCTAATCTGGAAGGAAGAGATCCCAGGACCTACAGAAAAAGAAGACAAGATGGGGAAGCAGAACCAAAAAAAAAAAAAAAAAAAAAAAAAAAAGGGGGAAGGGAATCAGGCTTCCCCAGCCTCAGGACTCTGGGATTTAGTGGGAAGAAGTTTTTCACCCAAAAGCTCAAAGCCCTAAAACCCAGCATGCACCGTTATCCAAGCTTTCCTGCTGGCGTTTCTGCATCCATTGAACCCTTCTAGCAGAATTTTCTATTCTGATGCTAGTTTTTCAAAACCTGGAAGTAACTACTGGAATGAAGGGAATGACGCAGTAAACATCTGCATTTGAATTCTATTTAAAATCATTAAAGCCACATCACACCATTCCTAATGTCTTCAATTATCATTTCTAGATACACCCACCGTTTTTCCTGGCCAGTTTTATTTTCTATTACTCATGTTGTATGAAGTTGAGTCAATAATTTGCTTGTCTCCACATATTAGAATGAATAGTACCTGAAAAGAGAGTTGATGTGTCTCAGTTATCCAGGGTCTGGCTCATCATGGGGTCAAATGTTTCCCGAACGAAAGGAAAGACGGATGTCTGTTCGGGTGTGTGGATTATGACTTTAGAATTCCATTTGCTAACTGGCATTCCCTTTCCCCAACTCAGTCTCAGCCAGGACCTGAGAAACTTTCCGCCAAACACCTGCAACATACCAGGAGACACAGCTGACTGGATAATTCTGTACAGCGCAATGCATATGGGCAAATAGGACGGACAGTGTGGTGGTTTTATGCGTGTGTGTGTGTGTGTGTGTGTGTGTGTGTGTGTGTGTATGTGTGTGTGGTGGTGGTTTGTGTGTGTGTGTGTGTGTGTGTGTGTGTGTGTGTGTGTGTGTGTGTGTGTACTTCCCGGAACCGGAACCGCAACTTTAAAACAGCCGGGACTTCCTGCTGCTGGTTGCCATGGCATCCAGGCTCCGATTTGAAAGGACTACGTGTCAATCAATTGTGAATTCACTTCCGGGGCACCTTCAAGAGCTAAATGGTGGGACATCCTGGTCAGTTGGTTTTCACCGTACATTTTCATTTTGTCTCATTCTTTGTCTTACCAGGCCATTCCAGTCCAAACAGACAAAGTCGAGCGTGAAGAAAACATTTACGGGTCCTTTTTCACTTTGTGAAAAATTAGCCGCTTGGTGGCAGCATGATTTGACGAATACACGCAGGTCAGCTCTTCCCCCGCCCTTTGTGTTTGGAAAAAAAGGCACCTCAGTCAAAAACTGCTTCCTTGTACAAACAAGGCTCTTTTCCAACGTTTTTATAGGCCCAATGTTTTCCTAATTCTAAGCAATATGAAGAGTGGTTGGAAAACTACTTTTAATGTGTTTCTTTGATTACTTAGGCTTACTGCTTAACTTCTCGGATATGCATTTTGTTGACAGAGCTATATCTCCCATAGAGCACATTATTTATATAGCTGCTTATTAATAGTAAATAAAAACATAGTACCTTAGTTTGTGCTCCTATTAAAAATATGAGACTGGACCTGGCGTGTTGTTGCATGTCTGTAATTCCTGCACTCGGGAAGCAGAGACCTGGTCTACAAAAGCCAGTCCAGGAAAGCCAGCGCTACATAGAGAAACACTGTTTCAAAAACCAAACAAACGAAACAAAACAATTAAAAAGTTAACATTTTGGAGGTTGGGAAGTATAAGACAAAGGAACAAACTGGTTATGACCTTTCAAGATTGAGCCTTGTTGCTTGCTGCTCCTGAGGAGCTGTTTCATCACATGATGGAAGAGGTGTCAAAGAATTCACTTCCCATGCCTTGCGTTTTTATAACATCACCTTGTTTTCTTTATGAGGATTCTCCTTCAAGCTTTCCAAAACCCATACCTCCAAGCACTGGTGATTAATAAGTTATGTAACCAAAATATTAATACTGTTGTACCTAGCTACCATAAATTGAGCAGGCCTCCGAGGTTAGCTAATGTTCCACACTGCATGGGTAGAAGCAGAATAACTATAGCTGCACAATAACTACAAGTGGGAAGTTTTGTTCTCATTTTAAAAGAGTGTGTGTATATGTATATATAATTATATAATATACATAATTATATATGTATTTTAAAATAGCGTGATTATGAATCCACTTAGTTTATCACATCTTGGAATTATGATTATTTGATGTTGTTTTCTTGTTTTTCCTTGCTGAAAAGCAAGTATGTTCACTGGGTACAAAAAAAGCAGTAGCTGGAGTTCCTGGCTGGCCTGTTGGAATTAATTTTCTTACCTCATGTTAATTTCTAGAAAGTATCTATACAGAGACAGAAGGTGGAAAGAATGAGAGGTGCACTCTGACCTTAGGCAAGACCATGTTAAGTCACAGTGAGGGAGTATTTTGTCACCCACATGAGCAATGGCCAAAATGTCTACAAGGGGAAGATGAGACGATGGGCCCCTGATAGGGCATACATTTCCACATGGGAAACTCAGAATTCTATTTTTCTCAGCAGGAAAGTATCACTTCACACAGTGGGAAAATTGAAGCAGCGATTGATGGCAATGAGGCAGGATAGAAGTGCGATTCTGGATAATCACACCAAGTTGAGAGACAACACTTCAAATGGTCAATGTCCTCATTAGCTTTATGTAAACTTGACAACAGTGCTACAGCCATCGGGGGGGAAAAAGGACTCTCAGCTGAGAATATGCCTCTATAAATTTGGCCTAGAAGCAAGTCTGTATGTAGGGCATCTCTTGATTGATTGATTGACTGACTGACTGATTTGATTGATTGAACTGATGTGGAGGGTCCAACTCCTGAGGGCAGTACCACCCACGGGCATGTGATCCTTGGTGGCATAAGAAAGCAAACTGAGCAAGCCAAGGGAAGTAAGCCAGTGAGCATGGCTTGCTTTATGCTTCAGTTCCTGCCTCTATAACTTCCTTCAGTAGTGGACTGTGATATAGAAATAAACATAAAAGGAATAAACCTTTTTCTTTCTGAGTTGCCTTTGGTCATTGTTTTTTAACACATCAATAAAAACCCTAATACAGACAATAAATAAAAATTTAGAAGTTTTGAGAAACATAATGAACAAACTTAACTGAATGCCTATTAAATGAACTCTGAAAGCAAAATCATATAATGCTCATTATTTTTCTTCCATGGAATGTGTATTATAATTACATTGTAGTACATTATACCCAGATCAAAAAGTGGGACTAGAGAGATGGCCCAGTGGTTAAGAGTAATTTCTGTTCTTTCAATGGATCTGAATTTTGGTTCCCAGCACCCACATCTGGCAGCTGACAAGTGCCTATAACTTCAGCTGCAGAGTAGCTGATGCCTTCTTCTGGCCTCTATGGGCAACTACATTTGAGAGAGCCTGGCTAAGTAAGCCTGACCAAACCAACTTCATGACAGGCTTCACTTTCTTGCTAAGATAGAACAGGCCTGAGTTTTCTGTTCCTCAGAAAAAGAAACTTCATTTGCAGGAAAAACCACAGAAACCCGGCTTAGCCATGACAATTGGCCTAGGGAGATAAGGTTGCTTAGCTACTGGTCTAAGAAGCCTCTAAACCCTGATCAGAGTTATGTAGCCTTCATGGGCATGGAGCAAGCCCTGATCGAAGTCACGTAACCTCCAGGGGCACCAGCCAATCCCAGTCGAGTTTACTTAGCTACAGTAGAAATTTCCCTATCTGTCTTTAAAACAGGCCTTCAACTCCCATTGGGGCTGCGGCCATGTTGTGATGGTGACAGCCCTAGCAAATTGGACTTCTGCAGAATAAATTCTTTGTTTCTTACATGCTACTTGAGTCTGGAGTTGTTCTTTCAGCATATTCTGTACCATAACACATTCACATGAAAACACACACACACATAACATTAATTAAAATTTTTTATAAGTTTTTAAAAAGTAATGGGAAATGCAGTTCATACAGAAAGGCTTGAAATCCTATCTGGTATAAATTAGGGGAAATAAGAACAGCAGCTCTTTAGCATGAATCATGCAATTCAGACATTCTTTAGGACATAGTTATTATGGAGCTTTTGACAATTGGACTATTAACAGCAAAGTAAACAAGATTGACCATAAAACCTGTTCCCCCAACCAGGAAGAATTAAAAAAACAAGCTGTGGTTGGAAAAGGTATGACAGAGCTTGTTAATATTCTCCAAATACAAGACACATCTCTTCACTAGAACAGGCTTTCAGTGACCTGCAACAACACCTATTTCATTTATCCATCTCTGTGGAAAATCTCCTGGTATCTCTTGTAAGTGAGATGCTGAGATTCTTTCTACAGTAGGTTTTCTGTGTCATTTGAGAAGGCTTATTTAAGAAAAAAAAATTTCCAATATACATTTTTTATTTCTTTCACTATCATTGATACAGTGTTGGAAAGTTAGCTGAAATTTGAGTCAGGATATTAGTACAATGTTTAATAACATTCTTGTTAGAAACAAAGTCTGATGGATAGCTTTTCAAAGGTGCTTTGAGCTATCTTATATCTAGCTACAAATGAACAGAAAACACTAGAACTGTGTCAGTTCTTTCTAGTCTAGCTATTTCTCCTACCCAAACCCTGCTTAGCTACCCTCACTAATCAAAGAAAAAGTTTAGAGTAGGAAATTACTAAGGTTCAAGCTTGCCTGTAAAGCCATGTGTCTGAAAAGCTTTAAAATAAATAAGATGTAAAACACAGAGTTTTTATTGCGAGAAAGTCAAATGTAAGCACCACAGGGAATGATAGCATGTTGATGATGTGTGAGATTGGGCCCTACAAATTTTTCAAAAAAAGAGAGGAAGCACCCTGTGTTAGGGTATATAAACTAACTGTTCTCTACACTCAGTCAGTGTGCCTGCCATTCTAGGCTGATGCCCAACTTTGCAAAGCTGAAAATAAATTGCCTCACTTATGCTACTCTGAATCTCCAGTACTCTTATTATGAAGTGAGAATCATTTCTCAAATCTTAGAAATTTCAAGGGTTATAATTGTTAAGTCACACATTTGAAAATAGCAGATTTGAGATCAGTTTTCAAAATTCCAGCTACCAGCATGTCTTCCTGTAGTGACATTTTTTTAAGAATTCTGGAATTTTAGTTTCTGTTAAAAATACAGAAATATTATAAGAATGGGCTTTTGCTTTAATCCCATGTGCAGGGATATGGGGCTGCTTCAGACAGTCCAAACTCAGCAGCTGAATGTGATTTGCCTCATGTTCTAGCAGAGGCTTGGTTTTGACCGCTGCAGATAGTTTCTGCCATTGTGTGATGTATGGAATTCTGGGAATTTTTCAGAAGGTATGTAAATACTAGAGCCCTGATAGGTGACATTGGTAGGTGTTGGTTGTTCCGGGAGGTTGCAGTTTGGTGGTAGCCATGTTCAAAGAAGAAACTAAAGGAAAGAAATTAGATTCAGGAATTTTTCTAATTTTTGTCTTCTATCTTTGTTTTTCTCCTATTTAGTGTTAGGAGGTGAAACTGAGGGGAGTGATTGTTAATAAGCCAGTCTAATTCTATGACAGGCTTCAAAATTGGCTTCAGACTGAACAGGCCTGAGTTTCTATTTCTTGGAACACAAAACTACAATTCATGGGAACCAGATACAATATAACCCAATAACCTCCCTGAAAACCAGAAATATTAACTTAGTAACGCACCCAAGCACTTTACCAATCAAATTAAAAGTCAATTAGAAATACTTTGTTTCCTTAGTCAAAATGAAACTTTGTTACCTGGGCACTCTCTAATACCTGGATACACTTTGTTACCTGGACAGTCCATGAAGTCCCCCAACTGCAGAACCTCATGTTTATCTACAATGTAGCAACTTGGTAGTCGGCTTCAGTGGGGCCCCGTATGTTACTCTTACCAGTTGAGCCCACATTCGACATAAGCATGGACAATCAATCCATGCTACCTTCAGATCTCTGAGTAGCACACAGGATCATGTTCTCTTGCCTTAGCTGTTCCTTGCAAACCCTCCATCAGCTTCTTAAATTGGCCCTTTCACTCCTGTAAATTGCTGCTCATCACTTAAGAAGGCAGCGGGTTGAGGCGGGCGGTTGTGGAGCACACTTTTCATCCCAGCCCTTGGGAGGCAAGCATGCAGACATTTGTGAGTTCCAGGACGGCCGGGGCTCGGCAGAAAAACTCAATCTCAAACAAACAAACAAAACAAAAACCATAAAAACAAACAAACGAAACAAACGGCAGGGTTTTTTGTTTGTGTGCTTTTTTGAGACAAGGTTTCTTTGTGTACTCACTTTGTAGATGAAGCTGGCCTCAAACTCACAGAGATCCACCTGCCTCTGCCTCTGCCTCTGCCTCTGCCTTCCAAGTGCTGGGATTAAAGGCGTGCGCCACCACGCCCAGCCCTAAAGGCAGTTTTCTTAAGGTCCGACTTCAGTACATCTCTTTCTCTCAGCCGTCCCCTGGTACTTTGTACTCAGAACAAGTGGCACCTGGAGACAACACCTCCATTTCCTACTTCTGCTGCCTGTTTCTGTGAAGGTTTACCGAGTTCCCCCCTCCCAAAGTCTTTTGCCAAGGTAAATTTCTAAAAATTGTAGTCCTTCCAAACTGAAAACAATAACTTTAAAAGTCTCAGAAGCACTGCAAAAAAAAAAAAAAAATATATATATATATATATATATATATATATATATATATATATGATCCATTAAGCGCACAATGATGTCAATCAATGTAACTGAAGGCAGGATTTCAAAGTAATATTTACATACTCATTCTCAGCAATATTATACACAGTAAAAAATTGAAAGTAATCCATAGATAAATAACACATGCTATTTACACACAATGGGATATTATTCACCTTTAAAATAGAAAGAAATCCTCTTAGTCAGTAGATCAAGTGAAATAAGACAATCACAAAACAGAAACTGCATGGGCCCACCTATATGGAGTATCTAACAGTCAAATTCAGAGAAACAAAATGGTGATCGTGAAGTAGGGGAAACGAGAATTTAGTGTTTAATAAGCATGGAGTTTTTAGTTTTGCAACACACAAAAAAATTGCTGGAGATCTTTTATAGAAAAACATGAATACATGTAACATACTACAATTTTATGTTATTTGTCTTTCATCACAAGTTAGAGTTCCTAGACCTGATAGCTCTTCCTATGTGCAACCTTTCAAAACTTTCTAGAGACACAGCCATTTCTGTCTCCCAAGGCCTCCTTAACCCTTGGCCTTCTGGCTTCAGTTACCTCACAGCAGTTCTAGCCTTAGTATACACAGGGTATTGGACTTTGTTTACCACTTATTTCTAAGAGTTTTCCGATCCTTTGGCTTCTGTGAGACTCTGCTTTAATATTTTGCTGATGTCTGACAACTGTTTTTGTTTAGTCTTTTTGTTTCCTTGCCTTTTCATACATGATATGTCCTCTCTTTGTGCCTTTACATTCTTATCATTTTCCTTGTGAAAAGCACAATTACACAATACCTGATATTAAATTAATAACCATGCTCAGTCTCTCTCTCTGCCTTGTTGACTCCACATGAGTCCAGTAAGCTATTCCAACTCAGCTCCTCCAATGGCACACATATTTCCTCCTGTGTCTTCTAGCTCAGTTAATATCTCCCTCCACTTTTTCTTCTAAAGCCTGTGGTTCATATTAGGATCTCAATTCTTTTTTTTTCTCCATATAAAATTGGTATACAGGGCATTATTCATTCTCAAATTTATCTCAATTGTCAGTGTTTTCTTCTCCATCACCTACCACATTCAAGCTGGTCTGTTTCTAGCTTTGTCTTCAAGTTATAACCTTTCACATCTTTTTATTGTTTGGGGAGTCTCTTGAACTCTCCTGAGCAACTACTTGAAGGTAGGTGTCCCATGCCTGACACAAAAAAAAATTTTTAGGTAGTCAGTCTATGGTTTTGGGAGGAGCATTATTACAACATATGTTGTGTTGGGAATGAGCAAAAGAAACTTATTCTAAGTACTACCATTTTGTTTTCAGACTCCATTTAATCATAGCAAGAAAGGTCCCAGGCCCTAGGGGAACTGGGGACTTCCCAATAGTTGAACAGCTTCTGTTGTAATAAAACAGTTGTCTGAGTCCAGACATATCAAGAACAACTTCTCCATCTTGCTAGCAAGGTCAAACAAATTCATATTCCTATCCTGACTGATGGATCCTTTGCTCAACTGATTGGACAATCCTACAGCCCACCCTGCTCCCCCTTGCTCTATTGTTTTCATCCTTTAAATGTGCAATAGAGCTTCCCCTCTCAGATGCAGTTCATATTCCAAGCTGTCTCGCTGCTGTAAGAGCAGAAAATAAAACTTGAATTTTTAAGATTCCATCTCTAAAGTGAGATTTTTTGGCATCCTCCCCGAACTCAACAGTTCTAACTTCATTTACATTGCCATTTAAATTACACACACACACACACACACACACACACACACATACACACACACACACACACACATACACACACACACACACACAGAGATTATATATGTATTTTAAGTAAACACAAAATAATGCTTCTCTATGTCTTTTTCAATTATTTTAGTGCTATTTATTCCCTTTCTTCCCCTATCCCTCTGGATTGCCCTCCTTCCTGCCAAATAAAGCACCTTCATTTTTTTTAAATTCCCTGCTTTCTATAGCTCCTTCTACCCCTGCCCTACGGTCGCCCTTTACTTTCCTGGTTTCTGTGCTAACTTCAGGCTATATAATCACATCTTAAGATTCAGGGCTAGAATCCACAAATCAGAGAGAATGTGCAGCATTTGTCTTTCTGGGTCTGAGTTACCACTGTATAATATTTTCTAGTTTCATAGTTTCATTTACCTGCAAATTTCATGATCTCATTTTTTCTTACACGTGACATAGAATACCATTGTGTATATGTAATACATTTTTATTATCCTTTCAGCAGTTGAAGGACATTTAATTTTTTTTCCAATTTCTGGCTATTAGGAACAGAACAGTAATGAAGTTGGTTGAGCAAGTATCTGTAAAACAAAACATTGAGGTTTTGTTTTTATTTATGTCAAGGAATAGTATAGCTACATAATTTGGTAAGATTTCAGTACTATATTAACAACAACAATGCACATTAATAGTACAAAACAGACTAGTAAATCAACAGAATAAAATAGAAGTACAAACATGAATGCATGCAGCCACTTAGCAAATATGCCAAAAATACACACTGGAGAATAGACAGCATCTTCAATGATTGGTGCTATGGAAACTGGATGTCCACATGTAGAAGACGGAAATCCACATGCACTACCCTGAACTAAACTCAACTTGAAATGGCACAAAGAGCTTAATGTCAAACATGAAATGCTGAAACTGCTAGAAGAACACACAGGTGGTACCCTACAAGATATAGGTGGAACAAGAGACTTCCTGAAGGGGACTTCATCCGTTTAATCATGAAGGCAAACAATTAACAAAGATGGCCTCATAAAACAAAAATACTTGTGTACAGAAAGGGGAACAATAAGCTAGTGAAGAAGAACCCCCGAGTGGGAGAGAATCTTTGACAACTCTTTCTTTAATAAAATACCTACAATGGAGGAAGGACAACAATCAAGAAAACCAATGATCCAGTTAAAAAGGGTAGATGGAAGGGCAATTATGGCTTTGAAGAGAGAATTCTCAAAAGAAGAGATGAAAAATGGGTAAGAATTATTTTTAAAGGTGTTCATCATCTTTAGCAATTAGGGAAAAGCCAATTAAAACAACTTTAAGGTTCATGTACCCCAACCACAATGTCTAAAATCAAGAAAATAACTGACAATAAATTCTGGTGAGGACGTGGGAATTGGAACTCTTGTTCACTGATGGTGAGATTCCAAACTCATGCAGCCACCGTGGAAATGAGTGAAGAAGTCTCAAAACCCAAATCCAAAAAACGTGATTTGAAAACAAAACACAACCAAAAAACCTCTCATCTCTTTAAAAATCAACATACGAAGGTCCTGACTACACTTTGTTCCAGCCAGATTGTAAGGTCTTACGATGCTTTTTCACTAGTACCTTTCTCCACAGTGTTCCCTCTGCCTTAAATCTTTCTGATTGGCTTAGCTAAGTGCCCTTCATGACCCAGCTCAGGCCTGCTTCCACAATATAAGATGCTGCTTACCTCGTTGTTACCTCCCTCTAGCTAGTTCCTCCAAAGCAGGTAGCAAATTCTTCCCCTTCATGCCAAATTCCACCGTCTCGCCTCTAGTACTATATAGGCCGTTTACTGCGTGTGAGTGTGTGTGTATTCAAGTGCATGTGTGAAGGAATGGCAATGTGAACTGGGAACAGGGCACGCAGAGGACTTAAAAACAGCATCACTTTAAAAAATTCTTTTCATACAACATTTCGCCGTTGACTTACTTGGTAGTCTATCACCTTGGCTACAGTTATAGCGTTTCTGAGAAATACGCCACCTTGGCAAAGCCTGAGTGGCCCGGATGAGGCGGAGCCATTGACTTAAGGACTTACTGCGTTTTCTGTCACCTAGGCTAGAGGAGTAGCGTTGCTAAGCAACCACACGCGACTTTGGGCACTTCTTGGCCCGGATGAGGCGGAGCCACGGCTTCCTCTGGAAAGGGAGGTCACGCGCAAGCGTAGACTGAGAAAACGGGCTCTATGTAATAGTGTCAATTAACTTTTAAAGCAGGAAGCGCAACAAGCCACTTCCGGGGAGGGAAAGCCGCTCTCACCTGTGTGCAATATGGATGCTGCCAGCGAAACCGAAGAGCTGGTAAGATATGCTCTGGGGTTGGGCAAACACTCAAGTGGAGATTGGGTGGTGAGCAGCCTATTGAGTTAGGGGTCGCTCACCCAGCCCTGCTTTTTCTTTTCCTTCTCAGGTTTCTGGGGAAGTGTTGTCCATCGCCCATGCGCTTTCTCTCCCCGCCGAGTCATATGGCAATGACGTGAGTATGACTCACCTACACTGCTCATCCAGCTATCCCCGGACGTCCGAAACCCCTAGCCCTAAAATTATAAGTCCCCTTCCTATTATCTTCTTCAGACTTCCCCATGCCAAAAATTGTACCTTCTTTCACATTAGTCTAATCGCAGTTGGTATAGTACTGTAATACTGGCGAAAGTGAGGACCTAGCTTTTGTATGATTTAGAAACACCTGGAAAGTGTCCAAACACCCCCCACCCTGTCCAGATTACAGCCCATATCAGATCAAATTAGAATGTGGGGGAAGAGGAGCCAAAACTTGGAAGTTTTTAAAGGGCCCTGAATGATCCCATTGTTCAATAAAGTTGTGCCTGCTCGTGGTGTGCTTTGGTTTTAACCTTTATATATACTGTATGTTGAGGAAAAAATGGCAGGAATAGCAATCAGAATGTAATGTGTACTAGATGAATAGCTCAGGCAACAGGATGGAAAGGGTTTAGCTGGAGAGATTTCTAAAGATGGAGGCAGTAGATCTCATTGGGGAAATGTAGCTTGAACTGGATCCTCAAAGTGTTAAGTGGTCAGAAGATAGGGATTCAAAGGCAGGAAAATTTCTTGGCCTATTGTGGGTAAATGCATCTGCAGACAGATTCTTCTGGCCTTAGAAAGAGACAACACATGGGTTGGAAAAGCAGAGTCCAATGGAACAGCTAGTGGGCACTTGGTCAGATTTATGTATGTATAGTCCAGCTGCATCATTTGTTCTGGAGTTTTACAGAATGGAAAATTGGTTGCCTGATGAACAAAAACGGTGAGTTTAACATGCTGCACTCATGAAAGTGAAAGATAGTTTAACATGTATTTCTGTCCTCCCAGTAACTCAGAGGTTTGTATGTGGGTACATTAATATGTAACTTGGGTTATATACTATATAGTAATAATGAATGCATTTATTTTATGTAATGTAATAATTAAGTCAGTCCTGATTTTCCACACTTTTACTAACTGCTGGAAAAGGATGTCCAGTAGTTCATTGCTTTTATTATTCTGTGTTGACACAGAATATTATTAATAAGATTATTAATAATAGTAATATTATTCTTTTGGTCATTGTAAGGACAAAAGGTTTATATTGCCAAATCTATTAGTTCAGCTTTTATCTCTGACACAACATCATTTTCTGCAAACCTCTTAAGATTTAGCAAGATGTCTTTAATTTGTCATCCATAACAAGGCATATAACAAATCATAAAAGATTTTTGACCCAATATTCTTCCTCTTTTGCAGCCTGATATTGAAATGGCTTGGGCCATTCGAGCAATGCAGCATGCTGAAGTCTATTACAAAGTAAGTTTCTTTCATCATTAAGTTGAAGTTAATGTGTAATCTTAGTGTATGATGCTCTATTAATTACAGTTCTCAACAACTTAAACTGTTAAGCTTTGCAGATTATTTTAACTACCAAAAAAATCTTACCTCTCAGGAACATGGGTAGAAGTAAATTTGATGATGAGGAGTGCTGCTTATCTGTCTGGCCCCTGTTTGCTACGTAGAGGAAAGATGCCTGGCCCATGTGGAGCAGACACTTAAATGTCCGTAGAATGAATGAACAATCCCCAGAACGAGAGCCAGGCAATACTAGGACTAAAGGACTCATTCACTTGCCATATTGGTAAAAGGAGAGAGAGGGGGGAGCTTTTATTGTGGCTCTTAAAACCATTTTAATGATTTCATGCAAGACATGGGCTGTTAATACTGCCTACGGTAATCTTCTGTCCTGAGACTTATAAGCTATTCGGATGGTGTGACACTACAAGGTAGAAGTATAAATTAGTGACTAACATCTTTATGTCTGTTTTGCTGTCTGGAAGCTGATATCATCAGTTGACCCACGGTTCCTGAAACTCACCAAAGTAGATGACCAGATCTACTCTGAGTTCCGTGAAAATTTTGAGAAGCTCAGGGTAGATGTGTTAGACCCAGAAGAACTCAAATCAGAATCAGCTAAAGAGGTGAGTATCCTCTTTAGCTTATTTAACATCTGGCCAATAATTTTGATTGTATGTGTTTTATATAAGCCTCAAATTTGTTCAGGGAACCTGGATTTTATAATAAGTCAACTATGCAATGAATTATATTCCGTCTTGTGTATTTTTTGTATTTATTGAGACCTTCCCCCACTCCTTATCTTGGGCATTTCAAATACTCACTTAGATATTCCTTTAAGGGGAAGAGGGATGAGTTTAGTTTAGCAGGAAATTTAGCTTAGCTAGAAGGATTGGATGATGGAATAATTAATAGGGTACAGGGAATATAGGGAGGTATTTTGGTTCTGGATTTTTGTTCCATTGATCATAGGTCCTGAGTAGCATACAAAGATGTTTCTTGTTTATGTGATCATCTCTCATGTTGACCCAAAGCACTGGTATTATTATTATTTTGTCTTTTTGTTTTGAGACAGGGTTTCTCTGTGTAGCCTTGGCTGTCCTAGACTCGCTTTGTAGATGGCTAGCCTCAAATTCACAGAGATCCACCTGCCTATGCCCCTCTAAGTTCTAGGATTCCAGGCATGTGCCACCACGCCCAGCTGTAGCACACTGTTATTATAAAGGGAAAAATATTTCCCTTAAAAGTAGGCTTTTGGCTAATGAAGAATTTAAATTTTGAAGTCCCAGCAGGCTGTCACCAATCTTTCAGAACTTGCCCCTACTTGGTGGACATATATGTTATATCCCTGCCCTCTTTGTCACGTGGGTACTCCAGTAAGGATGAATAACCATTTGGCTTGAGCTGGCTGATAAAGAACTCATGACAAAACATGGATCCATTTTAGAAATCACATTTTAATTTTGCAGTAAAAAGACTGAGGTGGTTGGGTTTTTTGTTGTTTGTTTGTTTGTTTGTTTGTTTTTCCTGATCAAAATGCTGTGTATGGGGATACCAGTATAAAAACATAACATACAGCACAGAAATGTGGTACAGTTTTCACATAGCTGGCAATGAGCTAAATATTTGTTTCTTTCACCCTGGTTTGTATACTTACTGGGGAAGCTCAAACCTCTTACCTGGCTCGAATACATTAGACTCTTGGAGACATCAGCTACACTGATACCTTTTGCTTTATAGAAATGGAGGCCATTCTGCTTAAAGTTTGAAGGGATCATAGAAGACTACAACTATGGTACTTTGTTGCGACTGGATTGTTCCCAGGGCTACACTGAGGAAAATACCATCTTTGGTAAGTTTGTTTCTGTGTGGGTATCTGAATGAAGAGTCTGGGTTCACTAACAAAGATAGTTAGCTTGGAGGTCATCATATTTTTTCTATCATTCAAGGTCGTGTTCTTTAAACTGTCAGATAGGTAGGAATTTTCATTAACAGACTAGAATTCAAGATTTCTAGATTATATATTTGAATGGCTTTCATGTTAGTTAGTATTTGCCTGTGGGTTTCTTTAGTATACATAATTATCCAAGACCAGAACAATCAATTCTCTTTACCTTTCAGCACCAAGGATTCAATTTTTTGCAATTGAAATTGCTCGGAACCGGGAAGGCTATAACAAAGCAGTTTCCATCAGTGTTCAGGACAAAGAAGGAGAGAAAGGAGCTGACAATAAAGAAGAGGAAGCTGAGAAAGGAGCTGATAGTGGAGGAGAAAAAGAGGAAGGAGTCAACAGAGAAGGAGAAAAGTAGAAAACTAACCAGGGAGGAGTAAAAGAAAGCCAAGAAACATGGCTCAGCTGAACCCACAAGTATCAGATGCTATGGGCATGGACACCTTTGATTAAATGATTGCCCTTGCACAAATGGAAGACTCAGAAGGACATCTTTCTAGCTAGTAAGAGAAGCTGCTCTGGGCATAATGGCCGAAAACACAATAGTGGAGTCTCTTAGATAATTGCTTGATACCATGTTGCTTGTCACCCTGTAATTGTTGAAGTACAACATTTTGTAAATAAATCCTTTTGGTTTGTATTAGATATGACTCATTTTAGAAAGTATTTACATTTATTTGACCCTTTCAAACATTTCATATATATATATAATATAATCACTGTATCTCATATATAAAACTGTTTGTTACTTTTTCTCACTGTTCTCAGTAATGAAGTTCTCAACCTGTTAGCTTGGTACCTGACACCGGGATTAGAAGTTCTTACATAAAAATTGACTCTTAGCCAAACCTAGTACATCATACCTGGGAGGCTGAGGTAAGAGAATTGCATGCCTTTGAGGTCAGCCAGAGCTATAGAGTGAGACTGCCTCAAAAATAAATTGCTTAAAAAGAACTGGCTTTTGCCTTTGTGATGACTATGACTCTCTGGTTTCCTTTGTGGTGTTTGCGAGGGTACAGCAGCCTGAACTGTCAGCATAGAGATTGCAGCCTAGTTTAATAGAAAAGAGCGAGAGTCTTCACCTCCTTTTAGTGAGTCTTTGTCAGTTGTTGGTTGGTTTTTTTTTTTTTTTTTTTTTTTTTTTTTTTTTTTTTGAGACACTGTCACCTTATAGACTATTCTGACCTGGTACTCGCTATATAGGTCAGGCTAGCTTCATACTCAGAATCCTGCCTTATTCATCCTCTGATAGGTAGGTTGTTATCTGAAACTTAGCCATAATAATAAACACTAATTAACATAGTAACTGTATATATTTATATTTGAAACATAACAGACATTTGTTGATTTGATGTGAGAGGGAAGAGTTTTGTTTTTTTTTTTTTTTTCTCTCAAGTGAAGCTATTCAAAGGGAACTCTTCAGTTATCTACACTGGTATATGAAGAAAGTTCATGCATCCCTACAGACATACTGAGTTTGATCACTGAAAATGAAAGGAAACCATGACGCTTGTTAGACATACAGATAGTACTTTCTCAAGTCGAACCATAGCGTTCTTGTATAAGAAGGGATTTATTGCCAGATGGTGGTGACACACACCTTTCATACCAGCACTTGGAAGGCAGAGGCAGGTGAATATCTAAGTTCCAGGGCAGCCAGGTCTACAGAGTGAGTTTCAGGACAGCCAGGGCTACACAGTAAAACCCTGTCTCAAAACAAAAATTCTATTTGAGGATAAATACATTGAATACTAGGAAAATATCATTTCAATGTTTTTTTTTATTATTAGCAAGTTATTAAGACTATTTCAAACATTTATTAAAATTTTCCTTTTATAAAAATGTATAGTTTTGAAAGAGAAGGAGAATATCTCATGTCATATTATCAGGCTGTTAAGAAAAGTCTATACTATATAATTTTTTCTAGTTATAGTTGTTTGCAGTTGTATGTCCATATACAGTGGCTTAGAAGTTGATGGATTTCTGAGTGTGAGATCAAGTAGGTCTTTGTTTCTTGTGCCTTCTATTGGGCTCTTTTCCTTTTTTGTCTTGTTCAGTCTCAGTGCGTTCATTTTTATTTCATCCTATTATGTTTTATTTTTACTATTATGCCTTACAGGCCTGTTTGTTTTCTAATGAGAGACAGTAAAGTAGTGGATCCATATGGGAGGGGAGGAGAGAAGGAGTAGAGAGAGGGGAAACCATAATCAGGATATGTTATGTGAGGGAAAAATCTATTTTGAATAAAAGGAAAAAAAATGCCTCTCTCCAGGTTTTTCACTGGCTGGACAACAACTAGCTTAATGACTGTTCAGTTGTACAGAGGATAAGAAACAGGAAAATCAGAGTGCTTAAAGCAAGAAGCATCTCTCAAGATGCAGATGACAAGAAATGAAAAGGAAGAATAATGACAGAATGTGGACTGTATGACGCCACCTTCCAGATTAGAGGGGACAGAGAAGACAGAATGGTTCTCTGATGCTCTAAATGAATCATAATCAAAGGAAACGTTATCTTGGGTAGGCCCTCCCTAATAGTTGTGTTCTTAAAAGGGACAAGCAAAAGCAGCAGGTGTCCTGTTGTAGAAACAAATAGCCGTGTTTTGAAATGGTCATCCAGAACACTAAAGGTGTCATTTTTCTCTGGCTGACAGCTCTCAAGAAAAATGGGGGTATTGCTTGGTTAGTTCTGCCTACTGGTGAACTGGAAGAATTGATTGGCAGTGTGATTTGGGCCCTGGAAGCCTCAGAGCAGAGGATCTATTAAGCTGTTCCTACATTCCTCACTCCTAGACACTAAGTGGGTACTCAAGTCCCAAACCGTGGTAATTGGATACAGAGTGGTAGAAAATTGCAGGCATTCCAAGCAGAAGGGAAGTGCTAGACTTCACCAATACCTAAAATTTGGGAGTTGGATTTAAAATCTGACAGTTGGTAGAAGCTGAAGAATTTTGAACAATATTGTAGAAAAAAATAATTAAATTGTTTTGAACAGACTGTTAATAGGAATATGGGCTTTTTGGTCTTTTGTGCCTAGGTGTTTTGTTTTGTTTTTTGTTTGTTTGTGTTTTTTTCCCCCACTTTGAGACAGGATATCTGTATGTAGTCCTGGAACTTGATATGTAGACCAGGCTGGCCTCAAATTCAGAAATCCTCCTGCTTCTGCCTTCTAAGTGCTAGGATTAAAGGCGCACACCACCAGGCCCAGGCCAGGAATATGGATTTAAAGGGAGCTGCTACAAAGAGCTCAAGAAGGAAGTGGAGGAGCATGTTACTGGAAACCGGAGGCAAAAGGATTCTTTATTGAACTTAGAACCAGGAAACTTGAGATTTGAACCCTCAACTATTTGAGCTAGGCTTAATATAGAAACTTACGATTTACTCAAAATAGTGCAGTAATCTAGTTATTTATCTCAATATCTTTTAGAGGCAGGGAAAAGATGGTAATTATTTCTACTTATAAGAGGACACATGTTTAAGCCAATGATTGTGTAATACTTTGTCATAGCAACGTAGAAAACGACTAAAGCATGCTGAAGCCTACCGTCAAAGTAGAGGCTTTCACTGCACTGCCATTGTTTATTTTGAAACTATAGTTTAAACATATGGATCCCATGTACCAGAAGATTAGAAATAAAAAACAACATTCAAAATGATATAGAATCATTTTGAACTTACAATATAAAGGAAGTCCTATACTCATTAATGGGAAATATGCCAATATGCTTGAAATCAGCATGTTTTCATTTATATCACTCAACAGTAATGGTTTTGTGTGTGTGCGTGTGTGTGTGTGTGTGCATTCAAGCACATGTCTGTGTGTATGTGTGTGTGTGTGTGTGTATGTGCATTCAAGCACATGTCTGTACTTAAGTGTGGAAGCCAGAGGTCGATGTTCAGTGTCTTCCTCAATTCAACTCTACCTATTTTTTTAAGATTTATTTATTTTATGATGTATACAGTGTTCTGCCTGCATATTAGAAGAGGGCACCAGATCCCATAGTGGATGGTTGTGAGCCACCATGTGGTTGCTGGGAATTGAACTCAGCTCCTCTGGAAGAGCATCTAGAGCCATCTCTCCAGCCCCCACCTTATTTTTTGAGATAAGAGTTTTTTACTGAACCTGGAGGTGCTGATTATGCTACATAGCTTGGCAACATACCCCAGACATCCTCCTGTCTTTGCCTTTCCTTTTTACCTGGGTGCTAGGGATTGAACTCAGATCTTCATGTTTGCCTGGCAAACACTTGACCAATTGAGCCCTCTCTGCAACACTCCAGCAGTCACAGTAACTTCACTTGTAAAGACTTTTCTTTGGTACAGTGTTTTATGATTGATATAGTTTAGAATTTCTAGAGCATGGTGGCAATTTAAGCAGACCAGGGCTTTATTAGTTTTCATGATGGCCCTGGCACTGGCTTCATAAGAACAAGCCCAGAACCCGAATTCTCTGGAGTTGAACAAGCCTGGAACTTGAGTTTGTGGTGGCAAGTCTGAAGCACTCTTAGCTGGAGCCTGGGTCTGTGGAGGCCAGAGACTACTGGAGTAGCCTTGACCATGCCAGTACATATACTGGAGTTTGGGTCCAGCCTACCCAGGGTAGGGGCTGAAGCTAGGTCCTTAAGAAACAGATTGGAATATGGATTGTGAATGCCAGACTAACATGTCAGCTATAGAGACTGGGTCTTTTTTAAATTCATTTATTTTTATTAATTACAGTTCATTCACTTTGTATGCCAGCTCTAGCCCCCTCCCTCATCCCTTCACAATCCCACCCTCCCTCACTCATCTCCTCCCATGTCTCTCCTAAAACCACTGATAGGGGAGGCCCTCCTCCCCTTCCATCTGACCCTAGCCTATCAGGTCTCATCAGGACTGGCTGCATTCTCTTCCTCTGTGGCCTAGTAAGGCTGCTCCGCCCTCAGGGGAAGGTGATCAAAGAGGCAGCCACTGAGTTCATGTCAGAGACAGTCCTTGTTCCCACTACTAGGTAACCCACTTGGACACTGAGCTGCGATGGGATAGATCTGTGCAGGGGTTCTAGGTTATCTCCATGCATGGTCCTTGGTTGGAGTATCAGTGTCAGAAAAGACCCCTGGGCCCAGATTTTTAGGTTCTGTTGTTTTTCTTGTGGCGCTCCTGTCCTCTCCAGGTCTTTCTATCTCCCCCTTCTTTCATAAGATTCCCTGCACTCTGCCCAAAGTTTGGTTATCAGTTTCAGCATCTGCTTTGATACCCTGCTGGGTCTATAAAGTCTTTCAGAGGCCCTATGTGGTAGGCTCCTGTTCTGTTTCCTGTTTTCTCCCTCTTCCAATGTCCATCCCATTTGCCTTTCTGAGTGAGGATTGATCATTTACCCAGGGTCCTCCTTCTTGCTTAGCTTCTTTAAGTGTACAGATTTTATATGTTTATCCTATATTATATTTCTAATATCCACTTATAAGTGAGTATATACCATGTGTGTCTTTTCGCTTCTGGGATACCTCACTCAGGATGATCTTTTCTAAATCCCACCATTTGCCTACAAATTTCATGACTTCCTTGTTTTAAATTGCTAAGTGGTATTTCATTATGTAAATGTACCACAATTTCTGTATCCATTCCTCAGTTACGGGACATCTGGACATGTGTATATCCAGTTGGACCAGTGCCATTTGTTGAGGATGCTGTCTTTTTTCCATTGTATGGTTTTGACTTCTTTGTCAAGAGTCGGGTATCCATGCGTGTGTGGGTTTATTTCTGCTCAAGTACACAACAAGGACATTTTCTCAACCATGTTCGTAGCAGCTTTATTCATAATAGCCAAAATCTGGAAACAATCCAGAGGCTGAGTCTTTGAGTGTTGGCTTAAGTGCTAGGTTCATTGGACTGGTCTGAACCTAAACCTATCGGTAATAACATGATATTTCTGGTCACTGCGGCCAACACTGTTTGACCTAGAACCTGAGTTCATAGAAACAAACTGGACACCAAAGGACTTTGGGGCTAGTTTCAGGACTGGTTTTGCTGAAGTGAGCCTGGGACCTGAGCCCTCTGGAGGATGGAGCTCTGAGGACTAGTGTGTATCTGTTGTAACCAGCCTGACCATTGGGTCTCCATCATAATGGCCTTGGCTAGTTTAGAATCTGGTGCCAAAAAGGCTATCCTTATGTTGGGATGAACCTGAGCTCTGGGAATACAGTGCAAATCTGACACTGGGATTGGCCTACAGTCTACAGCTATGGAGTCTGGTTTGTCAATGGGCTAGGCCTGGTTTAGAGCCTGGGATGGGTCTGAAACATGAGTGCAGGGTCTAGCCAAAGCTTCTTCCATGGGGCTGCAAGGCCTGCTTGGCTTTGAGTTTCATTGTTATGGATCTGAGCCCCACAACCCTTGAGCATTCTTTCACTTTCTATCTGCTACTGTGCTGCTGGCTACATAGAGGGTGACAGAGCTGAAGTGAAGGTGTGCTTCCTTCTTTAATATATCTTGCTTTATTTCCTCACTTTAACCAGGTGCTACAAGCTGCCACCAGCATTCCTGAGCTCTTGCCAAGTTATTTTGATATGTAAATAGTAGTTGAATGTGATGTTTCTGGGAGGGTAGTAACATTGGGGAATCCTAGTCAACCATCTTGCTGTGGTAACTCCTAATATACAAACTTTAAAAGAGGTTCACTGAAGCTAGATTTTCTATTTTACTTTATAGATCAAGTATATGTAGCAACATAAACTATACATCCCATAAGCGGGGCATATAATTCTCTTCTATTAATGTTCAGATTTGGGGTACTTTATTCAGCAAAATAGCTGTTCCTAGAAACTGAAAGAAAAGGCTAGAAATGAATCTCCTGGGTTTGACTCTAAACCAGTCACCTTGTAATTCATCTCTAAAATGCTTTGAGTTCATGGTGATCCTCTTGCCTTGGGCTTCCAGTTGCTAGGATTACAAGTATGTGTCATCATACCTGTCTTAGAAATTGACTTATGAGACAGGGTCTTAGTGTGTTACTATGTAGCTCACGTTGGTGTGGAATTCACTGTGTAGCCCATGCTGGCCTTGGACCTAAGATCTGTCTATTTTCCTCCCAAGTTCTAGGATCACAGACACATATATACTCTCACATCTGGTTTACCGCTTGTATTTTTGCGTTACAGAGAACTTGATTCTTCTTGCCCTTTGGAAACAGAGCTCTTTTTCAAGCTGTTATTAGACTTTCTTTTTTTCAGATTTTACTTAAAAAGAATATTTTTACCTAGGCAACATTCTGTAGACCAGGCTGGCCTCTAACTCACAGAGATCTGTTCACCTCTCCCTCCCAAGTGCTGAGATTAAAGCTATGCACCCCCATGCCCAGCCTGAACTTTCTATTGTTATATAATAGAAATAATTTTACTAATTTTTAGTAACTAAAAAAAATACACATTTATTGAGTCACTATTACACATAGAATTCTTGTACTTACTGTCTTATTCAGAGTCAGTATAATCCTAAAAGGGATGTTTTATTTTATTTTTATTTCTTCTCTTTAGTGAGAATATAAGTTAGTCTAGTCAGTATGGAAAGCAGTGTGGAGATAGCAATAACCTGTGATCCTGCTATATTGCTCTTGGGTATATACCCATAGGAGTCTCAGTCAGCATTTAGGTGGAATACTTGCACATCCATGTTTATTTCACCAAGATAAGGAAGCATACTAGATCCCCATTAACAGATACCTGAATAGAGAAAACAGAGCATGTACTCGATGAAGATTTACTCCAATGTAAAGAAGAATGAAATTCTGCAGATAGAAGTGGACATTGTTAAGTGAAACAAGTCAAATTCAGACAAACTATTATGTGCTTTCTCTTATGTGTAGAATCCATTTTTTTGAGGACCAATGAAGATAAGAAAAGGGATGGGGACAAGAAAAGAAAAATCAGAGGATGAACATGGACAAAGTATGATACACTTGCTTAAAAATGTCATAGTGAAAGCCATTATTTTTATAATAACTAACGTCTATTTACTTTTAATTTCTATCTGAATTTTTAAACAAGGCTTTTTATTTTGGTACTTGCATTAAAACAGACAATGTAATATCATACATATAAATGCCTTATACCTTCATAATCACCTAGTCTTTGATGAGTATGTCAAGGACATACATAGGAGGATAAAAAAGATTCTTCAGTGAATGGTATTGGAAATCTTTGTATTCACAGAAAGGGATGGAATGAGGGAGGGAGAGAGAAGAAAGGGAAAAAAGAAAAGAGGAAAAGCACGTGTCCTGACATATCACTTAGAAAAATTAAAAATAGCCCAGAGACTAAATGTAAATCTTTTTAATCACAAAACTCTAAAAAGAAAATATAGGGAAAACCTCATTGACTTGGATTGTGGTGACAGTTTGTTGAGCATGACCATAAAAGCTTAAGAAACAAATACAAAAATAAGTGAGACTTCATCAAGCCAGAACCTTCAGAACAAAGGAAGCAAGAAAATTAAAAATTCAGACTTCTAAACGGAAGAAAACACTTGTAAGCCATATATCTGACATGCCTGTTGGAAAGAGAAATTTCCTTGAGGGCTGAGAACTACACTTGTGTGTGGGTATAAGGACAGATGTTTAGATTGTTGTTAGGGATTATGCTGATTCAGTAAATTAATACAGCTACTGTGAAAAGCAATATGGAGGCTGCTCAAAATCTTATAAATAGAATCAAAAGGTGCAGCAATGCCATTTCTTACTCATATACAAAGAAAATGAAATAAGCATTTTCCTTTATTTCTAGTCACTTTCTATCTAACTATCTAGGCAGGATCTTAGTAAGTATTTTTAAAACTTTTTATTAATCACACTTTATTTACTTTGTATCCACCCTGTAGTTCCCTCCCTCCTCCCCTCCCGATCCCACCCTTCCCTCCCCCTTCTCCACGCATGCCCCTCCCCAAGTCCACTGGTAGGGGAGGTCCTCCTCTCCTTCCTTCTGACCCTAGTCTATCAGGTCTCATCAGGACTGGCTGCATTGCCTTCCTCTGTGGCCTGGTAAGGCTGCTCCCCCCCCTCAGGGGGAGGAGCATGGAGATAACCCAGAACCCCTGCACAGATGTAGCCCATGACAGTTCAATCTCCTAGTGGGTTCCATAGTAATGGGAACAGGGACTGCCTCTGACAGAATCTGATTGGCCTGCTCTTTGATCATTTATTTTTTTTTTTAAAGATGGGTTTTATTTTTTATGTATGTGTGGGAGAATGGGGGTTGGGCATTGTGTACTTGTATGCAGTACTTATGGAGGTCAGAAAAGGGTGTCAGATCTTCTAAAGTTGGAGTTACATGCAGTTGTGAGCTAGCTACCTGATGTTGATGCTGGAAATCAAACTCAGTTCCACTGAAAGAGTTGCAAGCACTATTAACTGCTGAGCCATTTCTCAAGCCTGAAATCATATTTTAAAGAAATACCTATATGACTGTTTATTTCACCATGGCTTACAGAAGTCAGGATGTAGAACTGACATAAGTATGCACCTATGGAAGAGTGCATAAATGATCCTAGATGTTCTTTAAAGTAATGAGAAGATGATGATGCATATTAATTTGATTTTTGGTAATCAAGTGTACAAATACATCAAATTATCACATTATAAACTTTGTACAATTTTGTCAGTAATACCTCAGTAAGTCTAAAAAAGAGGGTAGAAAATAAGTAATAAAATATAATAATAAGGTTGATTGTGATGGCACAACCCTTTAATCCAGCACTTGGGAGGCAAGGGCAGATCTCTGTGAAGTAGAAGCCAGTCAGGTCTACATAGTGAGTTCTAAGACATCTAGGACTACATAGACCCTGTGTCAAAATCAACCAAATAATAATAATAATAATAATTAATAATAATAATGTGAGTTCGTTTTCCAGTTTTGTCAAGACTTTTAAAAATATTTTGTATTTTCCTCATTATATTCTTTTCTTTCCTGCTGTTCTCAGATACTCCCTACTTCCCTACATACCCAACTCCTTGTACTTTCTTTCTCTCAGCATGAACAAGTGCTGAGCAGGCTTAAACTAGACAAAATCCCAGCACTGAAAAGGGAAAGTAGATGCATGGTCCCATCCTTAACCAAGAAGCTGTTTTTCCTTTCCCAGCAAAAATCTCAGTTACAAACAGCAATAACCTTTCTACATTAATTGTAGTTACTTTAAATCTGTGGTCCAATTGTGCCAACATTATTGGGTATTGATTGGTACCTTTTTTTTTTTTTGAGACAGGGTTTCTCTGTGTAGCCCTGGCTGGCCTGGAACTCACTTTTTAGCCAGGCTGGCCTTGAGCTCAGAGATCTTCCTGTCTCTGTCTCCAGAGTGCTGTGATTAAAGGTGTATGCTACCACAGCCCAACTGCCTTGCAAGTTCCTTTTTATTTTATTTTATTTTTTGTCTTTATTTCTTTAAAGAGGGCATCATGTACTGTGAAAAATGAATAGTGACACAGTGGCCGTTAGAGATGTGGCACTAAGGTGTGGGGAAGGAACAATATTCTTTAACACCTTAACTAGATCTTAGTCCTTTGATGAGTCTATGCTATTTCCTTAGATATTTCATGTTTTCTCTCTCTCTCTCTCTCCCATACTTTGCCCCCATCCCTCTCTCACTCCCTTCCTCTGTCTCTCGTCTTCCTACCCTTTCTTTTGATGTTCTCCAGTTATGTATTTTTGTTTTGTTGGTTGTTTTTTATTGTTTTAATAAGAGTCTTTCTGTGTATCCTAGGCTGGCCTGGAATTTGCTATCCCTTTGCCCTAGTCTCTTTAGTGCTAGGATTGCCGGCATGCATCCCTGCATCTGGCTTAAATAGTTTTGTTTGAGTGCAGAACTTTTTGACAGTGAGCATTCAGATAGATTTCAAAGTAGGATGGGTCCTACCGTTGTCAGAAGCTAAAGGGGTTTTCCTCATCTGTACCATGAGAATATAGTGTAGCTTTCTGGGAGAAATCTCAGAAAGATTTGGACACTCCCTATCCTCGGGCCCTCTCAAGTTGGAAGTTCTCAGACCTTTGCAATGAGTTGCTAAAAACCCAAGACATGCTACAAAAAGTTTATCAGGCAGAAAAATATATTACCTTGTATGTAGAAACTTGTCTACATACACACACAAAGTAAAGAATGACAGAATTTGAACAAATCATGCTAAAATACAGGCATTTTTTGCTACACTAAAAGATACTTAGGTTTGCTTATTCAAATTCTAGTTCTAGAAAATCTCTATTCTTGTTTGTGTAGAAGTTGTCTCTCCAAATGTGTTTTAGTTTCCATTAGTTATACATTACTATTTACTTATTTTCTGTCTCCCAATTTGGAGGCAGGAATTTTGCACTGTTATTTCAATTATGTGACAATATAATAAGACCAGTTGGTTTTCATTTTATTCAGTATTTTACTTAATCTTTTTGATTATGTATTTATATTGTAACTGTCTTGAGTCTAATGCCACATGTATATGCATGGCCATGAGATCATCCACGGAATATGGGCTTTCTGTGGCCACACTTCTAGAGAAAAGTGACCCTCTTCTCCCAGCAAGTATTAACAGCTACTCAGGTAAGGATGGGGCCTTGGGAGCCCCTCCCCTATCCATGCTAGAATTTCTATCATGTTCCAGGAACCAGTCACAGCTTCACTGAGTTCTTGAGTGCAACAGTCCAAAGGAAAGCATTTCATAGCACTATTCCTTACCCTCTTATTTTTTTTCTGACCCTCTTCAGAGTTCTCTTAGCCTTGAGGGAGTGGGATATTTGATAGAGATCTTAAAGAAGTATCATTTTCCACCTTCTTTTACATGCTGGACTGAAATCCTAGATACAATCACACTGAAACTTTTGCCTGTATCGAAGTTTATTGTGTTTCTTTTTGCTTGCAAGAGAACAGTATTTCTTATATTAAATGTGAGGGATCTCTTAAAATTCAAGTAAAAATAAGATATTTTTATTATTTAAAATCAAAGTTCATATTACCAGGTTGTCAGCCATAGGATACCTTTAATCAGTTTCCTGTGTCCTGTCACCGGAACTGATATATAAATGCCTGTCTTTAACCTGCTAGAGCAGGAAGTGTTCTGAACCTGAGTCATATTTCTTACTGGGTGTTGTACTATTTATGATTGCATATTTTACACTTGTTGATTTATAGCTAAGGTGTCTGTTATTGTGTGTGTGTGTGTGTGTCTGTTATTTTTTAAACTATTGTAAATACTATGATAAGCTTGCTATGAAAATGTTTATTCTGGTCCTTATATGGATATATATTTTATTTCTTTTGCTAAATAACTCTAAATAGAATTACTTAATGTATGGTAACTTACTGAATTAAAAAAAAAAACTGTATGTAACAGTTTTTCAAAGTAGTGTACCATGTTTCATTCCACAACAGTTTATCAGAATTCAATTTGATCAGTATTCCAACTAACATCTAGTATTGCCCATTAATTTGAACTTTAAGAACTCCAATGACTATATTGTTGCATCCTCATTTAGACACCTAATTTGAAAGGTTACCAAAGGGGCTGAAGACATGGCTCAGTGGTTAAGAGCACTTGCTGCATGTGCAGAGGACCTGGGTTTCATTCCCAGCACCCACATGGTGGCTCACAGCAGTCTGTAACTCCAGATCCAGGGATTTGATGCCCTCTTCTGGCCTCTTTGGGCATGCGTACACTTGGTTCATTAACATAAATGCAGGTAAACACTCAAGAACACAAAGGAAAAATGAGTCCTTAAGGATGACATGGCTGATTTTGTGGCAAAATTTTATGAAACCTCCCAAAGTGAGATAGTCATTACACACTGTCAAGTCCTGATTCTTGAGTCTGATTTAAATAAGATGTGAGAGCTAACTGGGAAGGGTGCCTGTTTTTGAAACCTCAAAGCCCCCCTCCAATGACATACTTCCTTCAAAAATGCCTCATTTCCTAATCCACACGTTCAAATACATGAGTTTATGGGGGCCATTCTCATTCAAGTCACTGCACCAAGACAGTGTTGTTAATTTTGTAATTGGCCTATTTCTTATAGATTCCTAAAAGTCAGAGTGAAATGTTTGTGTGTGTGTGTGTGTGTGTGTGTGTGTGTTAGTGTGGGAACACACGTATCATAGTACACAGATGGTCATGGGACAAGCTCAGGTGTTCTTCACCTTCCACCTTGTTTGCGACAGGGTCTCCTGTTTGCTGCTGCTGTGTACTCTAAGCTACCTGGCCCATGGATCTAGGTATTCTCTTGTCTCTGATACCTGTCTCTGGGATAAAGATGCACACTACCACATTTGTCTTTACATCTGTTCTGAGGGTGTAAATTCAAGTCCTCTTGCTTGTGGGGTAAGTATTTTACCCACTGAACCACTTGCACAGCCCATTATGTCTGTTAAATCTTGTTGTGCTTTTCATTCTACCAGTGGTCTCTCTCTCTCTCTCTTTCTCTGTATCTGTCTCTCACACACACAATCTGGCTATGTTGCATAGGCTGTCTTTGACCTCATAATTAATTCTCCTGCCTCAGTCTTTCAAGCCCCTAAAATTATAGGCACCTGGCCCATTATTCATTTATTTTTCTTACAACAATAGGCAATATATTCTTCCCTTTACGTAACCTGCACTTTTTGATTGGAAGAAGCACGTTCTGATTATTATTTTGTTTTGTGTTTGAATATCTTGATGTCCCTTGTGGTTTGAAAGAGATATCCCATATACGTCTCAGGCATTTGAATGCTAGATACCCAGTTGGTTGAACCGTTTGGGAAGGGTGAAGAGATGTGGCCTTGCTAGTGGAAGTATGTCACTGAGCGTAGACTTTGAGATTTCCAAAGCTAGGTTCTCTTTCCATTGAGCTCTCTTGGCTTCCTGCTGATGGTTCAATGTGAGCACCTCAGCTCTTAACCTCCAGCTCTAATTCTCATGCCTGTCTGCTGTTTCCCTGCCATAATGGTGATGGACTCTTAACTCTCTGGAACTGTACACCCCAAACAAACGTTTCCTTCGATAATTGCCACAGTCATGTTTTGCCACAGCAACAGAAAATTAGCTGACAGCTCTAGGCATTTTTGTTTTTTGCTGTAGTTGACATTAAGACAATCGATAAGTCATTTCGCACTTCTAGTTTGCTCTTACATTTAAGCAGTTTATCTTTAATCCACCTGTGGATTATGTGTAATTTTGCATTACAGTAGTCAGTAGCCTTCAGCGTGCTTTCCATAACCCATGGGTATGTAATGTGGAATAATTTCAACTTTGGTTAGGAAATAGGAATTTTTTTAAGGACTTGTAATAGCTCCAGTGTTCCTTCTGCCCATCTTAATGTTTTTTATTAGACTTAGTTTCCTCAGATATAATGCACTGATGCTTAGTTTTCTGGAGATACAAGAGGGTACCTTCTATATGTCTCTGGATCTGTCTCTTTGAATCTTTTTCTGTGCTCTAGTTGAACCTTTTTTTTTTTTTTGTCTATCTTGAAGTCTGCTATTAAGGAGGAAGTTTGCTAAACTGAGATTTGCCTAACATAGCCTTAATGTATAGGAATCTCAAGTCTCATCTGAGGTATTCCTACCAGCAGTGATGTTCCCCCTTCACTAGCAAGGTCATGTATTGTGTGAAACCTAATCATTGACTTTTTCACTGATTTTTTTTTCAGTTGTTCCAGGAAGGAGGCTAAATTCATGGCATTATCTCTACTAGCAGTCCTCTCATTATTATTTCATATATTCAACACCAAGAGTTATATTTCTGATTTTTTTAATTTTTTTATTATTTTTTTAAGACAGGGTTTCTCTGTGTAGCCCTGGCTGTCCTGGACTCACTTTGTAGACTAGGCTGGCCTTGAACTCACAGAGATCTGCCTGCCTCTGCCTCCCTGAGTGCTGGGATTACAGGCATGCACCACTGTACCCAGCTATAGTTTTATTTTTTTAGATCAAACAGCAGCTGAATATTAAAGAGTATCACAGTATTGCTTTCAAGACACATGTCAGACAGAGAAATTAATACTCTCTCAATTCTCTATAGTAATTAACATGCTCAAAATTATGATAAGCAAGAAACTGCTGCAGCAAATCAGTAGTATGTAACAGAATGTAGCTAGAGAAAATGTTGATATTATTTGCAATATGCAGATAATTTAATACCACGTATATCTATGGTTCTAAATACAATTGAGACACATACCTCATAAGATATATTTGTGCAATGATGGCATTCCCAAACCACAAGATCTCCATGAGTACCTTTCCCTAACTCAATCTATCTAAAAGAGCTTAAACTGTTATTGCAAAGCATCCTGCACTGGCTAATTATGAAAAAGAGGTAATCCTCAATTAGAACATTTTTTTTTTTTAGACAGGGTTTCTCTTGTATTATCCTAGAACAAAAATTTTAATGTGGACCAGAAGTTCATCTATCATTGTAACAACTGATTATTCAGTAACTGTCATATTTGCTTTATTGGTTTTTGGCTTTGTTTTTTGTTTGTTTGTTTGTTTGTTTGGAGGCAAGGTCTTGCTATGTAACCCGTGACTGTACTGGAATTCACCATGTAGACTTAGAGTGTCCTTGAACCTGTGGCAACACATATACAAAATATACAAAGGAATACTATTAAGCTACAGAAAAAAATGAAATATTGTTGCAATATTGTGTCAATGTGTATAGAATTGGAGATTATTATGTTAAGTGAACTCAACAAAGCATAGAAGGCAAGTGCCACGTGGTGTTACTGATATATGGAATCTAAAAACGTTGAACTCACTGAGGTTGAGCATAGAATGGTGATACCAGAGGCTGGGCATAGTTGAAAGGAGATAGGGGCCAGGTATATTGATCAATGCCTGCAAACGTATAAGTCTAAGAATTACTCCTATTCTACTTTATAATAGAGCAACTATATATGTCAGTAATTTACTATACTTTTAAAAAAGCTAAAAGAATGATTTTTAATGTTTCTTAAGTTATTTTTTGTTATTTTATGTGTATGAGTGTTTTTGATACCTGTGTGTCTGTGCACTACATGTGCTGGTGCTTAAGGAGATGATGAGCCTCCGTGTGGGTGCTGAGAATTGAACCCGGGTCCTTTGCAGCAACCACAAGTTCTCTTAACCACTGACCCAGCTATCCAGCACAATTTTTAATGTTTTAACCTAAAGAAATGGTAACTGTTTGAGGGAGTACATATGTTTCCTCTGATTTAAACACTTCAGAATATATGCATTTAATGAAATATACATTAGCCTGTTAACATGCAATAGCTTCTATGTAACAATTAATAAATACTTTTTTAAGATTGAAATGTCCGGCTGCAGATATAGTTCCGTGTTATTAGAGTATTTAGCTGGCATAAATGAAGCTATGGGTTCAACCCCCAGTACTGAAAAATGAAACAAAATCTCCACCACCACCACCACCACTACCAAAAATCTCAGTACACTGGTGATGCAGGACAAAAAGACATGGAAAATGAGAAAGAGCTCCTTATCTCAGATTGATGACCCTGGCTGCTAGAATTGCAGCAAATTTTAATAACATTTGTGCTCTCTCTTTCTCTCCCCCCCCCCTTTCTCCCTCTCCCCATCCTCCTTACTTCTGCACCTTTATATCCATGATTTGTTGGTGTGTGTGTGTGTGTGTGTGTGTGTGTGTGTGTGTGTGTGTGATGGGTGATATGTGTATATGTGCATTTTTGTATGGAGTCCTGAGGTTGACATTTAGGTGTCTTCCTTGACTGCGCTCCATAATATTTATAGCGACAGTCTGTCAGTGAACCTAAAGGTCCTGGATTTGGTCAGTGAGCTTCAAGGAACGACCCATACCTGCATGCCCTCCACTTTAGTGCTGGACTTGCCTGTGCACACTACTGGACCTTATTTGTATGTAAATGCTGAGGATTTGAACACAGGTTCTCATGCTTGCCTTGTAGGCACTTTAGTGATTGAGCCTTCTCTGCAGTAATGTTTTCTAAAAGGGTTTTTCATGTTAAAATAGCATTGAACCAGGCTCAAGGTGTATTTGACCACCTTTCTCCAGACATTTTCTGATCAACTTAAATAAAACTATTAGTTTCATAGACTGTGAAAAGAAATACCTTACCTTCGTGCATCCCTGTGGTCTGGACTGTTACCTTGGCAATTGTAATCCTGCCCCACAGGAACCATCAGTGATTTATTTCATTTATATTCCTTAGCAACCTTTCAAGGATAATAGCTTCAAAATCCATCAAAATGGTATATATGACTATTTGGGAAAAAAAGAACCTATAGCTTTTTAAAAGAAAAGCAAGCGCATAAGCATATTCTGGGGTGTATCATGCCTTCTGAGACATATAAACACACACACACACACACACACACACACACACAACCACCAGACAGGGTCTCAGTGCTTGCTGGCCTGGAACTCACTGTATGTATGCCACCACTCCTGACCTCCTCCTTTCTCTCCTTACCTTCATGATTAGACTTATCGTACTAATAAAATATCTTTATTAAATCCTAATTGGGCTTGTCCTGGCCATTTCTGAAACTGTTTTCTGCAATGAAGCCACAAACTCACTTTGGCTTGAGTCAAAGTCTTTCAGGTGAAGTCCTCAGGCTGCTGCTACTGCTGCATGTGACAAGAGTTCAGTTGTGCCTCCTGCCTCTATTCCCCACATTGTGGACAGTAATATCTAATAGAAGTTAAGTTTTTTGTTTGTTTCCTTGCTTGTTTTTTTCTTTATTAGTTACACTTTATTCACTTTGTATCCCCCTGTGGTTCCCTTCCTCCTCCCGTCCCAATCCCTCCCTTCCTCCACCCTCTGCACGCATGCCCCTCCCCAAGTCCACTGATAGGGGAGGTCTTCCTTTCCTTCCTTCTGATCCTAGTCTATTAGGTCTCATCTAGAGTGGCTGCATTGTCTTCTTCTGTGGCCTGCTAAGGCTGCTTCCCCAAAAAGCTAAATTTTTGCCCAGCTTTAAAAAGATGTTTTGTATGTAGCAGGACTCATTTGAAATGTCTACTTTTTTTCCCAAAGATTTATTTATTTATTGAGTACTCTGTCTGTATGACAGAAGGCAACAGATTATAGATGGTTGTGAACCACCATGTGGTTACTGGAATTGGACTCTGAACCACTGGGAAAACAACCAATGTTCTTAACCTCTGAGCCATCTCTCCAGCCCGTACTACTTTTATCAAAATCTGCCTTTTTTAGTTCTAGTTCCACACCCAAATATAACAGTAGCAGCACAGACTATCCCTTTGAAGCCCTGGGCTCTGACACCAGGTAGATGCCACAAGAGCCTGAAAAAACACAATTGTGACTCATCATTCAGCCAAACTCAAAGGGTCCCACCACCCAATGTACATGTGCATGTTCCTTTAGTGGAGGGGAGGCAGAAACAACTTAAGTATGGCTCTATCCTCAGGAAAGTGGGTTTTTTTTTGTTTTGTTTTTGTTTTGTTTTTTTTCTTTTCCCCGGGTATTTCCTGGTCAGTGTCTAGACATTCTTTCCTACGCACTCTCGGATTTTTTATTTTTATTTTATTTTTATTTTATTTTTTTATTTTTTTACTTTTTCTCAAACTCTGCCACTCAGCTCTATGATACTTGTCCTCCACTGCTGGATTTGCTAGCTTTTTTGGACCCTAACTTCAAAAGTATAGCTTTTCTTCTTCCTATTCTTTATCTCCCTCCTTCAGATATCTGCCTGCCTTGTTGTTTTTCTCTTAAAGCTTAATAAAATTGTTCCTGACTACCCTTCCTTCTGAATCCATTTTTAAATTCCTTCCCTGATGAGACTAAAAATCCCAAAGGGGATCATTAGTTTTCATCGTAATACATGTGACCTAATGTGGAATCCCCAGTTTTCTCCAGTAACATTAGTTTAATTTTATTTATTTACTGTGGGGAGAAGGCATTCCAGGGCATAAATGTAGAAGACAGAGGACAATTTGAAGAAGTTGCTAGAAGCAACCTTCCAAAAAGGACCAACCTTGTGGGTCGCAGCAATTGAACTCAGGTCCCCGGACTTGGCAGCAAGTACCTTTAACAACCGAGCCATCCCACCTGCCTTAGTGAACATTTTTAAGTGGTGATAGGTATGAATAGTCTAAAAGAAACTCACCTTACATTCAAGGACACAGACTGAAAGTAAAGTGATGGAAAATATATTTCTTCCAAATTAAAGTGAAAAGAGACAGCTATACTTAAGGTGAACAAAACTGATTTGAAGTCCTAAACCTATAACTGGAAAAGGGGCATTATTTAATGATTAAATGGTCAATAATATAAAACAGTTATAAAAATTGTAGTTAAACATAGTGGCCCACACTTGTAAAGTCAGTACTTGGGAGGCCACTATTCCTAATTGTCTGAGAAAGCACCAGATTGATTTCCAAAGTGATTGTACAAGTTTACATTTCCATCAGCAATGGAGGAGGGTTCCCCTTTCTCCACATCCTCTCTAGCATATTTTGTCACTTGAATTCTTGATCTCAGCCATTTGGATGGGTGTAAGGTGAAACCTCAGGGTCGTTTTGATTTGCATCTCCCTGATGACTAAGGAGGTTGAGCATTTCTTTAAGTGATTCTCTGACATTCGACATTCCTTTATTGAGAATTCTCTGTTTAGCTCTGTACCCCATTTTTCAATTGGATTACTTGGTTTGTTGGTGTTTAACATCTTAAGTTCTTTATATATTTTGGATATTAGCATTGTGTCAGATATAGTGTTGGTGAAGATCCTTTCCCAATCAGTAGACTGTCATTTTGTTCTGATGACAGTGTCTTTTGCTTTACAGAAATTTTTCAGTTTCATGAGGTTCCATTTATTGATTGTTGTCTTAGAGCCTGTGCTGTTTGTGTTCTCTTCAGGAACTTTTTCTCTATGCCAATGAGTTCAAGGCTCTTCCCCACTTTTTCTTCTAACAGGTTTAGTGTGTCTGCTTTTAGTTGAGGTCGTTGATCCACTTGGTTTTGTGCAGGGTGATAAATATTGATCTGTTTGCATTTTTCTACAAGTAGACATCTAGTTAGACCAGCACCATTTGCTGAAGATGCTACCTTTTTTCCATTGTATGGTTTTGGCTTCTTTGTAAAAAATCATGTATCCGTAGGTGTGATGTGTGGGTTTATTTCTGGGTCTTCTATTCAATTCCACTATTCTGTTTCTATGCCAATACCATACAGTTTTTATTACTATTGCTCTGTAGCTCAGCTTGAGATCAGGGATGGAAATCATAAAATTTGCAGGCAAATGGTGGGAACTAGGAAAAGATCATCTTGAGTGAGGTAACCCAGAAGCAGAAAGACACATATGGTATATACTTACTTATAAGTGGATATTAGAAATATAATATAGGATAAACATACTAAAATCTGTACACCTAAAGAAGCTAAGCAAGAAGGAGGACCCTGGTTAAGATGATCAATCTTTATTCAGAAAGGCAAATGGGATGGACATCAGAAGAGGGAAAAACAGGGAAGAGGACAGGAGCTTACCACAGAGGGCCTTTGAAAGACTCTACCCAGCAGTGTATCAAAGCAGATGCTGAGACTGATAGCCAAACTTTGGGCAGAGTGCAGGGAATCTTATGAAAGAAGGGGCAGATAGAAAGACCTGGAGGGCACAGGAGCTCCACAAGGAGAGCAACAGAACCAAAAAAAAAAAAATCTGGGCACAGGGGTCTTTTGTGATACTGATACTCCAATCAAGAACCATGCATGGAGATAACCTAGAACCCCTGCACAGCTGTAGTCCATGGCAGCTCAGTCTCCCAAATGGGTTATCTAGTAAAATGAACAGGGACTGTCTCTGACATGAACTCAGTGGCTGGCTCTTTGATCACCTCCCCCTGAGTGGGGAGCAGTCTTATCAGGTCACAGGGAAAGACAATGCAGCCAGTCCTGATGAGATCTGATAAACTAGGGTCAGATGGTAGGGGAGGACCTCCTGTATCAGTGGACTTGGGGAGGGACATGGGAGGAGATGAGGGAAGTAGGGTGTGAATGGGTGAGGATGAGGGAGGGGACTAGAGCTGTGATACAAAGTGAATAAACTAATAAAAATAAATAAATATTAAAATTCTAAAAAAAAAAATCTGATGCTCAATCATTTGCTCGCTCTAGGACTTTTGCCTAAGATCAAGTGAATATAAAAATGACCAAGACATGGTATTGTGGGCAGGCAAATCCTTTAAGAAGGAATTTTTTGTTAAGAAGCAATATTTATCATTTTCTCCTTCAAATACAGTTATAGGAGTTTTCTTTGGTAGAAAAATAATGTACACTATTCTCATACTC